>NC_056735.1:1566495450-1566585450 GCF_019279795.1 Protopterus annectens | reverse complement strand
TGACAGATGTTTTTGTTTGTACTCGTGGAACACTTATCCTACTAGCAGTTTATTTTTCATGATTGTTATAGAACTGTCTGTGTACAACAGTTTTAGTTCTTGTACTGGATTTCTTTGAGTTTTTTCTCTCTGTTTCTGCTGAAAATGTTGCTTTGGATATTCCTGGTTAATTTTAACTGTAAATAGTTGCCATGGATCAGGTTTGAGTGGCAGGAACTCCCCATCCATGAAGTATGCTGGATTGGGTGCAGTAGTCTGTCTTCCTTCAACGACTTTACGGTCCCTCCTTAATGGTATTGTGGCATATGTATGTTGGCAGCAGGGAGATGGTCTATACATGTGCTCAGACTTGATATGTTGCAAGGCAACTTGTACTGTATAGTCTGAAAGTGAAATATGTGCACTTTAAAACATTTAAGTGGCCCTGTAGAGTATAATGCAAGCATATAAAGTTCAGTATCACTGCACTGTAAAAAGAGCAGGCTGGCATGCACTTTGGGGATGGGGGGATCACTGACATCTTCCAGCAACCATTAAGTACAGTACTGAGTGGGAACAGATTGGAAGACAGTAATGTCACGTCTATAAGCTTGTAAAGGCTTAAATTGAATGATCTTCTATTTTTATAGAACTCTTTCAGTGTTGAACATAGAGATACTCTGGAAGGTAGGTAATGGGTTAATAACAAATGGGACTGTTAAAGGGATAGCATGAATGGAATAGGTGAACAGATAAATACTCTTAAACTTATCCAGAAGTGTAATTTAACTTTTTTTTTTTTTCCTTCCTAGAGCCAAAATTTGATGAACCTACAAAGTAACCTTTTAAATCCATGGTACTTCAGGAAGGTCAAGTTTGTCAGCATCTTGTGTTCATGTTGAACTGTTATGTTTAATAAAAAAACATTTTAAGTTTCATGCTACAAGTCTGTCTGCTTCATATCTAAAACTGGTTGATTATAACGGGTAGGATGTTCATCTCACATTGCTGCAGTCCTTACACTTGGGTAGTCCGCTGTCCTCGGTCGGCCCGAATATCAAAGTATAAGGCTGACGTCGGTCAAGGCGCATTTGACTGACATCAGGACGTCAGGGTACAAATGCGCATGACCGACGTCATATCCTCAGTCTTTTTTGCCGCATGGTCCGATGCAGAAGCAGCGTTGCAAGTGCCGTTCGGCGTTCTGAAATTTTTCGAATTCGGAGTTTCAGACAGAGTCAAAGTTGGCTAAGTACCCGTTGGGAATATTTTAGTTTTTTCTTGCCTCAGTGGTTTACCGGATGTCAGAAAAAGTGAATAACTGTATTTCTTGTGGGAAACAGATACCGCATAGAGATTATCATACCTTGTGTATTCCTTGTTTAGGGCCTGAGCACGACGTTGTTGGGTGTCGCTCTTGTGCTAGATTCAATAAGCGCACTATAAAGAGAAGGTTAGATTGTGCCAGGTTAGTCTTCGGGAAGCGGTGCAATTATAAAATGCCGTCGGATGCTCCGACGCCCGCTTCTTCGAAGAAGCGCAAGGACAAAGCAGCTAAGCCTAGGCTAGAAGAGCCGTCCGTACCGGACGCCGGTTCTTTAGAGGTGTCGGTGGAGCCGGTGGTTCCGCCGGAGGTTTCTCTGGAGTCCCAGGGAGAGACTTTGTTATTGCAGGATGTGGCCTCTCAGGAGGCAGGTCAGGCTGCAGGGGCTTCTCGGGTTACTGTGCTCCCCTCCCTTCCTAGGGTGGTTAGGCCCTCTCCTTCTGTTTCCAAGGCTTCTCCCAGAGGCAGGCCAGGTTTAGCTTCAGTTGGTGTCACCCCTAGTTCTTCAGGATCTGTGCCCAAAAAGCATATGCTTAAAATGGCAGAAGATTTGATTACTTTGATTAGAGGTTCTTTGCCCCCTCCTGATAAGAGACCTAGGGTGGAACCTGAGCTAGGGAGTTTTGAGCAGGCTTCGGATGTTTCAGAGTCTTCGGCTGAAGACTGGCAGGAGTATTCTCCTTTATTCTGATTCTGATGTGGATGATTCTACTCCTTCTGCTTCTCCTCCTGATAATTTTTCTTTTTCAGAGACTCTTCATTCCATGAGGGAGCATTTTAAGTGGGAAGGTCAGGACTTCTCTGATTCCAGGAAAAGGCTTAGGGAATTTTTGTTTTTACCCCAGCATAGGCCTTTGGCTATACCTCCTGTTCTGGATGTTGTGGAAGATGTGTTTGCAGAGGCTTCCCTTAATCCTGATTCTTTGCCTCCTGCTCCTGTTAAACCGGACAGGTATTACAGGGTGCCTGAAGCTCATAAGTATCTTTTTAAGAGTCCTAGGGCAGACCCAGAAACTGTTAGTCAGGGGCCTAAGGGTGTTAAGGCTTCTGTTGTCAAGAATCTGGTTCCTCCAGATAAAGAGGCCAGGGCTTTGGATAGATGGGGAAAGAAAGTTTATACTTCCTCCACCCTAGCTATGAGGGCTTTGAATTGCCACTTTCACATGTTGAAATACCAAAACTATCTCCTTTCACAATTGAAGTCTAAGGTAGATGCTCTGGCGGAAGGTATTGAGTGTAAAGAGTTACAAGATTTAGTACATGTTTCTGTACAGGTGGGTAAGCATTCTTTGCAATGTGGTTTTGATGCTGTATAGGCTTCGTCTAGGGTGGCTGCCACTGGGTCAGTTCTTCGCAGGCACGCCTGGCTGAGGGATCAGAATTTATCTGACCATGTTAAGACAAGGATTTTAGATGCTCCTTTACAATCTGATGTGTTTGGTTCTCCTGTTGAGGCAGTCTTAAAGAAAATGGAAGACAAGGCTAAGTCTATGCAGACTGTTAAAGATTTTTTGCAGGTTCAGCCTCCGAAGTTTAGTAGAAATTGGCCTACCAAGGGGTGGACGTATCCTTCTTATGATTCCCAGTCTAGGGGTAGATCTAGACGTGGTAGGGGCAGAGCTCAGGGCTCTTTCAGGCCTAGAACAGGGAGTTCACCTGCTCAGTCTTCGGGTGAGGGCAGGGGTCAGTCCTTTCGTAAACAGACCCAATGACCTACCTTTTCAGCTGCCAGAGCCTTCTCGTCTGGCAGCACCTTTGGGAGGAAGGTTGGCACTTTTCAAAAGAAAATTGGAGTTTAATTACCCAAGACAGATGGGTATTGGATATCATACACCACGGTTACAGGTTTTATTTCCATACCTTGCCTCCTTTCAAAGGCATGCCAGATGTTCCTCCTCAGCAAAGAATAGAGGCTCACAAACAAATTTCTCAGTTACTCCAAATAGGGGCCATACAGCCGGTCCCTATGCCAGAAGTGGGCCTAGGATTTTATTCTCGCCTGTTCCTAGTACCAAAGAAAGGGAACACGTGGAGACCAATTTTGGATTTATCTATCCTCAACACTTATCTGGACATTCCCAAGTTCAAAATGTTGACGTTACAACAGCTTTTACCTCTGCTGGGCAAAGATCATTGGATGGTAACTTTGGATCTCAAGGAGGCTTACCTTCATGTTCCTATCAGACTGAGTTGCAGGAAGTATCTGCGTTTCGGGCTGGGACTTCTCATTATCAGTTCTCTGCATTGCCCTTTGGCTTATCTACTGCGCCCAGAGTGTTCACGAAAGTTCTGGCTCCAGTGATAGCTTTCCTCAGGTTAAAAGGAATACAGATCTATCCTTATTTGGACGATTGCCTGATTCTGGCTCAAGGAAGGGACGAGCTTCTTCATCATTTGGAATATGTGATAGCAGTGCTAAGATGCCTGGGGTATTCTGTGAATGAAATAAAGTCCAGTCTAGTACCCTCTCAGGACATGTGCTTTCTGGGTGTAAGACTGAATACAGCATCCCAGATGGCCTTTTGACCCCGGACAAACAAAAGAATCTTTCCCTTTACTTTCATCAATTGTCTCATCAGTCCAGGCTGACTGCAAGGACAGTCCTTCAAGCCTTGGGGTTCATGGCATCTTGTATTCTGGTGCTTCCCAATGCCAAACTGCATATGAGGAAGCTACAATGGTATCTCAAAAATGTATGGACACAGCACTGCCAGGATCTGGACACTGTCATTCAAATAATACCTTGCATTCAAAAGGAATTGTTGTGGTGGGCTCAGGAATGTCACCTAAACAAGGGACTCTCTGTGACCCGGCCAGAGGTAGTCAGATTCTAACGACAGATGCCTCAGACAAAGCTTGGGGAGCTCATTTGAATGGAAAGTGGATACAAGACAAGTGGCCTGCCAGACTACAACATCTACATATCAACTTGAAAGAGATGTTAGCAGTCCAGTTTGCATTAATAGCTTTCAAGGATTTACTTCTTCCAGGGCAGGTGTTGATTCTAACAGACAACACAACTGTCATGTGGTACATCGACAAGCAAGGGGGAACACATTCTTATCCTCTATGCAGGCAAGCAATGATTTTGTGGGAGACTGCTCTCAGTTTACAGCTAAATCTTCAGGCAAGGTTTCTGCCGGAGCACAGAACTCCTTAGCAGATGTGTTGAGCAGGCAATTATGGATCCCCACGAGTGGAAATTGGATCCTCATGTATTTCAGAAATTGACAGTGTCATGGGGAACTCCAGACATAGATCTGTTCGCTTCTCCACTAAACCACCAGCTGCCAAAGTTTTGCACGAAAAGGTTTCATCCCACAGCTTGGAAAGTGGATGCTCTTTCTTTCAATTGGAGCAATCTTCATGTGTATGCCTTTCCACCTCTGCCTCTCCTCCCAAAGGTACTACTAAAGGCCAGACAGAACAAGCCAAGGATGATTTTGATAGCTCCAGATTGGCCTCTACAGCATTGGTACCCATTACTGAGAAGCCTGGTACGGGAGCCTCCATGGCCTTTGCCTTCGATTCCACACCTGTTGTCTCAGGAGGACAGTCATTTGCTCAATGTCAAGCTTCACTCTCTGCACCTAACAGCCTGGCATATTCTGTTTTGAACCATAGTGGGTCTCAACTTCCACAGCAAGTTTTGAATGTTATTTTGGAAGCTAGAAGGCCTAGTACAAGGAAAGTGTACGCAGATAAATGGAAGAGATTTTTATTTTGGAGTGCAGCAAAGGATTTTGATGTTTCTGAGCCTAATTTAAGTGTGGCTCTTCCATATCTTACTGAGTTACTGGACAAAGGTTTGTCCTTCTCTTCTATTAAGGTTCATGCTGCAGCAATTTCGGCTCACTATGATTGTGACCCACCATTGTTTTCTCATCCTTTGTTCAAGCAATTTCTTAGAGGGGCAAAGAATATAAGACCCCCACGTAGAGCTCCTACTCCTGCTTGGGATCTCAATTTTGTGTTGGAGAAACTCACTCTACAACCTTTTGAGCCTGCAGCTACTACAGAGTTGAAATTTTTATCATGGAAGACTGCTTTTTTGTTGGCCATTACCTCTGCAAGAAGGGTTTCGGAGTTGCAGGCCCTTATGGCGGTTGAGCCTTCCTTAATTTTCCATAAGGATAGGGTATCTTTACGTACTAATCCTTCCTTTATGCCTAAAGTGGTTTCTAGTGTGGCTTTAAACCAAACTATTCATTTGCCTACTTTTTATGCAAATCCCCAAAATAAAGGGGAAAAGATTTTGCACACTTTAGATGTACACAGGCAGTTGCGATATTATTTGGACAGAACTAAAGGGTTCAGGCAGTCTCAGCAGTTATTTGTTTCATTTGCTTTGGGTTCTCAGGGCAAGCCTGTGTCAAAACAAACTATTTCTAAGTGGATTGGGTTTTGCATTGCTTTCTGTTATTCCCATCATGGCAAGGAGCTTCCAGCTGGGATTAGGCCTCATTCCACTAGGGCTACTGCCACTTCGACAGCTTTTTTAAGGGGGGTGGCAACTAAGGATATTTTGGAGGCAGCTACTTGGAGTTCAGTGCATACTTTCTCTAGGCATTATCACCTTCCACTTTATTCTAAATCTAGGGCTGGTTTTGCCACTGCTATTTTGCAGGGCATTTTGGCAGCTCCTGCTTCCTTATAGTTTTGCCATCCTCCCTTACCTCTGCTTTGGGATTCTACCCAAGTGTAAGGACTGCAGCAATGTGAGATGAAGAACATAGTACAGTTTTGTACCTACCATAAATGCAGATGTTCGAAGATCCACATTGCTGCAGTCCAATTTACCCTCCCTCCTTCCCCTCTGTAGTTGGAGGCGGTTGTGTGGGTTGGGTTGTCAATCTGGTGTATATTGTATATATTGTACATATTTTTAGTGCAAGGGTGGTTGGTTGGTTGTTTGCTGTCTTTTGGTTTTGACCTTTCTTTTTAGGGTCTTCTGACATCTGGGGCAAGAAAAGACTGAGGATATGACGTCGGTCATGCGCATTTGTACCCTGACGTCCTGATGTCAGTCAAATGCGCCTTGACCGACGTCAGCCTTATACTTTGATATTCGGGCCGACCGAGGACAGCGGACTACCCAAGTGTAAGGACTGCAGCAATGTGGATCTTCGAACATCTACATTTATGGTAGGTACAAAACTGTACTTTTTCTCTCTTGCTGTGGTTGTTGCAGAATGCCACCTGTCAGAAAAATAGAAAATAGCTTTATTCCATTAACACTGGTCTTGTGGCAGTTTTTCTCCTTTGCACAACATCAGTTGTGAAACTTTTGTAATTGTACCTGCACAATGTTGCAGTACACCTATTTACATTTTTAATGGTGATGCACTAACCTCTGGAATATAACAGCGTATATCAGACTTGTTTACTGCAATCTGCTCTAGCATGTGTAAACTGTCCATAGACCATTTGACTGGTCTGCCTGATGTGAATCATTGGGTTATGTCCACTAAGGAGTACGGGGGGTGGGGGGTAATCACGTTAAGATAAAAGCAGTTCCTTAGCAGCATGGCTATATTTCATGTGTTAAGCATTTTGACCTGTTCCATTTACTTTGAAAGCATGTACGTGTCCGGATAGATATATATATATATATATATATATATATATATATATATATATATATATATATATATATATATATGCGCAGGTGTAGCTGTCTTTTACACTGAGATACACAAGTTTAAAGTGTTCTTAGCAGCACTGTTGTATAGCTCTGTTTGGGGTATACTTATGAGGTTTTTCATGGACTGGATTTCCCCGAGATCCAAAATCCATAGTGCAACTTTAGATCTGAGGAGTCATGGCATTCCAATTATCAAGTTTAAACTTTTATTTCATTGCTGAAAGCATTCATTTTGCCATCAAGTCTTCTCTCCTAGCATTGGAAGCCTGCTTGACTGGTTTTATTAGAGACCGATACTTTGACACTGTTATACATAGTGGACACTTATACATAGTGTATATTTTCAGCAGTTCATTTCAATTGAAAACTCTGCCATTTGTGCTGTTTGCATTTCAGGAGTCCTATTTTTTGTTGTAGAGTATTGCTTATCTAGGTAAGTTTGAGTAAATATGATTAATGTTTATGTATAATTGTACAGTATAGGCTTTTATTGCATGGTATGTCATGACAAGCATTTTAATGGTACAAGATGCAGCTTGGAAATCAAACCTGAAGTGGATAGTCCCAGTACCATGGAACTAAGTGTTACACACTAAATTTTCTCAACTTGTTTTTACATTGTAGTGTGCAAATGTGAATTTTTGTAGTACTGCATTGTCTTGACTCCACACCTGAAACCCATTCTTTCTTAGGGAGGGCGATACAGATGCTATAGATTTTTCCTTATCTGTTAAGTCATCCAAGACTGATGTTTGTAATTCCGTATTAATTCTTGGAGTTGTCTGGAGAATCATAATGCCTCGCCTAAATACCATAGCTTTCACTTTTTGTCTTTAGGACCAGCAGAAAACCACCTGTACCATCTGTCCTTTTTATACTGGTATGGCCATAACTGTCTTGCCACAATTCAGTGAACACCTCCAGCAGTTCTGTTGCTTCGTTAGGCTTTTGATCAGCCTGAAGCTGGAGTATGTAGGTAAGTTACCTGTTGGAGGAAGTAAGTTGTGTAACTTGGCATCTAGGTCCAAGGAGGTCATTGTTCCAAGGTGTTTGGCATTCATCAGACCAATCATTGAGAAATTCCCCCTTTGCTATGTACCTAACCAGGCATATCCATCAATCGAAACTTCATAGAGGTACCTCACTGAAATAATACAGGGAGTAAACACCATGTCCCATGCAGATCACCTCATAGCCCTACTTTCCTGTAGTCTGTCTCCTACAGGTTGTTGAGGGGTGATGTATACCTGGCATAGAAGGCATTGTCAGACACCACCCTGATGTACCGCTTGCATATCTGTAAAAGTGCCAGCATTGCCCATTCTAAACACTTAACCTTGTCTGAGGTGTAAATAGCATTAGCTGTAAACAGGTATGTATCCTGGAGGCTACCCCTTGTCTGGAATAATTTCCCCTATCCAGTTGAAGCATGTGTCCTCTAAGCCAGTTAGGGTATAATTGGGTCAGTTGAATGGTGAGCAGGAAATACATCCAGGTCTTGGCAACTGTCTCCATTAATGGACACAGGCAATCTGTAAAGAGACCAAAACCTTTTTAAAATGTAGGAAGAGACGAAAACCTTTTTAAAATGTAGGATTCCATGGCAAAGGTAAGTCCCAGAGGTACACACTTATGAACCTATTAGAGCCTTCTCCTCCCATCTTGAATCTGATGCCTTAATGATGGAGCTAGTTTATGTGAACCAGATGATGCAATGTCTTTTCATCCAAGTCAATCTGTAGATTATCTGATCCAACTGGATCAGAGGCCAGCACCTTGTTAGGTTAATTGTATCATGTTTAACTGTTGGTGCTGGTCAGATTTTGCTAGTTTAACACTGGATTAGGATCAGCTGTGTTGCTGCTAATACTGCTTTGTTATTGTGGTTTCACTGTTTGGAGTTTTATACAGTTATTGGTATTTCGTAATGGCTGAAAAGGCTTTCATAATTACTTCGTGTGCAGTCACTGTCTACTCTGAACTCGCATCTCATGGTTGTACTGTTTAGTAGTAACCCATTTGAAGTTGGATTCTGAGAAGTGATTGTTAGACGATAGGCCAAATTGGTGTTGAAGTGATGCCCTTCCTGGTGTATCCTTGGTTCCCATTCTTTTGGCTCTCAATCTCCCATGAGACCTTTGAAAAGGAAGAGAGACCAACATGATGGGAAAAGATGTACTGGAAGTGAAAAGGATTGAGGGTAGAAAACAACCTACTGATTTCTGAGCTACAGCTGAGCTTCCACGGAAGGTCACAAATCCCTCTGCTCCTCATGTGGATCTGTCATTAGCACCTCCCAACACTGGAAGGTCCTTTGGTCCCTGCCACTGGAAGGTCCTTTGGTCCCTGCCACTGGAGGTTGAGCCTTTTTCAGGCTGCAGTTCGTGTGGTCAGCTGCTGTCTTCCTTTTTTTTCACAGATACTCTGGATCTGGAGTTTTCACTTAAGCCTTCACCTCTTCAGGTCTGGTATTTCCCATTCGGGATCCAAGAGATGAATAAGCCCTTGCATGAGCCTGCTATTTCATGCAGGCGTGCAAGGTCCACACGGGAAATTGACTTGAACAAGATGATGCAAACTTTCATGAAGGCACAGATTGACTTGGAGATAACTCCCTCCCCTTCAGCTCTGAAGGTGGAGAAAGATGGACCCTCCGCCCCGTACTTACACTTTCTCTGGTACATTCTTTGGCACCAGTAACTCTGGATCAGATTACCCTTCATGCGGTTCTGTTGCCACTGACAGCTTGGCTACCTTTGGCACAGACTCCAGCCTTTATATACTGTACTCTGTCAGGCAGCCTACATCCTGGGGCTGGAGTCGACCTGCAGATTCCACACACACTCAACAAAATCCTTGTACCCAAAGATAGACCCTACTGGAACAGGGGCCTGCATTTGATCCCATTGTTGCTGCAGCTAACCAAGAGAATTCTTGAGTGCATCTGTCCATCCTCAAATAGTCATGAGCATTGGACAGATTTGGGAAGTTCCAGCCATGTTTGCCGTCCGTGCTCTGAACTATGGCACACCTAACTAGGCGTCCGGTTTGATCAGCTAAATCTCTTAATTCATTGGCATCCCAAATGTCAAGTCCTTAGACTTAGTTGGCCACTATGTTGTGTTTCATCAAACATTTCCATTAATCTGATTTCCATCTCTGCAGATGGTAGGTAAAGCTTGGGCAGCAGGCAAGTTCACAGACCTGTCTGGATGCACGTGTGTAATTTTGTAAAGTGCTTGAAGGCAGTCTTCCTTACTTAATGCTCCCTTTGAAGGGTCCATTTTATTTTGAACAAAAAGAAAAAAGCCAGCAACTGTGGGCTGTGAAAACTAATTTAATTAGACATTTAATGAAACTTCAAATGAAAACAGGATGTTAAGTTGTCTATCTCGCCTTCATTCTTGCTGGATGGGTTCGGAGCCGACCTCGGCTCCGACTCGGCCACTCTAAAAGCTCGAGAGTTGGTTCCACCGGCTCGAGGCTCCCCTTATATCCCACAATGCTAGGCGAGAGTTACTTCAGATCTCGTTTGCCGCTACAGCTTCGAGGTTGGTTGCTTCTACCGGTTCCTGGTGAGTGTTAGCTTTTTCTTCTAAAAGTTACTCTTTTTTCCCCCTTTTAAGTTAAATTCTTCCTAGATTAGTGTAGATCATAGAACTTTATCCCCGACCCTAATATTTCCCGTTTCTTTATTAAAAGAACTGTTGGTTCTCCCTTTGGGCCTTTGGCCTTCCCTTCCCTAGGGAGTGTTTGTGTAGTTTTACTTTAATTTTTTGTACTTAATTTTTTGTACTTAATTTTTAGTATTTCTACTAAAATTATTATTTTTTGCTGACAGGGTATAACTTGTGTGTTTGGGTGTGTGTTTGTGTACACCTGTCAGTTAGGGAAATGTCAAAAGAAGCAAAGGTCTCCGGATTCAAGAAGTGTGATGCGTGCTGCCAGAAAATGTCTCTGACAGACGCTCACACTTCTTGTGTCTATTGTCTGGGGCCTTTGCACCTGCAGGACTCCTGTGCTGTGTGCCATGGCTTCAGCCCCAGGGTCCTGCAGGAAAGAAAAAAGAAGTTGATTCTGAGAGGCTTGTTGAAGCCAGAGGATTCCCTGTCAGTTTCAACAGGGAAGCCCTCTAAGGCATCGAGGTCTTCGGCTCCGGCTTCTGAGCCGAGACCTCAGGTTGTTCAACCTTTGCCTTTATCGGCTCCGGCTGGAGCCGATAAGTCTCAGTCCACAGTTTCTGTGGCTTCCTCGGCTCCAGCCGGAGCCGAGGTTATCGAGGTACCCGTGTCGGCTCCGACAAGACCTTCGGAGCCGACAACTAGAAAGAGGTCTAGGTCACCTTCTCTTGGCTCCGTTCATTCGGCTCCAGGATCTCCCCTGCTGTCTGAACGGAGCCAAAGGTCTCATTCCTCTAGGTCATCGAGGCTGTCCGATCATGACCTTCAGAGAGTGGTGAGTCGACTACTTAAGTCTGAGGCACTAGCCCAGATGCTTCAGAGCCCGACTCATCAGTCGGTGCCTGCCCCGGTCCAACTCTTTCCTCCTTCGACTCTTTTGAGTTCGGAGCCGGGTCGTGTCGGAACCGAGACTGTGATTACTTCGGAGCCGAGACAATTGTCTTCGGCTCCGTCGTCGGCTCCGTTTTCTTCTTTGGAGGAATCTCGGCGCCGGACTTCCCTCGTCGGCTCCGAGGGGGTGAGTGGCATCGGACCCTTGTCCGACCCCCCTCTCCCTCTCGGTGCTTCGGCGCTGGTGAGTTCGGCTCCGACATCGGCCTCGGAGCCATCACTGTTGGTGCCGAGGGGGGTTCTTAGCTCCTCGGAGCGGGGACCTCTGGCTCTGCCTGACAGGGGTGCATTCGAGGTCATGCGGAGTGTGTTAGAGCCTGGCTCTACTCCACAGTCGGCTCAGTCAGCCCCTCCCTCGATGCTGCCTCAGGGTAAGTCGACTCACTCCCTCATCCCGGACCGCAGAGAGCCAGCTCCTCAGGAGCCCCCTGTGGGGATTTCATCCTCTTCCGAGGCCTCTCCTGATTTGGCAGAAGAGCCCCCTCGGAAGAGGAAGTGCAAGAGGAAGCACATTGACTCACCTGAGTCTATCACGTCAGACACAGATCTGGATGATTCTGAGGGTTCCCCCCGTTCCCCTTCTGAAGATGTCTCATTTGCAGACATTCTGGAGATCCTGAAACAGAGGGGAAATTGGCCAGCCCTCAACCCTTCGGAGGACGAATCTGTGTATCTTGAGGTGTTTGGCTCTCGTCCTTCCACCTCCTGGGTGCCCCCCCACCTTCGACCCCCTCATGCAGGTGGTTGCTAAGAAGGCATGGACGGCTCCTGATTCAGTGGACCCCACTCCCAGGAGACCCTCTAAATTCATCACAGCTCCATCAGACAAGCAATTTTTATCAAAAGGAGTTTCTGTGGATGCTATGGTGGTAGCTGCTGCCACAAAGAAGGAACTGGCTGATCCTTCAGTGCCTGTCCATCCACCTAACAAGGAATCTAGGTCCATGGATAGATACGGGAAGCGGATGTTCTCCTCAGCGACATTTACCATGCGTTCGCTGAATTACCTGTGCCATTTCACTCGTCTTCAAAGGGAACTTGATCAAGGAAGCGAGTGAAATGTTAAAGGATCCTACAGCTGCGGGTTTCCAAGATAAAATGAACACTCAGCTGGCTACCCTTAATTCCATATCTAACTCCTCCATGCGCCTCCTCTCTTATGCGGCCGATGGAGCGAGCAGAGCCGCAGGGACAGGTGTAGCTTTACGTAGGCACGCCTGGATGCGGCTATGCAATTTTGCGGACCCTTTCAAGACGTCTTTCACGAACTCCCCTTTTGATGGATCATCTCTCTTTGGTCCTCAAGTGAAAGAAACCCTGACTAGGTGCGAGATTGATGGCAAGACCCTTTCTGCCGTCGGAGTCTGTTTTTCGACTCCTTCTAGGCCTTACCCCAAAGGCCAAAAGGGTGGGAAGATGTGGTTCCGTAAACAATCTCAAGGGACTTCGCCTGACGCACAGAGTCGTTTTCCTACCAGAGGCAGAGGTGGGAATAACAATGGTAGACGTCGCCCTAGGGGCAGGGGGGGTCCGCAGAACCAGGGCAATCGGGAAGCTTTTCCTGACAAGCCCTTTCAGCATCCCTGAGGTGTTGCCCGACTGCCCATCTTCGGAGGCAGTCGGGGGAAGATTGTCACTGTACCCAGAAGCCTGGCTATCCCTGACTCAAGACAAATGGGTACAGTCCATCATTTCCGAAGGCTATTCTATCCCCTTTCTTCGTTTTCCAAATCAATCAAAAAAATCCCTTCCAGATGTTCCACCCGCTCAAAGGGATATAGCAGCTTTGGAAATTTCAAAACTGCTTGCAAAAAGAGCAATTCAGTCCGTGCCAGCAGACCAACAAGGATCCGGAATCTACTCAAGGTTCTTTTTAGTTCCAAAGAAAACAGGGGACTGGAGACCGATCTTGGATCTCAGTGTCTTGAACAAATCAGTCAAGAAAACAAGATTTCGGATGGTCACGCTGCAATCCATTCTTCCCTTTGGGCAAAGGAAACTGGATGTGCTCTATAGACCTTCGGGATGCGTGCTATCACATAAAATGAACAGACGCTCCAGAAGATTCCTCCGCTTCAGGCTGGGAACCAGTCATTTTCAGTTCAGGGCCCTGCCCTTTGGTCTCACCACTGCCCCCCGGGTGTTTACCAAATGCATGGCAGTGGTAGCTTCTCACCTGAGACGACAAGGATTCCAGGTGTTTCCATATTTGGACGACTGGCTTCTCACAGCTCCCACCAAGCATCTCCTTCTGATGGCCAGAGATTATACTTTTCGCGTTTGTCAAAAACTGGGTATTTCAATAAATTGCGAAAAGTCTGTTTTGTCGCCTTGTCGCATCTATTACCTACATACATAGGCGCAAATTTAGATACTATAAACATGTCTGCAAGGCTAACGAACCAAAGGATATCAGACATTCACAAATTGGTGTCACTTCTTCTCAACAACAACAGAGTCAAAGCCAGGTTAGTTCTAAAGGTGTTGGGAATCATGGCCGCGCCATACCTCTCCTTCCATTGGCCAGATACCACATGCGGATCCTTCAGTGGATGCTTTTTACCCAATGGTCATACCAGGAACTTCCAATGTCTCACACCATTATGATCACGCAAGCGTGCAAAAGCATCTCATATGGTGGATGTCTTCCCCAGCTCCTGTCGGAAGACCATTTGTTCCACCTCCTCCGGTTGCTACTCTGACAACGGATGCCTCCCTGATCGGGTGGGGGGGGCATTATCAGGGCAGGACAGTCCAGGGCACATGGCAACCAAACGAATGCCACTTGCACATAAATGTTCTGGAGATGAGAGCAGTGCTTTTAGCGTTGCAAGCCCTTCAAGACTCTCTCCCTTTGGGAACGATTGCAATCCAGACAGACAATATGTCTGTAGTGTGGTACATCAACAAACAAGGTGGAACCAGATCTTACCCCCTGTGTCGAGAAGCACTCAGACTGTGGCAATGGGCGATTTCTTCTCAGCGTTTTCTGATAGCAACGCACATCCCCGGAAGTCCAATCACATTGCGGACAAGTTGAGCAGAGCTATACTCATGCCTCACGAGTGGTCTCTGAAAGACTCTGTAGTGAGAGAAATCTTTCTCAAGTGGGGTCAGCCTTGCTGCGATCTTTTTGCTACTCCCCAAAACAGCAAGTGCAGAGAATATTTCACTCTATTCCCTTTACCAGGCCAACCCAGCAGGGACGCTCTAGTCCAAGTTTGGCCCCGGGACTTCTGTATGCATTTCCTCCTTTCCCACTGATCTCTCAAGTAATACAGAAAGCTATCGCTCAGAAGGCCTCATTGATCCTCATTGCTCCTTACTGGCCTCGACAAGTGTGGTTCCCCTTTCTACATCGATTTCTTTTGGAGCGACCGTGGAATCTGGACCTAGTTCCAGATCTTTTGATCCACCAGTCGGGTCAGTTCCATCGCTCCCTCCCCTCTCTGAACCTCACTGCTTGGTTCCTCCAGTTCCAACCGTAGCCAGGCTTCCTCAATTATCTCACTCTGTTAGAGATATATTGATAGCTTCCCATAAATCTTCCACTCGAAAAATTTATTTGAGTAAGTGGAAACGCTTCTCATATTGGGCACAAGGAAAGAACATAGATCCTTTCACCGCTTCCATCCAACTAGTCCTTGATTTTCTAGCTGAACTCTTCCATGCAGGTTCATCTCCATCTACTCTTAAGGTTCAATTGGCAGCTATTTCTAATTTCCATGTGGGCATTTCTGAATCTGCCCTAATGTCCCACAAACTTTGCAAAGCTTTTTTGAAAGGAGTTTTTCTTCTCAGACCTCCTGTAAGAAATCCTCCTTCTCCTTGGGACCTAAATTTAGTTCTTGCTTCTTTGATTCTTTCCCCTTTCGAACCTGCAGCTTCATGTTCCTTGAAATTATTATCATGGAAAACTCTCTTTCTGGTGGCTATCACATCAGCTAGAAGAATTTCAGAACTTCAAGCACTCAGTTGTCGTTCTCCTTATCTTGTGTTCCATAAGGACAGAGTTTCCTTACGAACTAACCCGTCCTTTTTGCCTAAGGTGGTTTTCAACATCAAATATAAATCAAACCATTGACCTTCCTGTCTTTTTCCCAGAGTATTCAAATAGGTCTGAACAAAAATTACACTGCCTGGATGTTCGTCAATTAAGGTACTACTTGGATAGGACGAAACAATTCAGAAAATCTGATCAGCTGTTTGTCTCCTATGCGGAAAGCAGAAAGGGACTTTCAGTTTCAAAGGTATCATTATCCAGATGGCTAACATCTTTGATTTCCCTGGTATATGAAATTAGACAACAAAAATTGCCTAATAAACCTAAAGCCCATTCCACCAGAGCTTTGGCTACTTCTTTAGCCTTCCAAGACAGACTGCCTATTGACACCATTTGTGCAGCGGCTACTTGGGCTACTCCTCACACTTTTATTTCTCATTATAAGTTGGATTTAGCTTCTAGGCATAGAGCTAATTTTGGTTCCACTGTTCTCAGGAGTCTGTTCCGTTAGGCCACCCGGGACAAGGTGCTAGGGACGGTCCCATCCAGCAAGAATGAAGGCGAGATAGACAACTTAACATATAGAAGTTATGTTCTTACCATAACGCTCCATGTTAGTTGTCTTCTTCTCGCTTCTTCTTAAGGCCCCACCCTCCTTCCCCCTGGCCTGGACAGACCTAGAGGAGTTGTGATCGTGACCTCTCTTTCTACCACCTCTTTCTTAGTCATATGCTATTATGCATATTTCTTGGTTCAGGATGTAGGTCACCCTTTTTCTTCCTGTTAGAGGTGGATTCTGTTTTTACAGTTATATTGTTACTGTTATAAGCTGGGGTTAGCTTACAAACGAGATCTGAGGTAACTCTCGCCTAGCATTGTGGGATATAAGGGGAGCCTCGAGCCGGTGGAACCAACTCTCGAGCTTTTAGAGTGGCCGAGTTGGAGCCGAGGTCGGCTCCGAACCCATCCAGCAAGAAGAAGGCGAGAAGAAGACAACTAACATGGAACGTTATGGTAAGAACATAACTTCTATTTTCGGCTTGGATTTTACCCAGCCTTCATCACTGTGAATTCATATTAAACAATTGAAGTCATTTATATGGTAGAATTGATTTGAGCACAAAAAATAATTGGTGAGCTCATAAATATGTATAACATTCATAAATATTCATTAAGTCCAGGCTGAAAAAGTGAACCCAGTTTTACTGTCCATTTTTTCTCTTTTGTATTGTTTGCTGTGCCATCCTGATTTGTGTTCAGTCACCTATTATTTTGTCTATGACCGTAAAATGAAATTTGGCTGTGCTATGTTTTAGTGTTTTTATATAATGCATTACTAGCTCTTTTACATTTGATGTCACTTAAATGTTCAGAGATGCGTAACCTGAAAGGTCTAGACTAGGTTTGGCCAATGTAAAAAGCATGACAATTGCAAGAAGCCATATAAATAATCCAATCAGTATTAAAATTAGCAAAAAACTTACTATATACATTGCTGCTGTTATTGCTGGAAAATTGTTTAGTTCTAAGTACATATTTGCAATTACTGCAATGTCCACATGGCATACAGCCTATGAGCTTATGACCCAATATTGTAGTTTGGGCCATCTGTAGTTTAGATTCAGAATGATGCTTATAATTGAAAAAGGCCCCCAAATTCTTCCCTTTCCTGAAAGAAAATAAACATGACTGAGGTATATAATTGGACAAAGCAGAATCCGCTGAAAGAATATTCCAATGACGTTTTATGGTGTCAGTGAATTTGTTAGTATTCCTCCCATAAGTGGTAGTAAATCGCAAAGTATTATGTTTGTGTGAGAGTTTATTTTTGTGTAAGTTTATTTTCCATTTGATTTTTGTATCTTAGAAGTTCATCTCTGGGCAGGTGTAATGCAGAATTCTTAGCTGTGGTGACATAACCCATACTGTAACTTCTTGCCCTCTCACAAACATAACTTTGTGATTTACTACCACTTATGGGAGGAATACTAACAAATTCATTGACATCATAAAACATCATGGGAATATTCTTTCAGCAGATTCTGCTTTGTCTAATTATATACCTCAGTCATGTTTATTTTCTTTCAGGAAAGGGAAGAATTTGGGGGCCTTTTTCAATCATTATAAGCATCATTCTGAATCTAAACCACTACAGATGGCCCAAACTACAATATTGGGTCATAAGCTCATAGGCTGTATGCCATGTGGACTTTGCAGTAATTGCAAATATGTACTTAGAACTAAACAATTTTTCAGCAATAGTAGCAGCAATGTATATAGTAAGTTTTTTGCTAATTGTAATACTGATTGGATTATTTATATGGCTTCTTGCAATTGTCACGCTTTTTACATCGGCCAAACCTCTAGCCCTTTCAGGTTACGCATCTCTGAACATTTAAGTGACATCAAATGTAAAAGAGCTAGTAATGCATTATATTAACACACTCTAAAACATAGCAGAGCCAAATTTCATTTTACTGTCATTGACAAAATAATAGGTGACAGAACACATAAATCAGGATAGCACAGCAAACTTAATACAAAAGAGAAAAAATGGATAGTAAAACTGGGTTCACTTTTTCAGCCTGGACTTAATGAATATTTATGAATGTTTATATACATATTTGAGCTCACCAATCATTTTTTGTTTAATAAATTCTACCATATAACTGACTTCAATTGTTTAATATGAATTCACACTGATGAAGGCTAGGTAAAATCCAAGCCGAAACCGGTCTGTTTTCATTTGAAATTTTATTAAATGTCTAATTAAATTAGTTTTCACAGCCCACAGTTGCTGGCTTTTTTCTTTGTTCATGTTCATTTCAGCCGTGCAACAGTTTCCGTGCTGGGGAAGGTTAAGGTCAACCTGTCCAGGAGTGCGCTGGATGGTAAGAGGTCTGCCATGGGAGTTCACTTTTCCATGTTTCTGAGTATGATTATGTACTATGAGGGAAGGGAAATGGCTGTTAAACTCTCAATAGCTTGCGCAAGAAACTCCATGCGGTAGTGCAGTGCCCCTCTCCCCCATTGGCAGAGAGAGTGACTTCACTGAATACTACCCTAATGCAGAGGTAATCAGCATAATCTGGGCTGTAGGGGGCACCTTTTTTAGCAAGCCTTTGCAGTCCTGCCGAAGGGTTGCTTGTCTGTTAGTCTGGAGGCAGTTGGGGGGTGGCTGCACTAATCCCCTTCTAGTTTACCCTACCCTTTGAGTCAGAGCCCTTCCCTAGGTTCCACCCTATCAGCGAAGGGTGACAGCAGCATACTGAGGAAGGACTTCTGACTATTGCATGTGCTCTGTGGACTTCAAGGAGGTTTACCACATTTAAAGAAATATGTATTTCAGGATGTTCCTGTGCTTCCAGCTGGGGGCCATCACTGCCATTTTAAGGCCGTGCCCTTTGGTCTCATCACAGGGGTGTTGAAATGCAAGGCAGTGGTAACAGCTTGGTTCAGCTGCAGAGATTCCAGTTCTTTCCATACCAGGATGACTGGCTCCTTACTGTAAATTCAAGTGCATTGTTTCATATGTGAACCTCACTACTGCATTTGTGCCTCTCCTTGTAATTTACAGAAAATTTCAGTAAGTCATCCTGGAACTCAAAAATAAAGTCCTGGAGTTTATTGGGTGCCATCTGTACAGGACCAAATTGCTAAGCTTCCTCCTTCGTGTTTGTTATTCCTATGTCTTCAGACCCATCAAAGTTTTCTGCTTCAGAGACCAGCTTCTATAGTTCTCTGCTTTTTTGGTCTGATGACTTTTGCAATCATTTTGATTCCCTTAGCTAGGTTCTACATGAGGGTTATTCAGTGGACTTTCAGTCCAATGGTCTTTGACATCTCACCCAAGAGGGCCTCCTCTACACTTACCCTCCCCAACACCCTTAAGTTTTTACAGAAAGCAGCTCATTGCAGTCTGACCATAATTATCGCCCCTTTCTGGCTCAGACATCTGTTTTCCCTTTCTATGGCTTCATGTAATGCAACATCCTTAAATAGTGGAACCAGATCCAAATCTGATTCTCCTTCCTTCAGGCCAACCTTGCCTGAATCTGAAATCTCCAGCAAAACTGCTAGAATGTCCTTCAAGGATGCATCGGCAGTCATCACATATGGGTTGTCCTGCCTCAGGCAGCCCTTCGGTCGGCCAGATTCCAAAGTCTGGGTCTGGCCTCGGCTGATGTCGCATTTTCCCCGACGTCAGAGCGTCTGGGGTATAAAAGCATCAGCCGACGCCATCTTCCTCAGTCTTTCTTGCTGTGTGGTGCCCAAAGCAGAAGCAGTTCGCAAGTGCCGGTCGGCCAGCTCCTGTGATTCAGCTACCGAAGACTTCGAAAAAGCTAAGTACCCCGTTGGGGACTCTTTCTTGCCTCAGCCGATGTCAGGGCTCAATTAGAAGCACCTTTGGGCGGAAAGCTTTCCTTCTCAAAAAATTGGCACAGCATTACAAGGGACACATGGACACTGCAAATAATAGACAAAGGATACAGGTTCCATTTCCACACATTGCCAAAAAGAAAAGGCAGGTCTGCCACCAAATCAGAGGGCAGAGGCTTTGAAGCAAATTACCAACTTAATACAAATGAAAGCCATAGAAAAGGTACCTCTTTCAGAACAAGGCCAAGGATTTTACTCCAGATTATTCCTTGTTCCAAGAAAAGAAAATCAATGGAGGCCTATTCTCGACTTGTCCGCACTGAATACTTACCTCATTGTGCCAAAATTCAAAATGCTGACTCTACAGCAACTCCTTCCCATGCTGGGCAAGGGGTCTTGGCTGGTGACTCTAGACCTCAAGGAGGCATACCTGCATGTCCCTATCTGACAAAGCTGCAGAAGACCTCAGATTTCTTGCAGGGTCAGAGCATTATCAATTCTCAGCATTGCCCTTTGGCTTATCTACTGCGCCCAGAGTATTCACGAAATGCCTGGCATCAGTAATTGCACACTACAGACTTCAGGGATTCAAATCTACCCATATCTGGACAACTGCCTTATACAAGCGGACAGCAAGCAAACTCTGTTAAAAGGACTTGGGACTATGCCATCCACCTGCTACAGGCCTTGGGATATACAGTCAACATCCACAAATCAAGACTTGTTCCATCCCAAAGAATAAATTTTCTGGGTGCGGATCTAGACACAACCACCCAAATGGCCTTTCTCACAGAAGAAAAACAAAAACTACCAGATTACTTCAAGAATCTGACAAGACAAACTCAGCTGACTGCAAGGAAAATCCTGAAGGCCCTGGGTTACATGGCATCTTGGATTCTTCTGATTCCACAAGCAAGACTGCATATGAGAAAATTACAATGGTACCTAAGGAGTTTATGGACTCAGCACAGTCACAGCTTAGAAACTTTGATCCCACTCATTCCATGCCTTCAAAAGGAATTTCTGTGGTGGGCTCAAGCCTGCCAGTCGAACAGCGGGTTGCCCTTCAGCAAGCCAAGAGCCAACCAAACCATCACCACGGACGCTTCAGACCAAGGTTGGGAAGCACACATGGAGGGCAGATGTATCCAAGGACTATGGTCACAAAAAGAGCTGTGCATGCACATAAACCAAAAGGAAATGCTGGCAGTGATACACACAATCGTGGCCTTCAAACCTTTCCTTCATCAAGGCCACCTGCTCATAAGGACAGACAACACCACAGTTATGTGGTACATAAACAAGCAAGGAGGCACCCATTCCTACCCTCTCTGCAGACTGGCAATGAATCTATGAGAACTTTCCTTAACTCAGTATACAGCTACAGTCCCAGTTCGTGCCAGGGAAAGACAATATACTGGCAGACAGCTTAAGCAGAACCACCATGGATGCACACGAATGGATGCTGCACCCAGACATCTTCTTACTCGTAACACAATCATGGGGAAGGCCGGAAGTAGATCTGTTCGCTTCCCCCCACAATCATCAACTGAAGAAATTCTGCTCAAGAACATATCACCCACAAGCATGGAAAGTGGACCCTCTTTCAGCTGAAAAGCTCTAACAGTGTATGCTTTCCCACCTCTTCCATTAATGACCAAGGTCTTACTGAATATCAGGGCAGAGCAGCCCAGAGTGATTCTGATAGCTCCAAACTGGCCAAGACAGCACTGGTACCCACTGTTAAAGAGCATGTCACAGACGAAACCGTGGCCTCTTCCCCCTATGGCCACTTCTACTGACGCAGCACAATTTCAAGACTCTGCATTCCAACCTGAAAACCTTACAGCTAACTGCCTGGGGAATACCATGACTCCTCCTCAGAATAACCTATCCCAGAGAGTGAAGGCTATTATTATGGAAGCTCGCCGGCCTTCCACAAGGAAGGCATATTCAGCAAAATGGAAAAGATTTCATACTTGGAACACAACAAAGGGCCTAGATGCGACACTGATGAACATGGCACATATACTGGAATATTTGCCAGAATTGTTCTACAATGGCCTGTCTTACTCTTCCATTAAGATACATGCCTCAGCAGTTTCAGCAGAATACAATGTTAATCCACCTGTCTTCTCTCATCCTCTCCTAAGACAGTTTCTAAGAGGAATCAAAAACATCAATCCTCCAAGGAAACCACCTCTACCTACCTGGGACCTTAACTTTGTGTTGGAAAAACTAACACTTCCTCCCTTTGAACCAGCAGCATCGGCAGATCTACAGTTTCTGTCTTGGAAAACTGCCTTCCTTCTCGCCATAACCTCAGCAAGAAGAGTATCTGAGTTACAAGCTTTAATGGCAGTGCAGCCATTTCTTATCTTTCATCAGGACAGAGTTTCTTTGAGGACCAGTCCTACATTTATGCCAAAGGTGGTATCCAGGGTATCTTTGAACCAAGCTATTCACTTGCCTACATTCTTCCCACAACCACAAAATAAAGGGGAGAAACTTCTGCACACCCTGGACATACACAGACAATTGCGCTACTACTTGGACAGAACTAAAAGTTACAGAAAGACTGACAAGTTGTTTGTAGCATATGCTGCTGGGGCACAAGGAAAAGCAATTTCCAAACAGACAATTTCAAAATGGATAGGAAATTGCATTCGTTTTTTACTCCTTTCATGGAAAAACTGTGCCAGCTAACATTAGACCTCATTCCACGAGAGCCACAGCATTCCTAAGAGGGGTGGCTACCAAGGACATTTTAGAAGCTGCTACATGGAGCTCCGTGCATACATTTGCCAAGCATTACAGTTTACCTTTATACTCCAGATCCAGAGCAGGTTTTGCTACGGCAGTCCTGCAGGGTATCTTAACTACACCATCCTTTACTTAGTACCTCCACCCCCAGATTGGCTATGGTATTCTACCCATATGTGATGACTGCAGATGCATCCTTGAAGGACATAGTACAGTTTTGTATCTACCATAAATGTAGATGTCCGATAGGTATGCATCTGCAGTCAGGTTTACCCTCCCTCCTTCCCCTCTGTGGTATTCCTAGGGTGCTTACCCCTCTATTAGCTAGCTGGGGGAATCTATTACGGTATGTATGTATGTATGTATTTTCTGCAAATGTTTGAAATTTTATTTCATTCCTCCAAATTTAGCCTTCCTAGAGGGCACCTGGCATCTGGGGCAAGAAAAACTGAGGAAGATGGTGTTGGCTGATGCTTTTATACCCCAGACGCTCTGACGTAGGGAAAAGTGCGACATCAGCCGAGGCCAGACCCAGACTTTGGAATCCGGCCGACCGAAGGGCTGCCTGAGGCAGGACAACCCATATGTGATGACTGCAGATGCATACCTATCGGACATCTACATTTATGGTAGGTACAAAACAGTACTTTCCTCCACTTGCAATGATGACCAGAGATCCCAAGCTACATGATGGAATTTTACATATCCATCCTTCGTTCAAAAGAGTCTGGACAGTTTCCCCAATCTTTTTGGATTTTTCAGAACAGCTTTACCAGTCTGGGAATAGCTAACACTCTCAAAACCCAGCTGTGCCCATTTCCAGTTTCCATTTGTTGCAGAACCACTTTCCTGTAGTTTCCTTGAGGTTATGTAGAGCCTTTCAGAGTGGTACCTTCCTTTGGGGGACCTTGTTCCACCTTTGGATCTGCCCCTTCAGCTACAAGCCTTAACCAGGGCACCTTTTGAGCCTGCTTCTGTTGTGGATCATAGAAGTCTTATTGTAGTAACTTCTGCCACACGAGTTTGTGAATTTGTCTCTGTCCTACAGTCCTCCTTACTTTTTTCCCCCTCAAATTTAGGGTTTCATTGTGGACTAATACTATTCTGACTGAAGTGGATTCTGAATTTATCTATTCAGCTGCCAGTATCCTTCTACATTTCAGTAATAAGAGCAAATGTGTTTCATTGCCTGAACATTAGTCAATTGAGATTTTATTTGGATAGGACAAAAGGCATTAGAAGTTCAGAACTACTTTTGTCTTTCATTAGAGTTTGGTAAACCAAGTATCTTGGGTCACTTTTTCCAGATGGAATTCTGACTACATTTCCTTTGTATACAGAAGTAATGGTTTTTCCTTGCCTACCAAACCAAAAGCTCTTTCTACTGGGCAGTCTACTTTGATCATGCTTCCTTGGATATTTGCGCGGTAGCATCCTGGTTGAAAACTCATGTCCCATTATAAACTTCAGCCCAAATCAAGGGCTTTGGTTCCACCAATTTACAAATCTCTCCTGAATTCACTCAATCTCGCTGGGGCTGTCTGTCCCACAGATCTTAGAGACAGAAGGCAACTTTGGATACGAAAGTTGGATACCTACCACAGTGCAAGATCTGTCGTCCTCTGTTCATCTCAACCATCCCTACCTCTACCCCTTATCTAATTGTCAATGAAGTTGGTTCTTTGTGAATCTTTTATAGGCTGGTCTGGTCTTTGTTATGGACTTTTCTGGCCTTGGCCTGTTATGATTTGGTGACATTTTAGGTGCAGGTTAGATATGGGAGGGCCAAACCAAATCTGAGGCAACTTGTGAACTCTGCATTGTAGGACTGAGTTGAAGCTTCGTAGCCAAGATTCTGAAGTACCAGCCTCTGGTCTGATAACCCACGAGCTGAGATGGATAGACTAAAAAAAACTTTCAGCTTTTCCCGGTTTGGGGTTGCCACAGCGGAACTCTGGTCCACTAATGATTGGTAGTGAATTTTTTTACATTGAGTTGCCAGCCTGGCACCCAACCTTCAAAGAAGGCACACCCACACAGGCATGCATTTAGATGGATAGACTACATAACTTATTTAGCTTTGTGTTAACTACACAAGTTTAGTTTTTCCAGCCTAATATGTGGATTCTCGGAGAGGACCTCTTTATCTGTTTAATAAGGTAGTTGGTCATGGCTGACATGTCCGCTCAGACCAGCCTATTGCTTGATAATAGAGGAAATTGTTTTCCTCCTCTTGCCACCTAGGTTTTTTTTTCCTAAATACTGTTCATAGTATGGAGAGTTTCAGTTTGAAAGCCACCATGTTCTAGGCCCTGTATCAGATGCGGGTTGTTTCTAGGTTTGTCGGAACCAGTGCCGCCCCGGCTACATCTCCAATGTTTAGAAGGCTTGGATATTGCTTTCCATTCAGTATTGTAGATCAGTAAGTGTGTACACCTTTAAGAACTTTCTCAATTAGTAAACCGCACGTGAGAGATGCGAGTGTTATTTTGAGTGAACAGCCAGACTGTGAGCATGCAAGTATGTTGTCAGTTCATGTGTGTTTAATGTTCTTGCTATTCATGCTGATTTATTTATATTCAGTAAACTAAACTAACACCCAAACCTTAACATCTTAATGTGTATACAAGAGTGACATGGTGTCAGAATGGAATCTAGAGTTACAGCCATGAGGCAACCTGTTAAAGTTGGAGGAATATACGGGAGTGGATTATCCCTACTGCTCAGACTCCCAAAACAGGACAAATTGAATTCCAGGTACTAAAACTTGCTTAAATGATTTCTTTTGCTATAAATATAAAATGAAGCGCTCAGAATGCTCAATGTTTGAAACTGTGACATGTTGATAGAAATATTCAAACTAATTACGAAAGTGTTTGAAACCATATCCGAATCGCATAAAATGTACAAAAAAAAATATATTTTTTCACTGTGCTACTTTTTCATGTTAACTAAAGCTATTCAAAGCATCTGAAGTGTGTAAAATGTGTGCGCAGTAGTGTAAAATTATTTCAGAAATATTCTGCAAAGTACAGATGTTCTTCATCTCACATTGCTGCAGTCCTTACACTTGGGTAGTCCGCTGTCCTTGGTCGGCCCGAATATCAAAGTATTAGGCTGACGTCGGTCAAGGCGCTTAAGACTGACATCAGGACGTCAGGGTACAAATGCGCATGACCGACGTCATATCCTCAGTCTTTTTTGCCGCATGGTCCGATGCAGAAGCAGCGTTGCAAGTGCCGTTCGGCGTTCTGAAATTTTTCGAATTCGGAGTTTCAGACCGAGTCAAAGTTGGCTAAGTACCCGTTGGGAATATTTTAGTTTTTTCTTGCCTCAGTGGTTTACCGGATGTCAGAAAAAGTGAATAACTGTATTTCTTGTGGGAAGCAGATACCGCATAGAGATTATCATACTTTGTGTATTCCTTGTTTGGGGCCTGAGCACGACGTTGTTGGGTGTCGCTTTTGTGCTAGGTTTAATAAGCGCACTATTAAGCGAAGGTTAGATTGTGCCAGGTTGGTCTTCGGGAAGCGGTGCAATTACAATATGCCGTCGGATGTTCCGACGCCCGCTTCTTCGAAGAAGCGCAAAGACAAAGCAGCTAAACCCAGGCAAGAAGAGTCGTCCGTACCGGACGCCGGTTCTTTGGAGGTGTCAGTGGAACCGGTGGTTCCACCGGAGACTTCTCAGGAGTCCCAGGGGGAGACTTTGATATTACAGGATGTGGCCTCTCAGGAGGCAGGTCAGGCTGAAGGGGCTTCTCAGGTTACTGTACTCCCCTCCCTTCCTAGGGTGATTAGGCCCTCTCCTTCTGTTTCTAAGGCTTCTCCCAGTGGCAGGCCAGGTTTAGCTTCTGTTGGTGTCACTCCTAGTTCTTCAGGTTCTGTGCCCAAGAAGCACATGCTCAAAATGGCAGAAGATTTAATTACTTTGATTAGAGGTTCTTTGCCCCCTCCTGATAAGAGGCCTAGGGTGGAACCAGAGTTGGGGAGTTTTGAGCAGGTTTCGGATGTTTCAGAGTCTTCGGCTGAAGACTTGCAGGAGTATTCTCCTTATTCTGATTCTGATGTGGATGATTCTACTCCTGCTTCTCCTCCAGAGGATTTTTCTTTTTCAGAGACTCTTCATTCTATGAGGGAACATTTTAAGTGGGAAGGTCAGGACTTCTCTGATTCCAGGAAAAGGCTTAGGGAATTTTTGCTTTTACCCCAGCATAGGCCTTTGGCTATTCCTCCTGTTCTGGATGTTGTGGAAGATGTGTTTGCAGAGGCTTCACTTAATCCTGATTCTTTGCCTCCTGCTCCTGTTAAACCGGACAGGTATTACAGGGTGCCTGAAGCTCATAAATATCTGTATAAGAGTCCTAGGGCAGACCCAGAAACGGTTAGTCAGGGACCTAAGGGTGTCAAGGCCTCTGTGGTAAAAAATCCGGTTCCTCCAGATAGAGGCCAGAGCTTTGGATAGATGGGGAAAGAAAGTCTATACTTCTTCCACCTTAGCTATGAGGGCTTTGAATTGCCAGTTTCACATGTTGAAATATCAAAACTATCTTCTTTCTCAATTGAAGTCTAAGGTAGATGCTCTGGCGGAAGGCATTGAGTGTAAAGAATTACAAGATTTGGTACATGTTTCTGAACAGGTGGGTAAGCATTCTTTACAATGTGGATTTGATGCTGTACAGGCCTCGTCTAGGGTGGCTGCCACTGGGTCAGTTTTTCATAGGCACGCCTGGCTGAGGGATCAGAACTTATCTGACCATGTTAAGACAAGGATTTTAGATGCTCCTTTACAGTCTGATGTATTGTTTGGTTCACCTGTGGAGGCAGTTTTAAAGAAAATGTAAGACAAGGCTAAGTCTATGCAGACTGTTAAAGATTTTTTGCAAGTTCAGCCTCCGAAGTTTAGTAGGAATTGGCCTGCTAAGGGGTGGACGTACCCTTCTTATGATTCACAGTCTAGGGGAAGATCTAGACGTGGTAGGGGTAGAGCTCCGGGCTCTTTCAGACCTAGAACAGGGAGTTCACCTGCACAGTCTTCGGGTGCGGGCAGGGGCCAGTCCTTTCGTAAACAGGCCCAATGACCTACCTTTTCAGCTGCCAGAGCCTTCTTGTCTGGCAGCACCTTTGGGAGGAAGGTTGGCACTCTTCAAAGAAAATTGGAGTTTAATTACCCAGGACAGATGGGTATTGGATATTATACACCAAGGTTACAGGTTTTATTTCCATACCTTGCCTCCTTTCAAAGGCATGCCAGACGTTCCTCCTCAGCAAAGAATAGAGGCTCACAAACAAATTTCTCTGCTGCTGCAAATAGGGGCCATACAGCCGGTCCCTCTGCCAGAAGTAGGCCTAGGATTTTATTCTCGCCTGTTCCTAGTACCAAAGAAGGGGAACACGAGACCAATTTTGGATTTATCTATCCTCAACACTTATCTGGACATTCCCAAGTTCAAAATGTTGACGTTACAACAGCTTTTACCTCTGCTGGGCAAAGATCACTGGATGGTGACTCTGGATCTCAAGGAAGCTTACCTTCATGTTCCTATCAGGCTAAGTTGCAGGAAGTATCTGCGTTTTCGAGCTGGGACTTCTCATTATCAGTTCTCTGCATTGTCCTTTGGCTTATCTACTGCGCCCAGAGTGTTCACAAAGGTTCTGGCTCCAGTGATAGCTTTCTTCAGGCTAAAAGGAATACAGATCTATCCTTATTTGGACGATTGCCTGATTCTGGCCAAAGGAAGGGACGAGCTTCTTCATCATTTGCAATGTGATAGCAGTGCTCAGATGGCTGGAGTATTCTGTGAGTGAAATAAAGTCCAGTGTAGTACCCTCTCAAGACATGTGCTTTCTGCGTGTGAGACTGAATACAGCATCCCAGATGGCCTTTTGACCCCGGACAAACAAAAGAATCTTTCCCTTTACTTCCATCAATTGTCTCATCAGTCCAGGCTGACTGCAAGGACAGTCCTTCAAGCCTTGGGGTTCATGGCATCTTGTATTCTGGTACTTCCCAATGCCAAACTGCATATGAGGAAGCTACAATGGTATCTCAAAAATGTATGGACACAGCACTGCCAAGATATGGACACTGTCATTCAGATAATACCTTGCATTCAAAAGGAATTTTTGTGGTGGGCTCAGGAATGTCACCTAAACAAGGGACTCTGTGACCCGGCCAGAGGCGAGTCAGATTCTAACGACAGATGCCTCAGACGAAGCTTGGGGAGCTCATCTAAATGGAAAGTGGATACAAGACACGTGGCCTGCCAGACTACAACATCTACATATCAACTTGAAGGAGATGTTAGCAGTCCAATTTGCATTAATAGCTTTCAAGGATTTACTTCTTCCAGGGCAGGTGTTGGTTCTAACAGACAACACAACTGTCATGTGGTACATCAACAAGCAAGGGGGAACACATTCTTATCCTCTATGCAGGCAAGCAATGATTTTGTGGGAGACTGCTCTCAGTTTACAGCTCAATCTTCAGGCAAGGTTTCTGCCGGGAGCACAGAACTCCTTAGCAGATGTGTTGAGCAGGCAATTATGGATCCCCACGAGTGGAAATTGGATCCTCATGTATTTCAGAAATTGACAGTGTCATGGGGAACTCCAGACATAGATCTGTTCGCTTCTCCACTAAACTACCAGCTGCCAAAGTTTTGCACAAAAGGTTTCATCCCACAGCTTGGAAAGTAGATGCTCTTTCTTTCAATTGGAGCAATCTTCATGTGTATGCCTTTCCACCTCTGCCTCTCCTCCCAAAGGTACTCCTGAAGGTCAGACAGGACAAGCCAAGGATGATTCTAATAGCTCCAGATTGGCCTCGACAGCACTGGTACCCATTACTGAGAAGTCTGGTTCGGGAGCCTCCATGGCCTTTGCCTTGATTCCACACCTGCTGTCTCAAGAGAACAGTCATTTACTCAGTCAAACTTCACTCTCTTCACCTAACAGCCTGGCATATTCTGTTTTAAACCCTGGAGGGTCTCCGCTTCCCCAGCAAGTTTTGAATGTTATTTTGGAGGCCAGAAGGCCTAGTACAAGGAAAGTATACGCAGATAAATGGAAGAGATTTTTATTTTGGAGTGCAGCAAAGGAATTTGATGTTTCTAAGCCTAATTTAAGTGTGGCTCTTCAATATCTTGCTGAGTTACTGGACAAAGGATTGTCCTTCTCTTCTATTAAGATTCATGCTGCAGCAATTTCTGCTCACTATGACTGTGATCCACCATTGTTTTCTCATCCTTTGTTTAAGCAATTCCTTAGAGGGGCAAAGAATATAAGACCCCCACGTAGAGCTCCTACTCCTGCTTGGGATCTCAATTTTGTGTTGGAGAAACTCACTCTACAACTTTTTGAGCCAGCAGCTACTGCCGAGTTGAAGTATTTATCATGGAAGACTGCTTTTTTGTTGGCCATTACCTCTGCAAGAAGGGTTTCTGAATTACAGGCCCTTATGGCAGTTGAGCCTTTCTTAATTTTCCATAAGGACAGGGTATCTTTACGTACTAATCCTTCCTTTATGCCTAAGGTGGTTTCTAGTGTGGCTTTAAACCAAACTATTCATTTGCCTACTTTTTATGCAAACCCCCAAAATAAAGGGGAAAAGATTTTGCACACCTTGGATATACACAGGCAGTTACGATATTATTTGAGCAGAACTAAAGGGTTCAGGCAGTCTCAGCAGTTGTTTGTTTCTTTTGCTTTGGGTTCTCAGGGCAAGCCTGTGTCAAAACAAACTATTTCTAAGTGGATTGGGTTGTGTATTGCTTTCTGTTATTCCCATCATGGTAAGGAGGTTCCAGCTGGGATTAGGCCTCATTCCACTAGAGCTACTGCCACTTCTACAGCTTTTTTAAGGGGGGTGGCAACTAAAGATATTTTGGAGGCAGCTACTTGGAGTTCAGTGCATACTTTCTCTAAGCATTACCACCTTCCACTTTACTCTAAATCTAGGGCTGGGTTTGCCACTGCTATTTTACAGGGCATTTTGGCAGCTCCTACTTTATAGTTTTGCCATCCTCCCTTACCTCTGCTTTGGGATTCTACCCGAGTGTAAGGACTGCAGCAATGTGAGATGAAGAACATAGTACAGTTTTGTACCTACCATAAATGTAGATGTTCGAAGATCCACATTGCTGCAGTCCAATTTTCCCTCCCTCCTTCCCCTCTGTTAGAGGTGGTTGTGTGGTTTGGGTTGTAAATATTGTACATATTGTATATATTGTTCATATGATTAGTGCAAGGGTGGTTGGTTGTTTTTTGCTGTCTTTTGGTTTTGACCTTTCTGTTTAGGGTCTTCTGACATCTGGGGCAAGAAAAGACTGAGGATATGACGTCGGTCATGCGCATTTGTACCCTGACGTCCTGATGTCAGTCTTAAGCGCCTTGACCGACGTCAGCCTAATACTTTGATATTCGGGCCGACCGAGGACAGCGGACTACCCAAGTGTAAGGACTGCAGCAATGTGGATCTTCGAACATCTACATTTATGGTAGGTACAAAACTGTACTTTATTTCAAGGCATATATTGCAGAGTACAGTATTTTGAAGAACTTCTTGTGCATTTGAACATTACAAGTACCTGCTGTGTGTGAATGTTGGTACATAATTATAAGGCCCATTTTGCATTGTGTTACTACAATTTGTGGGCATGGCAGAAGATTCTCTTACCTGCACCACTTGTGTTTGATAATATTGCAGAAAATTTTTATACAGGTTCCTTTTTCTGACAGACACATGTACAAAGGCATTTATTCTGCTTAATTTAGCTGGTTCACATGCCATTGAAAGAGTGTTCATTAGTATATGCAACTTGTGTGTTTGCAGGCGAGGGGAAAGGCTGCATCATACCTCAAGTGTACCTCATTACAAGGAACTTGCCTCTTTTGGGGGTCTTAAAGTTCATGTTCCTTGAAGTTCCACATTGAAAGGGTATGTCATACATTCAGTGAGTTTTTGTAAGTGAAATCCATGATAAATAGAAATTAATCGTATTAATTCATTAAAAGATCTTCTGTACAAGTAAAACCAGCATATATTAACCATCCTTTGACCTTCCTATTTAAAGTTATTAGTAAGCCATCAGTATGTGTTCCACGTTTTGCCCATTGTTCCACATTGAGGGCTAGTGTTCCTCAGTTTTTAAGATGGAAGATTGAGAGAGATGGGCTGCATACCAGCTGAAACTAGGGCAGAGCCAGAGTGATTAAAGTTTAAATTTAGAGAAATGTGTAACCCCCCCCCCCCCCCAAACAAATGTTACAGTTCAAAGGCACTATTTTACACAAGGGATCAAAAGCCCTGGTAACTTTTGTAACATGTACACTGACTTGAGAAATGAAGCTAAACAGAGTGGATTTGGTGATTTGAAAAATGAGTTAAGACAGGCTTACAGGCTTGTGTGTGTGGTATTAATGATGACACTGAGATTTTGCTTTGAGACAATGATTTTACTTTAAGGCCATTGAGATTTGTCAAATATACAAGCTTACAGAAAAGCACACAAGTATGCTTACAAATAGTTGCAGAAGGCACTGTGCAAAACTCAGTGTGCAGCATGTGGTTAAAAGAAACTGGCCCAAGTACATGGCAGCTACTGCCAGTCCTGTAGCAGTCCCTGGGAAACAGTGTTTCCAGCAAATTCGAGAGCATGCTCAGTGAAACGAGGGTGACTCTGCAGAGTCTAAATATGTTTCACACCCCCCACCCAGTTTCATAGTTAACTGTCATAATTGTGGAAATCATGAGTCCAAAAGAGGAAAGGTGTTTTGCTTTTGGGCAGCAGTGTCATTATTGCAATAAGTGGAATCCTTTTCAAAAGGTTTATAAGTCAAACAAGCCACAATTAATAATAAAAAAAAAAGATTGTAATCCAGGAGGCATGTTTGTTTGTTTTACATTTTGTTTACCAGGATACTCTGGACACGCATCTTTTTTTTTCTTCTTTAGCAGAGGCCCAGGAAAAAAGTTCCACATAGAAAAATAAACAGTGGTACAATACACAAGTAACCATAAAAGACAATGCAATGTAGGGTAAAGTTAAACCAATGTAGGACAATTCTATTTGAACACAGCATTGAATATTATTGTTATAAAATAGCTAAACAAATATTTCAGTAGATTGTTTTAGTATATGATAGGATAATGGACCAACCACTGTTACATATAATAAAATGTAAAGTAAAAATCCTGGTGTAGTACGTGCTTGTTTGATATTGGGAATAAAGATAGTGAAAGTATAGATAGCAGGAATAATAACTGAAGGCAGAGTGAGTATATGGAGACCTTTGGTTAATCTGAGGTAGTGGGAGACCTGGAGATAGTGACTGCAGAGTTAATCAGTGGTAGAATAGGGACGCAACCACCTGGATAGGTGGTGAGTTTTTAGAGTAGAGTTTTAACTTGAGCAAGGGATGTGGAAGTAGTAATATTTTTTGACAGTGCATTCCAGATTTTTCCTATGTGGTTTGAGATGAGGGAATTGATAAGATAGTGTAAATTAAAATGCTTTTCCCCAATATACTGTGTGTACAGTGAAAGGAAATGTGCAACGCCAAACAGCAGTTTTCAAAATAATATGGCTTGCTTTGCAAGAACAGTTATGTTCAGCTTAGATATTAATAACATATAGCTGTGGGCTTTACTGTAAATGCATCCTGTTCTAGGAAACAAGGAAGTTGACTTTCTTGGTTTTCAGATGCAGAAATAAAATAGACAGGTCAAGTGACTCAAAGATGACATGGAGAAAGTTTTTTGTGAAGCCTTCAGATACAGCGAGGACGAAACAAGGGCATGAAATAACCATGGACTTTTTCATGACAGGCAGAAACCAGAACAAGTGTCAACGGCATTAAAAATAACATTGGTTGAAACTAGTATGTAAACTGGACAGTGTTTCACTTAGTGATGTTTAGACTGTGTGCCTTCGTCTCCTCATCTGTCTAGCTGTGTTTATAATAGCACTGAAATAGCTCTGACAGATTAACTGTTTGGCAAGAATTTGTTCCGAGACAAATACAGAATAAGATACAGCAGTATGGAGTTTGTCAGGTCTACTTTTGGACATCTCTTCAGAAAAGAGAGATGCACTTCTTCAGTGATGAGCCTTGGCCACTGACTGTGACCATGTATTTGTTACCAGCAGTTAATATTACAGAGGGATCCCTACTACTTCGTTAGTTCACAGACTGACCGTTCCAGTGCTTTAACAGAGAAACTGTTCCAGTACTTTGTTGGTGGACACACAGCACTGCCGTGGAAGCTGTCCTGTCAGACCACCTACAATTCGTCTGTAGAGAAACACCGTCCTTTTCCAGATTGACTTCAGCCTGATCACCTGCTTATCTTCATAAATTATGGTACTTTCTTCACAGTTATAACATGGATGCAAGTACAGACAGTTAACTTTACAGTGCCCACATATTGTATATATAAATTTACATGGTTTAAACCTGTGCCAGACATGAAATGTAAATCTGAAATGTTTGATATTCAGACATTAGATAACAGTTGTTTGTAAATGTATAAATGCCTATAATCCACACACAAAATGTACAGCAATTCATAGACTGTTTTTATGTGGAAATAACTTTCCAGACTTGTTTATCTTGTCACGAGTCTAGTATGCAAATCATACTGTAAGATGTATCCTTTTCTGATAAGCAATCTGTTTGATTCTAGTGTTAGTTCTTCACATATACAGCAGTTAAATGTACCTTCTGCAGTCCCCTAAATATCATACAGTACAAGTATATGCAATTCTTGTTAATGTCATAGACTACATAAAAATGTTATTTATAGTAAATATTGCAAATGCACAAACAGAAGAAAGTTCTAACAGTACAGTGTGCTATAAGTATTAGCCTGTTTTCACAACTTTTCAAAATTTCCCTAGAAGACAGTAAGTAGTAAGGGACAATAAAGCCATTTAGAGGAACAGACTCTGTATAGCATTCAAGACTTTACATAATGACATTTCAGGTTTAATGTAACAAGCAGAGCCCAACAACATTTACTAAGGGCACAAACTACAGAGGTTAATCTGACAAGACAGACGCAGCCCAGCAAGGTTTACATTGGGCAGGTTCAGCACAGATGACAGATGTCCTTCAAGGATGCATCTGCAGTCTTTACAAATAGATACATGCATCAGCTATTTCAGCACAATACAGCTTTAATCCTCCTGTCTTCTCGCATCCTCTGCTCAGACAGTTTCTGAGGGGAATTAAAAATGTAAAACCTCCCAGGAAACCTCCATTGCCAGCATGGGACTTTAACTTTGTGCTCGAAAAACTGACTCTACCTCCTTTCGAGCCAGCAGCTACAGCAGACTTGCAATACCTATCCTGGAAAACTGCCTTCCTGCCTTCCTGCTGGCAATAACTTCAGCAAGAAGGGTCTCTGAACTACAGGCATTAATGGCAGTACAACCCTTCCTGATCTTCCATCAAGATAGTGTCCATGAGAACAAATCCTACATTTATGCCTAAGGTGGTATCCAGAGTCTCTTTAAATCAGGCTATCCACCTTCCTACATTCTTCCCCAATCCACAGAACAGGGGAGAACAGCTCTTGCATACCTTGGATGTACACAGGCAATTACGCTACTACCTGGACAGGACAAAAAACAATAGAAAACTGACCAGCTTCTGGTAGCTTATGCAACAGGAAAAGAAGGAAAACCAATTTCTAAACAGACAATCTCCAAATGGATAGGAAATTGCATTAGATTTTGTTACTCCTACCATGGAAAGAAAACTCCAGAGAACATCAGACCTCACTCCACAAGGGCCACAGCCACTACCACAGCTTTCTTACGAGGAGTGGCTACCAAGGACATTATAGAGGCTGCTACTTGGACCTCCGTGCATACATTTGCCAAGCATTATAACTTACCTCTATACTCTAGATCCCGTGCTGGTTTTGCCACTGCTGTTTTGCAAGGGATCCTAACTACACCATAATCTCTTCTCATTTTCTCCTCCCCTAGTTTAGCTATGGTATTCTACCCATTTGTAAAGACTGCAGATGCATCCTTGAAGGACATGGTACAGTTTTGTACCTACCATAAATGTAGATGTCCGAGAGGAATGCATATGCAGTCAGATTACCCACCCTCCTTCCCCTCTGAGGTACTCCTGGGGTATTTGCCAATCTTCAGCTAGCTTGGGGGGGGGGTCTATTATGGTGTATTTGTTTGTATATATGTACATACATGCTTATTTTATGTGTTTGCTCTCTACTATTTGGAAACTTTGGCATTTATCCAAATTTAGCCATCCAAGAGGGCACCTGGCATCTGGGGCAAGAAACACTGAGGAAAATGTTGTCGGCTGATGCCTTTATACCCGAATAAGAGGATGCGAGAAGACAGGAGGATCCAAGCTGTATTGTGCTGAAATAGCTGATGCATGTATCTATTTGTAAAGACTGCAGATGCATTCCTCTCGGACATCTACATTTATGGTAGGTACAAAACTGTACTTTATTTCTCCTGCTGATATATCCCAATAGTCCTGTTTATTACAGACTCTGCCTCAGTGGCAAGACAAAAAAAAAATAATGTTTCAATATGTTTGTATTTAAATAATGGTTGACATACATTGTGTGGTCTATTTCAAATAATGCTTTATTTAAATTTTTTTTTTTGCATTTACACATGCCAGTTTGGGGTCAAAAGGGGGAATCATTAACAGTGTTAGCAAACCCCTAAAACATGCTCCAGTATGAGAGTTATGGGCATTAATTACCAAAATGATTTACAGGGAAAGTTTAGTATTGTCAAAATCAAAGCACATAAAAAAATATACGGGAAAGGCTACTTAAATGCTGTGGGGAAATGGCAAAGCAAGCAGCTAAAACAGGTGAGTCTAGACTTGCGTAACTTTTACAGAAAGTTTAAATAACATGGCAGGAACAAACAAATTAATGTTTTGGTCCGGCAAAATGTTAAGCAATTCTGTCAGACAGTTAATGACATTCTGCAAAATGCGTATGCAGCTTTAAAATTGGTTTCTGCCTGACAGATCGATACAGACTCCGAGATTAAGCCAGAGTGCTAGACCGTTTTATATTTTTATATATATATAAAAAAGTATGCAGTATTGCAGATGCACATAGGAAATGTACAAACAGCTTGCAGACTACTCGGTGGTGAGAGAGGATGTTGGTACATGGTCTGATACAAACACAGGGGCAATACTAGCAGCTTCTGCTCCAGGGTTACAGACGGATACACAACAAAGTTCAGAAAAAAAGGTAATATATTTTACTTGTAAGAAAATAGGCCACATTAAACAGAGTTGTCCATATTAGCAAATGATGCTTCTTCAAAACCCAAAAATAGGGAAAGAATTAAGATAAAAAAATACATTAAGGAACAATCTGTCACAGGAACGAACACAGATGGATACATTCTACCCTATGAAATACCAGATCGTAGTAGGCAATAGGCATTAAAGCAATAAATTAACAAAATACAGGTTATCAGTTGGCAGCAAAGTACAGGGATCTTTTAAAGCAATGAAAGACAATGTTAAACAAAGGGGACAGTAAAAGACAAAAAAAAAAAAAATACCTGTAACTAGTGTAGTCCAGATTCAGATTTGCTGTATCCAGGAATGTATGTAAGCTTCTGAGCCCCCCCCCCCCCAAAGATTTGTGTTGGAGGGAAGCCTTCTAGCTTATCAGTGGGAGTGGTAAGCACTAGGTAACCTATCTACCACATAAGGAGTGGTTCTGGCCGAGAAATTGTAGATCTGAAGTAGGAAGACTTCATTCGTCTGCAACCTGTGGGTATCGGATCCGACCTCGGATCCGAGCCGGCAATTCAAAAGCTTAGGCTCCGAGCTCCTAGCTCCTCCCTCTTACCCATAACCCCTTGCCACGCCCTGACTGACCCCAGATTTCGTTTGCCGCTTTTCAAGAAGCAACGGAATTCTTGAGCTCCTGGCGTGGTTTTGAGAAGTAGTTTTCTGACAGGAAAATTGTTGAAATTCTCTTTTTTTGTTACAAATATAGCTTGTTTGTTTGTGTGTGTGTGTGTTTAGGCCTTAGGTGTTATGTCTGAAGCCCCTAAGGCTGTCTTTTCCAAATGTACCGAGTGTGGCCATAAGCTGTCCCCAGCAGATGGCCACACTCGTCATCTTGGGGTTGAACACCTGTCTTCTGGTTGTACCATTTGTGCAGGGTTCAACCCCCGGGCTTTAAGGGAAAGGAGGTCGAAGTTAGTGCTGGCGGGTCTTTTACCCCAGATACTGCTTGACCTCTGCCCTCCAGTCAGCAACTTGTTGCTGTCAGTTCTCCCCTCGGCTGGGACTCAACCTCCCTTAAAAATGCGGAGGAAGGATTCTAGTAGGGAGAGACAGAAGGAGAGGCACAGGAGAAGCACCACAAGAGGAGCGAAGCTTCCAGCTCGGCTCCTCCATCTAAGCGGCTTCCCTGTGCCTTCTAGCTTTCCTCCTCCTCGGCTCCACTCCCCTCGGTTCTCCCTGGACCCGAGGAGGAGGAGGCTAGCCCTTCCAGGAGGTCTCGAGGCGGTTCTCTAGGTCCGCCGGTGGCCTCCTCTAGATCGACCTTTTCGATGGCGAAGCTGATATGGACGGATGATGAGGAAATTCATCCAGGCCCAAATGCAAATGGGAGTGCTCCTAGCCCCAACCGGGAGGGCTTCTACCCTTTCGCCCGTAGCTCCTTCTCCGACCCATACCACGGGTTCGGAGCTTGGCGCCGTGCAGATTTGGATCCGGGGTGGGTCGGATCCGATTGGTGGCGCACCTCGGATCCGTCCCATCCCTTGAGTGCTTGGTGCCGGACCCGACCTCTCGGAGCCGAGGGCCGAGCCTCGGATCCGAGGGAGCTGGTGTGTCTTCGGCTCTGTCCAGGTCGGAGCACACTGGTCTCTCGGATCCGACAGTTTCGGCTCCGACTCCGATCCGTATGTCGGATCCAGTGGGGTCGGCTCGGGGCTTAGAGAAGCTGGCTCCCCCTCGGCTTTCAACATTATGGAAAGGGCACTGTCGAGGACATCCGGACCCCCGGTCCCTGCCACGGCTCCATCCCGCACTCCATTGCAGTTGGGCCAGGCCCCCACCAGCCGGTCCCAGGGACAGCCCGCCTCGATGTCCCAAGTGGTTCCCTTGGAACATCCATCTGCTGAAGAGTACTCCTCGGACAGCCCCGATGAAGTACCTCGTGGCGCAAGTGCAAGAGGAGGCACATGGACTCCCCTGAGTCCATCACTGAAGACACGGACTTGGATGAAGGGGAAGGCTCCCCTAGGTCACCCTGAGGACGTCTCATTTGGAGACATCATGGAGATGTTAAGGATCAGGGGGTGGTCTGCCCCAAGGCTTCTTCGGACGAGTCTGTGTTCTTGGAGGCATTCGAGGCCCTTCTACCTCTTGGGTGTCCCTCCTGCTGACCCCTGGTAGATCTTATATCTATCAGGGCGTGGAAGGATCCGGACACCATTGAGCCTATCCCAAAACGCCCGGACCGCATTCTTTCTCCTCCATCAGACCGCACCCACTGGAGTAAGGGTCCCCCAGTAGATGCCATGATGATGGCTGCAGCCACGAAGAGGGAATTGGCCCAGGAGAGTCCCTCTGTCCATCCTCCGGGCAAGGAGTCCCGTTCGATGGATCGAATTGGGAAGCGAGTGTTTAGTTCAGCGACCTTCTCCTTGAGAGCTGAACTACATGGCGCATGTCATTAGGATGCAGCGAGATCTGATTAAAGAGTACGCTGCATCTCCCGAGTCCATCTCGGTGAGGATAAGCAGGTTTATTCCACCCGAATGGCCACTCTCAGATCTGTATCCAATACATCTATGCGGCTGCTGTCTCATGCTACTGAGGGAGCCGCTAGAGCCAGCGGAGCAGGCCTTGTCATGAGGCGACAGGCCTGGCTCCGCCATTGTGATTTTGCTGAGCCCTTTAAGGCGACCTTCGCGAATGCCCCTTTCGATGGTTCTGCCTTATTTGGCAAGACTGTTCGCGAGACACTTGTCCAGAGCGAAAAGGACGGGAAGACGCTGTCTGCCGTCGGAGTCCGCTTCTCAGCTCCCCAGAGGTCCTTCTCTAAGAACCAAAAGGGACAGAAGAAGATGTGGTTCCGGAAGTCGCAGCAGTCCCAACCTGCTCCGGATAACCAGTCCTTCCGTGGCAGAGGAGGACGGGGTGGTCGTCGTGCCAGAGGCAGGGGGGCTCCTGGCAATTTTGGGTCCAGAGAACCCTTCTCTGAGAGACCCACGCAGCAGCCCTGAAGGGTTGCCCGGCTGTCCGTCTCTGGAGGCAGTCGGGCGGTTTACGATGCACCTGACTTCTTGGGAGTCCATAACAACAGACAGTTGGGTGCTTCGACTCATATCCAGAGGATATTCAATACCCCTAATCAAGATCCCCAAATCTCGCAGCCTCCCAGATGTTCCACCCGACCAAAGGGAGGCGGCAGCTCTCGAGATCGAGCAGCTGCTAGGAGAAGGAGCCATCCAGCGCGTCCCCCCAGATCAAGCCGGATTAGGGTTTTACTCCAGGTTCTTTTTGGTGCCAAAGAAGACGGGGGACTTAAGACCAATTTTAGACCTTTCCCTATTGAACCTGTCAGTAACCAAGCAAAAGTTCCGGATGGTCACCCTGCAATCTATACTCCCCCTGTTGAGGGAGAACGACTGGATGTGTTCCATAGACCTCAAGGATGCGTACTACCACATTCGGATGGACAGACGATCCAGGAGGTTTCTTCGCTTCCGGCTGGGAGCCAGTCACTATCAGTTCAGGGTCCTCCCCTTTGGTCTCACCTCAGCCCCCAGGGTGTTTACCAAGGTGTTAGCGGCCCACCTGAGACTCCAGGGATTACAGGTCTTTCCGTACCTGGACGACTGGCTCCTGACTGCATCATCAAGGCATCTTCTGTGCTCAGCCAGGGATTACTTCCTTCAACTAGCACCAAGGCTGGGCATAACGATCAACTGGGAGAAATCTTTCCTGAATCCAACTCAAATTATAGATTTCATAGGAGGAAGACTAGACACCAGATCAATGCGAGCCTTCCTCACCCCAGACCGTATCGTCAGCCTGAGGTGTCATGTGACAGCAATCCTTCAACCGTCACCAACTGCAGCTTGGGTCCTGAGGGCCCTAGGTTCTATGGCGGCAGCTATTCCGCTTCTAATTCATGCCCGCTTACGCATGCGGGTTCTTCAATGGACCCTTCAAGTTCAGTGGTCTCCTCTTTGTTCGTCTCTAAACGCTCCGATTGCGGTCAGCAGAGCGTGCAGGGACTCCCTTCTGTGGTGGCTTCTTTCTCCGGAGCCCCTAGCAGGAAGACCCTTTTGCGCTGCATTTCCCCGAGCCACAGTGACCACGGGCGCTTCTTGCCTCGGGTGGGGGGGGCATTCTGCGGGAAAGATTGTCCAAGGCACGTGGAATCCCACAGAGACATCATTGCATATAAATGTCCTGGAAATGAGGGCGGTGCTCCTAGCGTTGCAAGCACTTCACCACGTTCTTCCTACAGGGACTATTGCGATTCAGACAGACAACATGTCCGTAGTCTGGTATATCAACAAGCAGGGAGGAACCAGGTCTTATCCCCTTTGTCGAGAGGCCATGAGAGTCTGGGAATGGGCAATTTCCACCAAACGCTTTCTGATAGCAACGCACATTCCGGGAAAGTCCAACATCCTTGCGGACAAGCTCAGTCGCACCATCCTTTCCCCACACGAGTGGTCCCTAAACCTTCAAGTAGCGAAGAAGATTTTTGCCGTTTGGGGGCAACCCTGTTGCGATCTTTTTGCTTCTCCCTCAAACGCCAAATGCGACAATTTCTTGGCTCTACTTCCCCACCAGGGAGTTCGAGGATGCTCTGGTGCATGCTTGGCCTCGGTCTCCTTTATGCCTACCCCCCACTTCCTCTGATGCAGAGGTTTCTGCAGAAAGCCAACAGTTTGGGGAGCAGAATGATTCTCATTGCCCCATTCTGGCCTCGACAACCTTGGTTCCCCTTCGTATGGTCTCACAAAATCAATCCACCATGGATTCTGGATCCAATTTCGGATCTCATCTCTCATCCTCTGGGAATGCCAGTTCCCAATCTGCGGACCCTGAAGTTGACAGCTTGGCTGCTCCAATTCCAACCTTAATTAGGACTCCCGGTATCTCTTCACTGGTCAAAGCAATTTTGGTGGCTGCTCATAAACCTTCTACCAGACAGGTTTATCGGAGTAAATGGAAGAGGTTTTCTATATGGGCAGGGCAGAGAACGGTGGATCCTTTTTCAGCACCTATCTCTGCGGTGCTAGAATTTTTAACAGACCTCTTTCATCAAGGGGCCAGTTCTTCCACGATTAAAGTACAATTGGCGGCTATATCGCATTATCACATTGGACAGGACACAGCTCCCCTTATGACAGCGAAATTATGCAAATCCTTTCTCAAGGGAGTTTTTTTATTAAGGCCTCCAGTCAAGGAGGTTGTACCGCCTTGGGATTTGTCTTTAGTCCTGCAGGCCCTTACTGCTCCTCCCTTGAGCCTGCAGCTTCTGCTGATTTAAAATTCCTTTCCTGGAAGACTGTCTTTCTGGTAGCTATCACTTCAGCCAGAAGGGTGTCTGAGCTTCAGGCTCTTTGTGTCAAACCGCCTTACCTTTCTTTCTTCCCTGATAGGGTGTGCCTCAGGACCAATCCATCTTTTCTTCCGAAGGTCTCTTCTGAATCCAATATTAACCAGTCTATCAATTTGCCTGTCTTTTTCCCAAGTATTCAAACAAAGGGAATACAAATTGCATTCATTGGATGTTCATAGACAATTACGTTTTATATTAACAGGACAGCTGGCCACAGGAAATCAGATCAGCTGTTCGTCTCCTTTGCTAAATTTGCTCTGGGTAAAGCAGTGTCTAAAGTCACTCTGTCTAAATGGATTGCTAATTGCATATTGCAGGCATATGACACTTCAGGCAGACCTGCTCCTAAGAGGGTTACGGCTCATTCTACTAGGGCAGTTTCTCGTCAGCCGCCTTTAAGTCCCGTGTTTCGTTGGATGATATCTGCGCGGCAGCTACTTGGGCCTCGCCTCATACTTTTATTTCTCATTACAAGGTGGATGTTGTTTCTAGAGGAAGAGCATCCTTTGGCTCAGCGGTGCTCGGAACATCCTTCCATGATGGCGCCCAAGATTCAGGTAGCTAGGGACTCTGTCCCACAGGTTGCAGACAATGAAGTCTTCCTACTTCAGATTTAGAAGTTATGTACTCACCATAACGTTCCATCTGAGTAGGTGACTTCATTCGGATGCAACTCATCCCTCCATCCCCCTGACCTTTATAGAGCGAGTATTTATGCTGTTTTAGTATACTGTGGTCAGTATTTGAGGCAAACTCAATCTGAGGTCAGTCAGGGCGTGGCAAGGGGTTATGGGTAAGAGGGAGGAGCTAGGCGCTCGGAGCCTAAGCTTTTGAATTGCCGGCTCGGATCCGAGGTCGGATCCGATACCCACAGGTTGCATCCGAATGAAGTCACCTACTCAGATGGAACGTTATGGTGAGTACATAACTTCTAATTATTGGCAGTTTGGGCAGTTTTTCCATCTCTCTCAACTTTCTGATTTAAAAGCCCGCATTTGCACTTGCCCCCCCCCCCCCTTTCCTGTAACTAGTTTAGTCCAGATAGTTTCTTAGATGTTAAGTTGTCTCTCACCTTCATTCTTGCTGGATGGGTTCGGAGCCGAACCTCGGCTCCGACTCGGCCACTCTAAAAGCTCGAGAGCTAGTTCCACCGGCTCGAGGCTCCCCTATATCCCACAATGCTAGGCGGTAACTCCTCAGATCTCGTTTGCTGCTATAGCGATCGAGGTGCTCTTCCAACCGGCTCTTCAGGTTAGTTGCTTTAAAACAAAGTTTTAACTAAGACCCCTTTAAGTTAGTTTTTCTATATTAATTACTTAATTGGGTAGTTTCTTTACCATTCCCTTCCAAATTCTCCCCTTTTTTTCCCCAAGAACTTTCAGAGTTCTTCCCTTAGGCCTTTAGGCCCCATCCCTCCCTTCCTAGTAGTTGGAGTGACTGTTTTCTTTAGGGAATTATTTAGTTTAATTTAGTTTAATTTCAAATAGTGTAATCTGTGTGAGTGATTACACTACCTTCTTTAGAAATGTCTAAAGAATCAAAGGTCTCGAGTTTTAAGAAGTGTGACTCGTGCTGTCAGAAGATGTCTCTGACAGACGGTCACACTTCTTGTGTATACTGCCTGGGACCTTTGCACCTGCAGGACTCGTGTGCTGTTTGCCATGGTTTCAGCCCTAGAGTCCTGCAGGAGCGAAAAAATAAGCTCATTTTAAGGGGCTTATTGAAGCCTGAGGGTCCCCCGACTCATTCTTCGGGGAAACCCTCCAAGCCTACCAGACCGTCGGCTCCAGTGTCTGAGTCGTCCCCTGGGGCTTCGAAGTCTGTTCGAGCATCGGCTCCGGCCAGAGCTGATGATTCTCGAACACATTTCTACTGTTTCCTCGGCTCCGGCCGGAGCAGAGGTAGACATCGCTGAGTCGGCTCCGATAAAGTTATCGGAACAGACTTCCAGGAAGAGGTCAAGGTCACCATCCATCTGCTCCGTTCATTCGGCTCCAGCATCGCCATTGTCTGAACGGAGCCATAGATCTCACTCCTCTAGGTCGTCGAGACAGTCAGATCATGACCTTCAGAGGGTGGTGAGTCGACTTCTCAAGTCCAAGGCACTGGCCCAAATGCTTCAGAGCCCGACTCAACAGTCTATGGCTAATCCCGTCACTCAGAATGTTCCTCCTCTGACTCCTTTGAGTTCGGAGCCGGGGCGGCTTGGACCCGAGACTGTGGCTGCGTCTGAACCGATACCTTTGTCTTCGGTACCGTCGTCCGCTCCGATGTCTTCTCTGGAGGAATTTCGGCGCCGGGCTTCCCTCGTCTGCTCCAAGGGGGCGAGTGGCATCGGACCCTTGTCCGACCCCGCTCTCCCTCGCTCTCCCTCTCGGTGCTTCGGTGCTGGTGAGTTCGGCTCCCGACATCGACCTCGGAGCCATTACTGTCGGTGCCGGGGGAGGTTTTCAGCTTTTCGGAGCGGAGACCTCTGGCTCTGCTTGACAGGGGTGCCTTCGAGGTCATGAGGAGCATGTTTAGAACCTGGTTCAACCCCACAGTCGGCTCAATCTGCCCCTCCCTCCTTGGTGCCTGCGGTGATTTCTTCTTACCCCCTCATCCCGGATCGTAGAGAGCCAGCTCCTCAAGTTTCCCCAGTGGGAATCTCCTCCTCTTCCAAGGCCTCTCCTGACCCGGTAGGAGAGCCCCCTAGGAAGAGGCAGTGCAAGAGGAAGCACATTGACTCCCCTGAGTCTGTCACCTCTGACACTGATTTAGAGGATTCTGAAGGTTCCCCTCTTTCCCCCTCTGAAGATGTCTCCTTTGCAGACATCCTCGAAATCTTAAAACAGAGGGGGAATTGGCCAGCCCTTAACCCATCAGAGGATGAATCGGTGTATCTTGAGGCATTTGGCTCTCGCCCTTCCACCTCCTGGGTGTTCCCTCCCTTTGACCCCCTCATGCAAGTGGTGGCAAAGAAGGCCTGGACGGCTCCTGACTCAGTGGAACCCACCCCCAGGAGACCATCAAAATTTATCACTGCCCCCAAGGACAAAATTCTTGACCAAAGGCGTCTCTGTTGATGCTATGGTGGTGGCTGCGGCCACCAAGAAGGAGCTAGCTGATCCTTCAGTGCCTGTTCATCCTCCTAACAAGGAGTCTAGGACTATGGACAGGTATGGGAAGCGGATGTTCTCGTCAGCGACCTTTTCTATGCGCTCGCTGAATTACCTGTGTCATTTCACTCGTCTTCAGAGGGATTTGTTCAAGGAAGCGAGTGAAATGTTAAAGGATCCAACAGCTACGGGTTTTCAAGATAGGATGAACTCTCAGCTGGCGACCCTTAACTCGATAGTTAACTCCTCCATGCGCCTCCTTTCATATGCGGCGGATGGAGTGAGTAGAGCGGCAGGTACAGGTGTGGCCTTACGTCTGCACGCCTGGATGCAGCTATGTAACTTTGTGGACCCTTTCAAGGTGTCCTTCACTAACTCCCCTTTTGATGAATCATCCCTCTTTGGTCCTCAAGTGAAGGAAACCCTGACTAGGTGCGAGACTGAAGGCAAGACTCTCTCTGCCATGGGAGTCCGTTTTTCTACTCCTAGGCCTTACCCCAAAAGGCCAGAAGGGGGGAAAGATGTGGTTCCGCAAGCAACCACAGGGAGTTTTGCCTGACGCACCGAGTCGATTCCCCTCTAGAGGCAGAGGGGGGAACAATAATAGTAGACTCCGTCCTAGAGGCAGAGGGGGCCCGCAGAATCAGGGCAGTCGAGAATCCTTCTCTGACAAGCCTTTTCAGCATCCCTGAGGTGTTGCCCGACTGTCCACCTTCGGAGGCAGTCGGGGGAAGATTATCTCTGTATCCAAAAGCCTGGCTTTCCCTCACTCGAGACAAATGGGTACAGTCTAATTTCAGAAGGCTACAGAATCCCTTTCTTTCGCATTCCAAAGCAGTCTGGAAAATCCCTTCCAGACGTTCCACCCAGTCAAAGGGAGCAAGCAGCACTAGAAATTTCAAAGCTGATGGCAAAAAGAGCCATTCAACCAGTTCCAGCAGACCAACAAGGATCCGGAATCTACTCCAAATTCTTTTTGGGACTGGAGACCCATTTTGGATCTCAGCAACTTGAACAAGTTTGTCAAGAAAACAAAATTTCGGATGGTCACGCTGCAGTCCATTCTGCCCCTTTTGGGGTGGGACAACTGGATGTGCTCTATAGATCTCCAGGATGCGTACTATCACATCAGAATGAGCCGACGCTCCAGGAGATTCCTCCACTTCAGGCTGGGAACCAGTCATTTCCAATTTGGGGCCCTGCCCTTTGGACTCACAGCCACCCGAGTGTTTACCAAATGCATGGCAGTGGTCGCCTCTCATCTGAGACAACAAAGATTCCAAGTGTTTCCGTATTTAGATGACTGGCTCCTTACAGCCTCCACCAAGCATCTTCTGCTTCTTGCCAGAGACTACACCTTACACACATGTCAAACACTAGGCATTTCAATAAATTACGAAAAGTCTGTCTTATCGCCTTGTCGTGTTATTACCTTCATAGGCACAAATATAGACACAGTCAACATGTCAGCCAGACTCACAGAGCAGAGAGTAGCAGACATGCACAGACAAGTCTCTCTTGTCTTGCAGAGCAACAAGATCAAAGTCAGACTGATCCTGAAGGTCTTAGGGATAATGGCGGCGGCTTTCCCTCTCCTCCCTTTAGCCCGATTCCACATGAGAATCTTACAATGGATGCTCTTCACACAATGGTCATACCAACAACTCCCAATGTCCCATTCCATTGCGATAACACAATCGTGCAGGAATCATCTTTCTTGGTGGATCACATCCCCCCCAGCTCTTCCTAGGGAGACCCTTTGTTCCTCCCCCTCCGGTTGCTACATTGACAACGGATGCCTCCCTGATCGGGTGGGGGGGCATTACCAGGGCAGGACGGTCCAAGGCATGTGGCAACCTTTCGAGCGCCACTTGCACATAAATGTCCTAGAGATGAGAGCAGTGCTTCTAGCGTTGCAAGCCCTACAAGACTCTTTTCCCAAAGGAACTATAGCAATTCAGACAAACAATATGTCTGTAGTGTGGTACATCAAACAAGGCAGAACCAGATCTTACCCCCTATGTCGAGAGGCACTCAGACTGTGGCAATGGGCGATTTCTTCTCAGCGGTTTCTGTTAGCAATGCACATTCCCGGGAAGTCCAATGTGATTGCGGACAAATTGAGCAGAGCTGTTCTCATGCCTCATGAGTGGTCTCTGAAGAATTCAGTGTTGGAGAAAGTTTTTCAAAAGTGGGGCCGGCCTTTTCGCTACTCCCCAAAACAGCAAGTGCGACTATTTTTTCACCCTCTTTCCGCAACCAGGCCACCCCAGCAGAGACGCTCTAGTCCACGATTGGCCCCGGGGACTTCTGTATGCCTTTCCTCCCTTCCCACTGATATCTCAACTAATACAGAAAGCCATCGCTCAGAAAGCTTCCATGATCCTCATTGCCCCTTACTGGCCTCGACAGGTTTGGTTTCCATTTCTTCACAGTTATCTGTTGGAGCAACCCTGGCATCTGGACCCAGTTCCAGACCTCTTGACCCATCAGTCGGGTCAGTTGCACCACTCCCTCCCTTCTCTGAACCTCACAGCATGGTTTCTCCAATTCCAACTCGAGCCAGGCTTCCTCTAATATCTCACTCTGTTCGAGATATTTTGATAGCCTCTCATAAATCTTCCACTCGGAAGATTTATCATAGTAAGTGGAAACGTTTTTCCTGTTGGGCGCAGTCAAAGGATATAGATCCTTTCACTGCTTCCATTCAATCAGTTTTGGACTTTCTAGCCAAACTTTTCCACTCAGGTTCGTCTCCATCTACCATCAAAGTTCAGTTGGCAGCTATATCTAACTTTCATGTTGGAGTCTCAGTCTTCCATTATGTTTCGCAAGTTCTGCAAAGCTTTTTTAAAGGGAGTTTTTCTCCTCAAACCACCTATCAGGGATCCTCCTTCTCAATGGGATCTCAACTTGGTTCTGGCGTCCTTAATTCTTCCCCCCCCCCCCTTTGAACCTGCGGCTTCATGCTCAATGAAGTTACTATCTTGGAAAAAGCTCTTTTTGGTAGCTATTACTTCAGCTAGAAGAGTTTCTGAACTCCATGCTCTGTGTAGTCGACCCCCTTATCTTTTGTTTCCTAAGGATAGGGTGTCCTTGCGTACTAACCCGTCCTTTTTGCCTAAGGTAGCTTCACCGACAAATTTGAATCAAACCATTGATCTTCCTGTGTTCTTTCCTAACTATTCAAACAGATCAGAACAAAAATTACATTGCTTATATGTTCGCCAACTTGGGTACTATTTAGACAGGACCAAACAATTCAGGAAGTCTGATCAACTGTTTGTTTCCTATGCAGAAGGTAGAATGGGCCTTCCAGATGTTCTTCATCTCACATTGCTGCAGTCCTAACACTTGGGTAGTCCGCTGTCCCTCTGTCGGCCTGAATATCAGAGTATAAGGCTGACGTCGGTCTAGGCGCATTTGACTGACATCAGAACGTCAGGGTACAAATGCGCATGATCGACGTCATATCCTCAGTCTTTTTTGCCGCATGGTCCGATGCAGAAGCAGTGTTGCAAGTGCCGTTCGGCGTTCTGAAATTTTTCGAATTCTGAGTTTCAGACCGAAGTCAGAGTTGGTTAAGTACCCCGTTGGGGAATATTTTGGTTTTTTCTTGCCTCAGTGGTTTACCGGATGTCAGAAAAAGTGAATAACTGTATTTCTTGTGGGAAACAGATACCGCATAGGGATTACCATAATTTGTGTATACCTTGTTTGGGACCTGAGCACGACGTTGTTGGGTGTCGCTTTTGTGCTAGGTTCAATAAGCACTATAAAGCGAAGGTTGGATTGTGCCAGGTTGGTCTTTGGGAAGCGGTGCAATTACAATATGCCGTCGGATGCTCCGGCCGCTTCCTCAAAGAAGCGCAAGGACAAGGCAGTTAAACCTAGGTTAGAGGAGTCGTCCGAACTGGACGCCGGTTCTTTAGAGGCGTCAGTGGAACCGGTGGTTCCGACGGAGGCCTCTCTGGAGTCCCAGGGAGAAACTTTGATTTTACAGGTTGTGGCCTCCCAGGAGGCAGGTCAGGCTGTAGGGGCTTCTCAGATAACTGTACTCCCCTCCCTTCCTAAGGGGTCTAGGCCCTCTCTTTCTGCTTCCAAGGCTTCTCCTAGAGGCAGGTCTAGTTTAGCTTCTGTGGGTGTCACTCCTAGTTCTTCAGGTTCTGTGCCCAAGAAGCACACGCTTAAAATGGCAGAAGATTTAATTACTTTAATTAGAGGCTCTAAGGCCCCTCCTGATAAGAGGACTAGGATGGAACCAGTGTTGGGGGATTATGAGCAGGCTTCGGATGTGTCTGAGTCTTCGGCTGAAGACTTGCAGGAGTATTCTCATTATTCTGATTCTGATGTGGATGATTCTACTCCTTCTGCTTCTCCTCCTGAGGATTTTTCTTTTTCAGAGACCCTTCACTCCATGAGAGCATTTTAAATGGGAAGGTCAGGACTTCTCTGATTCCAGGAAAAGGCTTAGGGAATTTTTGTTTTTACCCCAGCATAGGCCTTTGGCTATACCTCCTGTTCTGAATGTGGTGGAAGATGTGTTTGCAGAGGCTTCTCTTAATCCTGATTCTTTGCCTCCTGCTCCTGTTAAACCAGATAGGTATTACAGGGTGCCTGAAGCTCATAAGTATCTTTTAAGAGTCCTAGGGCAGACCCAGAAACTGTTAGCCAGGGGCCTAAGGGTGTTAAGGCTTCTGTTGTCAAGAATCCGGTTCCTGCAGATAAAGAGGCCAGGGCCTTGGATAGATGGGGAAAGAAAGTTTATACTTCTTCCACTTTAGCCATGAGAGCTTTGAATTGCCAGTTTCACATGTTGAAATATCAAAATTATCTCCTTTCACAGTTGAAATCTAAGGTTGATGCTCTGGCGGAAGGTATTGATTGTAAAGAGTTACAAGATTTAGTGCATGTTTCTGAACAGGTGGGTAAGCATTCTTTGCAATGTGGTTTTGATGCTGTACAGGCCTCGTCTAGGGTGGCTACCACTGGGTCAGTTCTTCGCAGGCATGCCTGGCTGAGGGATCAAAATTTATCTGACCATGTTAAAACTAGGATTTTGGATGCCCCTTTGCAATCTGATGTCTTGTTTGGTTCTCCTGTTGAGGCAGTTTTAAAGAAAATGGAAGACAAGGCTAAGTCTATGCAGACTGTTAAAGATTTTTTGCAGGTTCAGCCTCCAAAGTTTAGTAGAAATTGGCCTACTAAGGGGTGGACGTATCCTTCTTATGATTCCCAGCCTAGGGGTAGATCTAGACGTGGCAGGGGCAGAGGTCAGGGCTCTTTCAGGCCTAGAACAGGGAGTTCTCCTGCACAGTCTTCGGGTGAGGGCAGGGGTCAGTCCTTTCGTAAACAGACCCAATGACCTACCTTTTCAGCTGCCAGAACCTTCTCGCCTGGCAGCACCTTTGGGAGGAAGGTTGGCACTTTTCAAAGAAAATTGGAGTCTGATTACCCAAGACAGATGGGTATTGGATATCATACATCACGGTTACAGGTTTTATTTCCATACCTTGCCTCCTTTCAAAGGCATGCCAGACATTCCTCCTCAACAAAGAATAGAGGCTCACAAGCAAATTTCTCTGTTACTCCAAATAGGGGCCATACAGTCGGTTCCTATGCCAGAAAGGGGCCTAGGATTTTATTCTCGCCTGTTCCTTGTACCAAAAAGGGGAACACGTGGAGACCAATTTTGGATTTATCTATCCTCAACACTTATCTGGACATTCCCAAGTTCAAAATGTTGACGTTACAACAGCTTTTACCTCTGCTGGGCAAGGATCACTGGATGGTAACTTTGGATCTCAAGGAGGCTTACCTTCATGTTCCTATCAGGCTAAGTTGCAGGAAGTATCTGCGTTTTCGGACTGGGACTTTTCACTATCAGTTCTCTGCATTGCCCTTTGGCTTATCTACTGCCCAGAGTATTTACGAAAGTTCTGGCTCCAGTGATAGCTTTCTTCAGGCTGAAAGGAATACAAATCTGTCCTTATTTGGACGATTGCCTGATTCTGGCTCAAGGAAGGGACGAGCTTCTTCGTCATTTGGAATATGTGATAGCAGTGCTAAGATGCCTGGGGTATTCTGTGAATGAAATAAAGTCCAGTCTAGTACCCTCTCAAGACATGTGCTTTCTGGGTGTAAGACTGAATACAGCATCCCAGATGGCCTTTCTAACCCCGGACAAACAAAAGAATCTTTCCCTTTACTTCCATCATCTATCTCTTCAGTCCGGGCTGACTGCAAGGACAGTCCTTCAAGCCTTAGGGTTCATGGCATCTTGTATTCTGTTGCTTCCCAATGCCAAACTGCATATGAGGAAGTTGCAATGGTATCTCAAAAATGTATGGACACAGCACTGCCAGGATCTGGACACTGTCATTCCAATAATACCTTGCATTCTAAAGGAATTTTTGTGGTGGGCTCAGGAATGTCACCTAAACAAGGGACTCTCTGTGACCCGGCCAGAGGCGAGTCAAATTTTAACGACAGATGCCTCGGACAAAGCTTGGGAGCTGATCTAAAGGGAAAGTGGATACAAGACAAGTGGCCTGTCAGACTACAGCATCTACATATCAACTTGAAGGAGATGTTAGCAGTCCAGTTTGCATTAATAGCTTTCAAGGATTTACTTCTTCCAGGGCAGGTGTTGATTCTAACAGACAACACAACTGTCATGTGGTACATCAACAAGCAAGGGGGAACACATTCTTATCCTCTATGCAGGCAAGCAATGATTTTGTGGGAGACTTCTCTCAGTTTACAACTAAGTCTTCAGGCAAGGTTTCTGCCGGGAGCACAGAACTCCTTAGCAGATGTGTTAAGCAGACAAATCATGGATCCCCACGAGTGGAAACTGGATCTTCATGTATTTCAGAAATTGACAGTGTCCTGGGGAACTCCAGACATAGATCTGTTCGCTTCTCCACTAAACCACCAGCTGCCAAAGTTTTGCGCAAAGAGGTTTCATCCCACAGCTTGGAAAGTGGATGCTCTTTCTTTCAGTTGGAAAAATCTTCATGTGTATGCCTTTCCTCCTCTGCCTCTCCTCCCAAAGGTACTTCTGAAGGTCAGACAGGACAAGCCAAGGATGATTTTGATAGCTCCAGATTGGCCTCGACAGCACTGGTACCCATTACTGAGAAGTCTAGTACGGAAGCCTCCATGGCCTTTGCCTTTGATTCCACATCTGTTGTCCCAGGAGGACAGTCATTTGCTCAATGTCAAACTTCACTGTCTTCACCTAACAGCCTGGCATATTCTGTTTTAAACCATAGAGGGTCTCAACTTCCACAACAAGTTTTGAATGTGATTTTGGAAGCTAGAAGGCCTAGTACAAGGAAAGTGTACGCAGATAAATGGAAGAGATTTTTGTTTTGGAGTGCAGCTAAGGATTTGGATGTTTGAGCCTGATTTAAGTGTGGCTCTTCAATATCTTACTGAGTTGTTACACAAAGGTTTGTCCTTCTCTTCTATTAAGATTCATGCTGCAGCAATTTCAGCTCACTACGACTGTGACCCACCATTGTTTTCTCATCCTTTGTTCAAGCAATTTCTTAGAGGGGCAAAGAATATAAGACCCCCACGAAGGGCTCCTACTCCTGCTTGGGATCTCAATTTTGTGTTGGAGAAACTCACTCTACAACCTTTTGAGCCTGCAGCTACTGCTGAGTTGAAATATTTGTCATGGAAGACTGCTTTTTGTTGGCCATTACCTCTGCAAGAAGGGTTTCTGAATTGCAGGCCCTTATGGCAGTTGAGCCTTTCTTAATTTTCCATAAGGATAGGGTATCTTTACGTACTAATCCTTCCTTTATGCCTAAAGTGGTTTCTAGTGTGGCTTTAAACCAAACTATTCATTTGCCTACTTTTTATGCAAATCCCAAAAATAAAGGGGAAAAGATTTTGCACACTTTAGATGTACACAGGCAGTTGCGATATTATTTGGACAGAACTAAAGGGTTCAGACAATCTCAGCAGTTATTAGTTTCTTTTGCTTTGTGCTCTCAGGGCAAGCCCGTGTCAAAACAAACTATTTCTAAGTGGATTGGATTTTGCTTTGCTTTCTGTTATTCCCATCATGGCAAAGAGATTCCAGCTGGGATTAGGCCTCATTCCACTAGGGCTACTGCCACTTCAACAGCTTTTTTGAGGGGGGTGGCAACTAAGGATATTTTGGAGGCAGCCACTTGGAGTTCAGTGCATACCTTCTCTAGGCATTACCATCTTCCATTGTACTCTAAATCCAGGGCTGGTTTTGCCACTGCTGTGTTGCAGGGCATTTTGGCAGCTCCTGCTTCATTATAGTTTAGCCATCCTCCCTTACCTCTGCTTTGGGATTCTACCCAAGTGTTAGGACTGCAGCAATGTGAGATGAAGAACATAGTACAGTTTTGTACCTACCATAAATGTAGATGTTCGAAGATCCACATTGCTGCAGTCCAATTTACCCTCCCTCCTTCCCCTCTGTAGTTTGAGGTGGTTGTATGGGTTGGGTTATCCATCTGAGGTATATTGTATATATTGTACATATTTTTGGTGTTAGGCTGGTTGGTTGTTTAGTTGTTGTCTATGGGTTTTGACCTTTCTTTTTAGGGTCTTCTGACATCTGGGGCAAGAAAAGATTGAGGATATGACGTCGGTCATGCGCATTTGTACCCTGACGTTCTGATGTCAGTCAAATGCGCCTAGACCGACGTCAGCCTTATACTCTGATATTCGGGCCGACCGAGGGACAGCGGACTACCCAAGTGTTAGGACTGCAGCAATGTGGATCTTCGAACATCTACATTTATGGTAGGTACAAAACTGTACTTTTCTAAGGTATCTCTCTCTAGATGGCTTACTTCATTGATTACCCTTGTGTATGAGATCAGACAGCAACAGTTGCCATCCAAACCCAGGGCTCATTCAACTAGAGCTTTAGCCACATCTATAGCTTTCCAAGACAGACTGCCTATTGATTCGATTTGTTCTGCAGCTACTTGGGCTTCTCCCCATACTTTCATTTCTCATTATAAGTTGGACTTGGCCTCTAGGGACCGAGCCAACTTTGGTTCCACTGTACTCAAGAGTCTGTTCCGATAGGCTACCCGGGACAAGGTGCTAGGGACGTGGTCCCATCTAGCAAGAATGAAGGTGAGATAGAAAACTTAACATTTAGAAGTTGTGTACCTACCATAACGTTCCATGTTAGTTCTCGTCTTCTCGCCTTCTTTCTTGCGTCCCACCCTCCTTCCCCCTAGCCTGGCAGACCTAGAGGAGGTTGTTTTGTGAACTTTCTATCCTTTTCTCCCACGCTTTACCACCTATATATATATATATATATATCTATATATATATATATATATATATATATATATATATATATATATATATATATATATATCATTTTCCTATGTTAGGTTTAGGACACCTCACAGTCCGCCTATAGAGATGGGTTACCCTTTTCCATATTATGGAATTTTTCTTGCTGGGCCTAGCTTACAAACGAGATCTGAGGAGTTACCGCCTAGCATTGTGGGATATAGGGGAGCCTCGAGCTGGTGGAACTAGCTCTCGAGCTTTTAGAGTGGCCGAGTTGGAGCCGAGGTTCGGCTCCGAACCCATCCAGCAAGAAAGAAGGCGAGAAGAAGACAACTAAAATGGAACGTTATGGTAGGTACATAACTTCTAATTTTAGCACTTGAATTTGCTTATTCGTGATCAGCACTTGTTCAGAACTTGTAAGCACTAAAATAACCTACTAATTACTACAGCACTCAACCTTACTCAATACCTAGAGGAGTTTTGAATGCTCTTGTACTCACTGTCCTCACTTATCTAGAGGAAAATAAGTTTTTTATTCAGACATGTCCAAGGGTCGCTCCCAGTGTTCTCTCGTTTATCTGATGAATCTGGGCATCTTGGGGCAATGTAGAAATTGACTCATGTACACAAGACAACCCTATCCTCCTACCACCCAACACTAAAACCTGTGAGAGATGCGCTTATCTAGCCAAACTGGAGGTAAAGCTCTCTCCAATCAAGATGGAACTTTTGACAGTCAAGAGGAGAAGGTAAGCACTTACACCACACTCATCACATAGTCTCACTAAATCTACACCACCAAAATCCACACAAACACAAAAACATTTGCGGAGGCTCTCAATAATAATCTGCTCAAGCAACAGAGACTCCAAAGCAGAAATGTAAGCAACCTCCACCTCCCAACACAACCCAAATGACACACAGCCCGCAGACTGTGTGCCACTCAACCACAGCCAATAAGGCAAAACAATGTACCCAACACACTAGTCATAGGTGACTCTCTAGTCAGGCACACTGATGTCCCACTGACCAGGCTAAACAAGGAGAAGATTACTGTCAGCTGCCTGTCTGGTGCCAGGATCCGCCACATAACCCATGCACTCAGGTCTCTCCACAACAAGTACAAATATGACTGTCCTTGTCCATGTTGATGTGAATGACCTGAGACGTACCTCCCTGGACTACATGAAGAGACATGGAAGAGCTCTCTGATCTTGTAGCTCAGGCAGGTATGACCCTAGCCCTGAGTAACATTCTGCCATCACCCAGAATGATGCTGCAACAATTGGCTAAGCTTCTGGTGCCATTCTAAAGGGATCCAGTATCTGTCTGCCTGGGATGACATGGTCGACAGACCACAATGCTGTGCCAGAGATGGCCTGCACCTGTCACCCCTGGGATTCCGGATACTGGCTAAGGATGTCCTTCAAGGATGCATCTGCAGTCCTAACATATGGGTTGTCCTGCCTCAGGCAGCCCTTTCGGTCGGCCGGATTCCAAAGTCTGGGTCTGGCCTCTGCTGATGTCGCTCTTCACCCGACGTCATAGCTTCTGTGTATTGGGTATAAAGGCATCAGCCGACGCCATTTTCCTCAGTCTTTCTTGCCGCGTGGTGCCCGAAGCAGAAGCTGTTAGCAAGTGCTGGTCGGTCAGATCCAGAGATTTCTACTACCGAAGACTTCTAAAAAGCTAAGTACCCCGTTAGGGACTCTTTCTTGCCTCAGCCGATGTCAGACAAAGTAAATAATTGTTTAACTTGTGGGAAACAGATACCTCATAAGGATTTCCACTCTTACTGCCTTCCTTGTTTAGGCCCAGACCACCACGTATCAGCTTGTCTAGCCTGTGCTTCCTTCAACCGACGGACGCTTAGACGTCGGTCGGAGTTTGCAGAGGAGTTTTTTGGTCCCGCTTTTGCATACAAAATGCCGTCGGAGACTCCGACTACACAATTAGCGAAAAAGCGTAAGGAAAAGGACTGACACTCGTGGCCCGTGGTTTCGGCTGAAACCACGGTTAGGCCAACCGCGAGTGTCTCTGTTTCGGATGAAACAGAGTCTTCGGTTCCTCCTTCGGCCGAAAGCATGCCTCTGATAGCAGAGACCTCACAGAGCATGGCTGAATCTGCTACTGAAATTACCCCTGCTGAAGCAGGCACCCAGGATTTATCGGATACTATTCCTTTAGACATAACTACCCCTGCACGTGGAGCTGCTAGACCCCCTGCATCTATGTCTATCAAGGCTTTCTCCAGGGCTAAAGCAACTAAATCTTCTAAGGCCTTACCTGCTAAAACTCCCTCACACAGGCCTACCTCTAGTTCCCAAATGCTCAGCCTTGCTGAGGATCTCATTTCTTTGATCAGGGGATCCCAACCTCACCCAGACAGGGCCTTTCAACCCCCTCCAGATAAGAGGCCTAGAACTGAACCCCCGGAACCTGTTTCTACAGACTATTCCTCGGATGACTCTGATATTTCAGACCCTCAGGAAGGCCCATATTCTCCTTGTGAGGATTCTGATGCAGAAGATTCCAATCCTTCTGCCTCTCCTCCTGAAGAATTTTCTTTTGGGGAAACCTTACATGCTATGAGGGAACATTTTCAATGGCAGGGCCAGGATTTTTCAGAGGAAAAGGCTAAGGACTTTTTTACATTTACCACAGCATAGGCCTTTAGCCATTCCTCCAGTACTAACAGTTGTTGATGATGCATATAATGATGCTTGTACTGCCCCTGATTCTCTCCCTCCGGCCCCTGCCAAGCCTGACAGTTATTACAGGGTCCCGGACACACACTACCATTTGTATAAGGCTCCTGTTGCAGATCCTGAAACCATTTCACAGGGCCCCAAAGCTGTAGCAGCTGCCTCTGCCAAAAACCCCCTCCCCTCTGAAAGGGAATCTAGAGCATTAGAGAGATGGGGTAAAAAGGTTTATACTTCTGCTACTCTTTCGGCCAGGGCCTTAAACTGTCAATTTCACATGATTCAGTACCAGGAATTTTTGTTAGACCAGCTAAATAAAAAAACTGTCCTCTCCTGAACCTATAGACCGTAAGTCCCTTCAGGATTTGGTACATAACTCTCAGCAGGTCAGTAACCATTTTTTAAAATGTGGCTATGATGCACTGGAGGCTTCCTTTAGATCCGCTATGACTGGAACAGTGATTAGAAGGCATGCCTGGTTAAAAGAACAATCCTTACCAGACCATGTTAAGTCAAAACTCCTAGATGCTCCTATGGAGAAACAGTTTGTTTGGCTCCCCTGCTCAGCAGGTTCTAAAGAAGGTGGAAGAAAAAGCAAAATCTGTCCAAACAGTCAAGGATTTCTTACAGGTCCAACCTCTGAGGTTTAGCAGAAATTGGCCTTCGAAGAATTGGTCCTTTCCAGACACCTCCAGAGCACAGAGAGGCAGAAATAGATGCCCAAGAGGCAGAGGTCATTCCAGGGGTGCCTACAGGGGACGTCAGTGGCAGCCTAACAACCAGAGAAGTACTGCCACAGATTCAGCTACAACCACTTCCACAGGACAGACACAATGACTTGGCTCTGATTCTGCCTACCAGGGAACAACTGGAAGCACCCTTGGGCGGAAAACTAGCCTTATTTTCCGTAAACTGGCATTACATTACAGGAGACAAATGGACTTTACAAACAATAGACAAAGGCTACAGGTTTCACTTCCACACTCTTGCCAAAAAAGAGGAATGCCAAACCTACCACCAAACCAAAAAACAAACGCTCTAAGACAAATCAACAACCTACTAAGGATGAGAGCTATAGAAAAGGTACCGCCTATGGAACAAGGACAAGGATTTTACTCCAGACTTTTCCTTGTACCAAGAAAAGAAAATCAATGGAGGCCTATTCTTGACCTGTCCGCTCTGAACACATACCTCATTGTTCCAAAATTCAAAATGCTGACCCTACAGCAACTTCTTCCCATGCTGGGCAAGGAGTCTTGGCTGGAGACTCTAGGTCTCAAGGAGGCATACCTGCACGTCCCTATACGACCAGATTGCAGAAGACACCTCAGATTTCTTGCAGGATCAGAGCATTATCAATTCTCAGCATTGCCCTTTGGCTTATCTACTGCGCCCAGAGTATTCACGAAATGCCTGGCATCAGTAATTGCTCATTGCAGGCTTCAGGGAATTCAAATTTACCCATACCTGGACGACTGCCTAATACAAGCGGACAACAAGACAAAATTAACAAAAGATTTGGAAAAGGTTATACAACTGCTGCAAGCCTTGGGATACACAGTCAACATGCAAAAGTCAAGACTGGTACCATCTCTAAGGATAACATTCTTGGGTGCAGAACTGGACACATCAACTCAGATGGCCTTTCTCACAGAAGAAAAACAAAAGCAACTACCAGTCTATTTCATGACATTAACAACACAGACTCAGCTTACTGCAAGGAAAGTCCTGCAAGCCCTGGGTTACATGGCATCCTGCATAATATGGATTCCGCATGCCAGACTGCATATGAGAAAGTTGCAATGGTACCTAAGGAATGTATGGTCTCCACACAAGCACAGCCTAGAAGCCCAGATTCCAATAATTCCATGCCTGAAGCAAGAATTCCTGTGGTGGGCTCAGGCCTGTCAGTTGAACAGAGGATTGCCTTTCCACAAACCTCATCCAAGCCAGACCATCACCACGGACGCCTCAGACCTAGGCTGGGGGGCGCACATGGTGGACAAGTGTATACAAGGCCTATGGACACGACCAGCTGAATCTACACAAATCAAAAGGAGATGCTGGCAGTGAAACATGCAATCCAGGCATTCAGACCATTTCTTCAACAAGGTCACCTGCTGATAAGGACGGACAACACCACAGTCATGTGGTACATCAACAAACAGGGAGGTACACACTCATATCCTCTATGCCGGATGGCAATGGATCTGTGGAATGTGGCCCTGAACCTCAACATCCAACTCCAGGCCAGATTTGTACCAGGAAAAGAAAATTCACTAGCAGACACCTTAAGCAGAACTACCACGGATGCTCACGAATGGATGCTGCATCCAGATATCTTCAAAACCATAACAAAGAAATGGGGACTACCAGAGATGGACCTGTTCGCCTTCCCACACAACCACCAATTGAAGAAATTCTGCACAAGAGCATACCACCCACTTGCTTGGAGGGTGGACTCCCTTTCCTTCAGCTGGAAAAACCTGACAGCATATGCATTCCCACCTCTTCCTTTGATGTACAAAGTCCTACTGAAGATCAAAGAGGATCAGCCAAGGATAATCCTGATAGCTCCAGACTGGCTGAGGCAACATTGGTACCCGCTACTGAGGAGCATGTCTCGGACACACGCATGGCCTCTACCTCTATGTCCTTTACTTCTAACACAGAACAACTACAAGATCCTACATCCAAACTTGAAAACACTACAGCTAGCTGCTTGGAATATTGCATAAAACAAAATAACCCAGATTTATCTCAGAGGGTTAAGGACATTATCCTGGAGGCTCGCAGACCCTCCACAAGGAAGACTTATTCAGCCAAATGGAAAAGATACCTCATTTGGAGTGCAGCAAAAGGGGAAAATGTATCATTGGCAAACATAGAAAACATCCTGGAATACTTAGCAGAACTGTTCCACAATGGCCTGTCCTACTCCTCCATTAAGATCATGCATCAGCAATTTCAGCAGAATACAACATAGATCCTCCAGTCTTCTCTCATCCTCTACTCAGGCAGTTCCTGAGAGGAATCAAAAATGTAAAGCCTCCAAGGAAACCACCTTTGCCTACATGGGATCTCAACTTTGTGCTGGAAAAGTTAACACTTCCCCCTTTTGAACCAGCAGCAACAGCAGACTTGCAGTTCTTATCTTGGAAAACTGCTTTCCTGCTTGCAATCACTTCAGCAAAAAGGGTTTCTGAGTTACAGGCATTAATGGCAGTACAGCCCTTCCTTATCTTCATCAGGATAGAGTGTCTCTGAGAACTAACCCTACTTTTATGCCAAAAGTGGTCTCCAGAGTATCATTGAACCAAGCGATTAATTTACCTACATTCTTCCCCAACCCACAGAACAGGGGGGAAAGACTACTACATACCTTGGATGTACACAGACAATTACGCTACTATCTGGACAGAACTAAGACCAACAGGAAAACTGACCAGCTTCTGGTAGCATATGCAACAGGAATGCAAGGAAAAGCAATTTCAAAACAGACAATCTCAAAATGGATAGGAAATTGCATTAGATTTTGCTACTCTTTTCATGGAAAGACAACTCCAGAAAATATCAGGCCTCACTCCACAAGAGCTACAGCCACCACTACAGCTTTCCTACGAGGAGTGGCTACCAAAGACATTTTAGAAGCTGCTACTTGGAGCTCCGTGCATACATTTGCCAAGCATTATAATCTTCCTTTATACTCCAGATCCCAAGCAGGTTTTGCAACTGCTGTTTTGCAAGGGATCTTAACTACACCATCTTTACCTTAGTACCTCCTCCCCCAGTTTGGCTGGGTATTCCTAGGGTATTTACCCCTCTTTTAGCTAGCTGGGGGAATCTATTATGGTGTATTTGTTTGTATATATGTATATATCTATCTATCTATATATATATATATATATATATATATATATATATATATATATATATATATATATATATATATTCTTATATTGTTTGCTCTCTACTGTTTGGAATTATTTGCATTTATCCAAATTTAGCCTTCCTAGAGGGCACCTGGCATCTGGGGCAAGAAACACTGAGGAAAATGGCGTCGGCTGATGCCTTTATACCCAATACACAGCAGCTATGACGTCGGGTGAAGAGCGACATCAGCAGAGGCCAGACCCAGACTTTGGAATCCGACCGAAGGGCTGCCTGAGGCAGGACAACCCATATGTTAGGACTGCAGATGCATACCTATCGGACATCTACATTTATGGTAGGTACAAAACTGTACTTTCTTGATGCCCCTATAGTGCCTTTTTTAGGTGAGGTTCAGATGACAAATTCACCACCATAACGGGAACAGGCAAGCAAACCAAGGGTGCTGCTGCTCAATGGTAGAAGTCTAAATCTCAAAATGCACTCACTTGAGGCACTCCTTAAAATGGAGAACATTGATATCTGTGCAGTGACTGAGACCTGGTTCAAGGCTCCAGAGAGCACCCCTGCACTGCCAGGCTATAACTCATACCACACTTTTCGGCCATGTAACCTGGTATGTGTCCATACTAAGGATATCCACACCTCCAGGCTAGTTGCTCAGCATAATGCAGCCGGGGTTATCCAAGTGCAACTAACTCTGGGCAAAACTGCAATCCATATTATAGTTTGCTACAGATCGCCCACCATGCCCGAGGATTCCCACTCCTCTTTTTTTGATGTACTGGAAAATATTAGGGTTCAACCAAACACTCTAATAATGGGCGATTTCAACTACCCCACCATTAACTGTGAAAACTACTCATGTACCAACTCCTTCGCTCAATGCTTTCTGGAATTCATAAACTCCAATGCCCTGGATCAACTTATCCACACCCCCATCAGGGGCAACAATATCCTAGATCTAGTCATTACCAACGAGTGACTGGTGTTCCACACCTGAAGTCGCTGCCTCATTGGTCTGATCTGACCATAAGCTAATTACCCTAGATATCCACATCCTGCCCCCATCTCCCATTAAGGAAACCATGGTAAAAAATTTCTCCAAAGCCAACTTCATGCTTAAGACAGAAGTGGTGAACTTCATGATACCCATGCAGATGGACAATACAGTTATGACTACTGAATCCTACACAATTGCACTTTATAAACACTTACATGAGTGCATGGATCATGCTATCCCAAACAGAACCAAGACTCTATCCTCCAAAAAAAAAAAAAAGGGGGAAGCCAATCTGGTGGTCCCCTGCCATAAACAAACTGTACAACAGAAGGAAGAAACTGTTGCAAAAGAGTAAAATCCCATGAGTGGAGGAGCTCCCTGGTCAGCCTCAGTAAGAAGCTGCGATCCCTGATAAAACCCTCCAAAGCTAGTTACGAAAACAAAATTGCCACTGATTCTAAAGACAATCACAAAGCATTGTACCCATGAACTACAACATAGGCGGTAGTATATTTAACACCGAAAATGTGATGAGACCTTGGGACACAGGTGGACAGTAGTCTCTCCTTTGATAATCACATCGCCACTGTAGTTAAGAAAGCCTTCTACGTGGCACACCATCACAAAAGGTTGCTCATCCAGAAAGAAAGAGGTCATTGTTCCCCTCTACTCCTCACTCAGACCCGTTAAGAGTACAATGCCCCTTTTGGTATGTACCTCACAAGACCTCTACAACAGCTGGAAAGGCTGCAGAAATGCCTCACAAAGAGGATTACCAGCCTCAAACAGATGCCCTATGCAGACAGTCTCAAACTCCAGCTTTACTCTGCATATCGCCTACTTAGAGGTGATCTCTGCCTAACATACAAAGCTATGTCAAACCCAGAGCTGTTGGACATGCTCCACTTAAAGAAATCCCAATCCCTCCTAGCTACACGCTCTAGGGACCTAAACCTTGTTACCACAGTAAACCGAACATGCCGGAGAGAGAGATTCCTGTCCCAGAGACTTCCCATACTCTGGAATAAACTACCTATCTATATCAAACAAAGCTCCTCCTCAGCACTCCAAGAAAAATCTTGATTGGATGGGAAATAGGAAATTCACCCTGTGGCTCTGTTCGACAGTGGCACAGGAAAATAATTTTCATGGGTGGCAAAAGCCAGGGTACCTTTTTGGCTGGGCTTGTGTAGGCCCAAGGGCCGATAGCCTTTGAACCTAAATAAGTATTACTTTACTGGTTTAATAAGCCAGGACAGATTCGAAATAAACACAGAGAAATAGCCCACAGCCATATAGACCTAAAGTTAATACAGATACAGTAAATACATTTATGGTATATGCAAAACTAAACCATGCAATTAACTGTTGGGTATACAAGTCCACATCTGTCTGGAAATGGAGTAACATTTAGGGTAGTACCTATGACAAAAGGTTCTATAGTAGCAAGAGAGGGTTAACCCCCCCCACACACACACACACACACACGCACACATTAAAAGCTTATGCATACAGCAAACAAGATCAATATTTGTAAAAAACTGACTGTCTTATTTTCAAAAGAATGTATTACATAAAATATAACAGCAGTTTTATAAACTAGTACAGCAAAAACATCATTAGTCAAACTGGTGTAACTGCCATCTGGGTAATAATGCACAGCAGTACATAAACTTTTGGACATTTTCTTCAGGAATTTACCTACCTGATTTCTGGAGACATTGATTTGAATATGGTGCTTATTGGTGGAGTGTAATGATCTGTTAGTGGCATAGGGTTGTATTACGGTTTTTAGAGTGGGTATTTTTTCAGGGTTCAAGAGAATTTTGTGGGTTAACTGAATGTAATGTAAGAGTTGGAACTCTAACCTTAAATTGTTTGAGAGTGATCTCGCTGGAAAGTTTATAGCATATCTAGCAATTTTATTGTAACAGGATTTGAGTTTGTGTATCTGATTTCTTTAGGTTTGTTAGTATGGGAGCTACATCCAGCAAAGGTGGATATTAGATGGGTTTGGGCAATGGCAGTCCTGGTATTAAGTAGTATTTGTTCCTATACAGTGTACTGAGTTTTTTATGGACTTTTTCTACTCCTAGAAGTTTGGTGTGAGTGGATGGAAACATCCTAGTGTTTAGTGAGGATATCTGAAGTGTGCAACTGGGGGAGACAGTTTATTAGGTTGGAATACCAAAAGTTTGGTTTTATTTGGATTTAAGATTAGATGATTTTTAGTGAGCCAGGATTCCACTGAGTGAAAGGCGTTTTGTGTTGTCTGAAGTTTAGGTAGCGAGGGTGCAGCACATGTGACTGAGTCATCTGGATATTGTGTTAAGGAGGCCTGGGGGGGGGGGGTTGACAAGGGGAGGTTGTTGGTAAATTATTAAAAAAAAGTGGTCCTAAGAGCCTTGGGAGTCTCCAAGGGTTACAGGTAAAAAGGAGGGACAAGGATTGTTGCCAGGAGACTGCTTGATGGTAATCTTGGAACCAGGCAAGAGTAGAGTTATAGAAGTTTAGTTCAGAGAGGACGTGTAGGAGTTTGTGAAACCATATCAAAGGTTTTTGATAGGTCAAGAAAGATAGATATAATGACTACTGACAGTGCAGTAGTTGTACTATGGAATGAGTGAAAGCTGTGCTGGGTGTTAGTAGTCAGTAACTTGCATATGAATGGCCCTGTCTAGAATTTGACAGTGGGGATAATATTGCTATTGGTCGATAGTTATCAAAAGCAGTCGAGTAGCAACATTTATGCAAGGGTATTATGTAGGAGGTTTTCCAAATGTGAGGGACTTGCTGTTCTGGACCAATTGATCTAGGATAGGCTATACCATCTGCTGCTAGCTTTAGGTGTTCAGCAGGTAAGTTGTCTGCTTGCTTATGTTGTTTCAACCTCTTCCATAATATTTTGATGGTGTTGCTACAGGTTGTAGGGTGAAGTTTGTGTTAATGATGGGAGTGGTAGTTTTGAAAGGAGAAGGGAGTTTTTGTTGGATAGTGCAAAGATAGTTTCAGTGTAGTATTTATTAAATGGAGTAGCTGTGTTTTCTGAGTTATTTGTGATGGATGAAGGTTGAAGTATAGGTTCATAGGTAGGTACTAGGCTATCTGCCCGAAGGCATAAGCCTAGCCAGAAAGTGTTGGCTTCCGCTGCCCCCTTAGATTAATTCCCTGTGCCTCTGCCAGCAGAGCCACTGAAGTGATCCTCTGGGTAAACTTCGTTTCCCATCCACTCAAGATTTCTTTTGAAGTAGTGAGGAGCTCTGCCTAATGTAGTTTGGAATCTTGTTCCAAAGCATGGGAAGTCTCTGGGATAGGAATCTGTCCCTCCAGCATGTCCTATTGTTATGGTGAGGTTTAGATCCCTAGAGCGTATGGCTCGAGGGGATAAGGTTTTCTTTAGGTGGAGCATGTCCAGATCTGAGTTGGACATGGCCTTGTATGTCAGGCAGAGATCACCTTTGAGCAGGTGGCATGCAACACAGTACAACTGGAGTTTCTTCAGTCAAGCTGCATAGGGCATCTGTTTGAGGCCAGTGATCCTCCTGGTGAGGTACTTCTGTGGTCTTTCCAGCTGTTGCAGGTGTCTTGTAAGGTACATCCCAAAAGGGGCACTGTACTCTGATGGGTCTAATCAGTGATGAGTAGAGGGGCACAATGACCTCTCTTGATCTGGATGCAAACCCTTTTGTGATTAGGTGGGCCACATAGGATTTTCTAACCACTTTGGCAATGTGATTATCAAAGGAGAGATTACTATCTACTTGGGTCCCCAGATCCCTTATGTTTTCCGTATTTAGGGGACTACCACCTATGTGGTAGTTTGTGGGCACTTTATTTCTAAAGGGAATAACTATGCACTTTTTGGCGTTTAGCTTGAGGCTATGAATTTGATGCCAGGTATCTGTCTCAGTGAAACCTTTTTGTGGAGGATGTCTGTGTCAGCCGATGAGTCAATTATAGCCCCTAGTTTGCAGTTGTCTACGAACTTGGTCAGCCATAGTCCTCCTGTGTTTGTCTGTACCTCTGAGAAGTATAAGCCGAACAGGCGGGGTCCTAAGACTCAGCCCTGGGGAATGCTACTTGTAACCGATTGAGTCCAACCTAGCTCCCGCAACTCTCACCATGTGGGTTCTGTCAGTGAGCCAATTGGCAACCCACCTTGTGACATAGGGGTTTATGTTCAGGCTGGTGAGCTTGTATATAATACCAGAATGGGGTCGAAGGCCTTTGTGAGGTCTAGGTAGGCTGTGTGTACCACCTTTCCCTCATCTGTAGCCTTGGTAACTGTCTCAAAGAAGTCCACCACGTTTAAGAGGCATGATCTGCCCTTAAAGCCAAACTGGGTAGGGTCCAGTGTTTGGAGGTTCTGAATGTCTCCGTTAATGAGTTCCATGATGATGTGCTCCATAGCCTTGCAGACCAAGCTACTCAGGCTTATAGGGCGATATTTCCCGGGGTCTGTTTTGGCACCACCTTTGTGGAGCGGAATAACCCTTGCTGTGCACACACTCTATGGGTACATAGACTGTGGAGAGGCTGAGTTTGAACAGTGTGTTTAGGTGAGGGTTAGTTCATCTTTGAGCTCATGTAGGATGCAGCCTGGGACACCATCTGGTCCCATTGATGCAGTGTTTTTGGCTTTGGCGAGGGCTATTTTAACCAGAGTGATTTCAGGGGCTCTACATTCTGGTATGGTTATGGGCCCTTTTGGGGGTGAGAGGGGGTGAAGTTTGCACTGAACTTGTCTGCCAGGATGTTGGCTCAGTGTATTTTGTGCCATTCTGCACTAACTCAGAGCAGATCTGGGCATTGCCACTTAGATTCTTGACATAGCTAAAGAATGCTTTGTGGTTATCTTTGGAGTCCTTGGCAAGTTTTCTTTCAAAGCTCACCTTGGACAATTTTGAGGGATCGTAGTATGTTAAGTTGTCCATCTCAACTTCGTTCTTGCTGTTTTGGGTTCGGAGCCGATCCTCTGCTCTGACTCTGCCATCTTCTATAGCTCAAGAGCTGTTTACTCGCTCGAGGCTACCCCTTATCCCAGAATGCCCAGCATCAGCTACCCAGATCTCGTTTGCCACTTCAACTGCGAGGTTGCTTCGTAACTGGCTCAGGCTTAGTATAGTTTTTTTTCTATTATAATTGTTTATTCTTAAAAATTTATCAAGTTTTTGTCTAGATATAGTACTTTATCCCTTATCGCTTTCTTGTGTGCTGTAGCTTTGTTGACAGTTGCTCCATAACTTGCAGGCCTTCTGTTTCTCCTGAACTCGTTTAAATTAGAGCCCCCCCCCCCCATAGGACAGCCATTTAAATTAGAGGCTCTCATTTCTGTTCCTAAGAAAAAGACTATTTCTTAGTTTATTAGTATAACATTTTCTTATTGTTATTGTGGTTTTTTAGTTTGTTAGGAAAATGTCTAAAGATACCAAGGTATCTGGCTTCAAAAAGTATGACTCGTGCTGTCAGAAAATGTCTCTGATAGATAGGCGCACTACTTGTGTATATTGTTTGAGTGCTGTTCACCTGCAAGACTCCTGTTCTTTATGTCACGCTTTTAGTCCAAGGGTCCTGCAGGAGCACAAAAACAAATTAATCCTTCAGGGATTATTGAAGCCTCAGGATTCTCTGGCTAAAAGTACTCAGCCAGTGAAATCCCCTATGTCTGTCAAGCCGTTGGCTCGACCTTCGGAGGCAACTCACTCCTTTACTTGACTGACCAAGTATGTCTGTGCCGGCTGGCACTGACAAGGCAACTCCTCCATCAGCTCCATCTGCTATTTCGGAGCTGTCTCGGAGCCATAAGAGACTGAGGTCTCTGTCCTTGGAGCCCATCCACTCGGCACCTCAGTCACCCTTGTTACAGAGTGAACGTAGCCATCATTCTTCCCACTCCTCTCGGTCCTCTAGATTATCGGATCATGATGTGGAGAGAGTAGTAATTAGGTTGCTTAAGTCACAGGCCCTGGCAAAATTACTGTCTAGCCCACCTCAGCAGGTATCCACTCCAACCGCCTCTATTTCCGTTCCTCCTCCGACTAAATTTAGCTCAGAGCCGGAGACCATGGATCTGCAGGTAGTAGAACTGTCAGTGCCGATCATCTCTCCTTCGGTTCCGAAGTCTGCTCCGATTACCTCGATTGTACCTTCTATCAAGAGATCTGGGTGCCGGGGCTCTTGTCCTCCGAGGAGGGAGTGGCATCAGACCCTTGTCTGACCCCGTTCTCCCCCTCTGAGCTTTAGCGCAGGTGAGCTCTGCTCCAACATCGGCCTCTGAGCAGTCACCCTTGATGCGGAGGAGGACTGCTGTCTCTTCAGAGCCGGAGCTTTCTCTGCCTAGAGGTCACGATGCCTTTGAGGTCATGCGGAGTGTGCTGTCCCCTGAAACAGCTCTACTGCCAGCTCCATCAGTTCCGCCCCCCGTGGTGCTTGCTCCAACCACTACTCCTCCTCCAGACTCCAAGCGCAGGGAACCTATGCCCCAGGACACCCGATTGGGTGATCCCCCCCCTCTTCCAAAGCCTCCCCTGATCACTCTGAAGAGCCTGCCTTGGAAGATGTGCAAGAGGAAGCACATAGACTCCCCTGAGTCTGTCACCTCAGATACAGACATGGATGAATCGGAAGGGTCCCCAAGGTTCCCCTCTGAAGATGTATCTTTTTCGGACATCCTTGAAATGCTTAGAGGGGCGACTGGACTTTCCTTGCCCCTACTGAGGACAAGTCTGTATACCTGGATGCATTCGGTTCCCGACCTTCTGGGTAGCTCCTCCTTTTGATCCACTCATATCTGTAGTGGCTCTGAAGGCTTGGTCAGCTCCAGATTCTGTGGAACCTACTCCGAGGAGACCAGACATATTTATTACAGCCCCCAGGACAAAATTCCTCTCCAAAGGTGTGCCTGTTGATGCTATGGTGGTAGCAGCAGCCACCAAGAAAGAGTTAGCAGAAACCTCTTCATCTGTTCATCCTCCAAACAGTCTCGGATGATGGACAGATATGGAAAGCGAATGGTTGCTTCAGCAACCTTTTTAATGAGGTCCCTGAACTATCTATGCCATTTTACCCGTCTTCAAAGGGATCTCCTGAAAGAGCTTGGAGATGCCCTTCAAGATCCTACAGCTGAGGGAGTACCAGCCAAATTAGCTTCTCAGCTTGCGACTGTTAATTCCGTAGTAAACTCCTCCATGAAGCTGAGTTCCTATGCAGCCGATGGAGCGAGCAGAGCCGCAGGGACAGGTGTGGCTCTCAGGAAGACATGATTGGATGCGGCTGTGTCAGTTTGCGGAACCCTTTCGAGCATGCTTCACCAATACTCCCTTTGATGGCTCCTTTCTCTTTGGCCTCAGGTGAAAGACCTGTTGACCATGTGTGAGCAGGAAGGCAACTCTCTCTCTGCCATGGCAGTCTGTTTTTCCACCCCTTCCAGACCTTATCCCAAGGGTCAGAAGAGCAGAAAGATGTGGTTCCGAAAATCCCAGGGACCCTTGCCTGACGCACCTGGTGATATTTTTTTTTTTTTTTTTTTCCCCCCCCAGGAGCAGAGGGGGGAAACAACAATAACAGACGCCGCCCTCATGGCAGAGGGGACTGTAAAACCAAGGTGACAGAGAAACCTTCTCTGCCAAGCCCTTCCAGCATCCCTGAAGGGTTGCCCGACTGCTTACCTCTGGAGGTAGTCAGGGGAAGACTTTTGCTGTACCCAAAAGCCTGGCAAAATATAACAAGAGACAGATGGGTACTATCAATTATATCCGGAGGTTACAAAATTTCCTTCCATCAATCCCCCATAGAATCAAAAAAGTCCATCCCAGATGTCCCACCCAATCTAAGGGATCAAGCAGTCACAGAAGTTTCAAGACTGCTAGAAAAAAGAGCCATTCAAGAAGTCCCCGCAGACAAACAAGATCCGGAACTTACTCAAGATTCTTTTTGGTACCAAAAAAGACAGGGGACTGGAGACCAATGCAGGATCTCAGCAGATTGAACAAATCTGTACAAAAAGAAAAGTTCCGGATGGTGACACTGCAGTCCATTTTCCCTTTTCTGGGTCAGGAAAATTGGATGTGCTAGATAGGTCTTCAGGACGCGTACTACTCTATCAAGATGGATAGATGATCCAGGAGATTTCTTTGCTTCCGGGTAGGGGCCAGTCATTACCAGCTCAGAGCTCTGCCCTTTAATCTCACCTCAGCCCCCAGGGTGTTCACCAAGTGTATGGCAGTAGTCACGGCTCACCTGAGGCTTCAAGGATTCCAGGTGTTTAAAATGTAAAAAACGAACAATAAACGAAGAAACTAGTAAAAAATAAAAAAGCAAAACGTAACTGAAAGGCACGGATATCTTTATTACAAACCACACTGAGCGCTTTCACCCACCACAATGCAGGTTTCTTCAGAGTAATAACATAATGGAGCAGCTTGTCTTAAATAATAATGTCTAACCTATAATATCCTCTCATCAATAAATCAATTAACACACATAAAAAACAATTACAATTAAAATAACAACACTAGGATAAATTTACTATGTACAACATACTATACTAATTGTGTAAACTATTTTTCTATGCAAAAATAGTTTTGTACAATACCTAAATATGTAATTTAATATAATATTAATATATACCTTAACGAATATAAATACACCTTTAATGACAACAATATAAAAAATACATAGTGTTATTTAAAATAATAAAATTTAATTTAATTCTATATTGTTTTAAAAAAAATGTAATAAGTTATACTTATTTACATATATTTTCCATAGAATGTAAAAAATGTAATACTTATATTAATATATAATTATATATAAATAAATATATATAAATATTTGAAAAATATATATAAATATTTTTACCTAAAATTTTTTATATATTCAATTATATGTTCTGCGAATTTAATTTTAACTTACTGACAATAGATATGTGTTCGTTAATTCCTGGTTTACTACATGCATTCAATCTTAACTGCCACAAACATTCCTTCAACTCGAACAGTGCGTTAACATCACCTTCTTTTGTCATAGTTTGAGGTAATCTATAACAAAAAAGAGAAATTTCTTAAACTCCGGGCATGATAAACTATGTACAAAAAGTGCATTAGTTAATTTTTTTATTTTTAATGTCCCTATTGTGTTCTGCTATTCTTTCTTTAAGTTTTGTAATTGTCTTTCCAATGTAAAATGCCTGACATGACAGGCATATAGCTACATAAACAACTAGTTTTGTGTTACAATTTACATGCCCTGAACACCTTATAGTACGATTATAATCTTTAATTGTAACATAAGGTCCATCTCTAATAAATCTACATGACCTACAGAATCCACATTTTTTCATCTGTGAGTCTCTAAATCTGGTCACATTTTCAAAATAATCCTTAAGATTTCTACCCCCTACTAAAAACTATTGTAGGCTTTGGACCTATTTCCTTATTATTTCACTTTGATTAATAAATACATTGTCCCAAGCTTCAGTTATTATATTTTTTATCAAATATGCATTGTTACTATATGGTACTATCATAGCAGTTGATCTGTGGTCACCATTATCTTGTATATTTATATTTAACAATCCATATTTTAATATAGGCTGATAATCAGTTTCTCTCTTTTTAGTTATCTCATTCCTAATATTCAGCATCAACTTATTAGGATAGCCTCTCTCAGTCAACATATCAATTAAATAGTCCATTTCTGTTTCAAAAATGCTGTCTTCACTGATCATCCTAGAAAGTCTTACCATTTGTCCTTTAACCAGACTTCTTTTTTGAAAGGCTGGGTGGCAACTTTTATAATGCAAATACGAATTTGAGAATGTTTTTTTTCCTAAAAATATTTGACTCTAATCCATTGTCTTTCTTATATATTTTAATATCCAAATATTCACCACTTTCTTTATTAATACTGTGTGTAAACTTCAAGAACGTAGTAGTGTTATTAAGATGTTCTATAAATTCTAATAATTCATCTTGACTACCCTTCCAAAAAAAAACAGGATGTAGTCAAGGAATCTTAAATACACATCAATTTTAGACCAGTATTTACATCCAAAAACATATTTCTTTTCCCACATAGCCAAAACCAAATTGGCATGAACGGGGGCACATCTTGCCCCCATAGCCACACCTGAACATTGTTTATAATGCTCCCCTCCATGTCTAAAAAAATTGTCCAGTACCATCTCCATCATTTCTACCATAGTTTTTCTCTTGACTATGTGCATTTTACTATAAGATTCCAGACTTCCTTCAAAAAGTTGTAACCCTTCGTTTAGGGGAATGACTGAAAACAAATTTACAACATCAATTGTGACTATAAATAGTGTCCAAATTACTTTTGTTATAATCCTTAAGTTTTTCTAAGCAATGCCAAGAGTCTTTTACTATGTGGTGAATGTTCTTAATTACTGTACCACAATTAATATCAATATAATGTGCAATAGCTTCCATCTTAGAACATTTAGCAGACACAATCGGCCTAAATGGGGGATTTGACACATTTTTGTGTATCTTCGGTATCCCAAAAATTGATGGTGTCACTGGAAATTCTACTAATAAATAATCATATTCTTTCTCTGATATTATACCATCAATAAAAAGTTCATACAATTGCCAATCAATTTTTGTGTATGCTTTTATAATATATTTTGAAACTGTTGTATATGTAGTCTCATCATTCAACATATCGGTCATTTTGTTTAAGTAATCAGTATTACTCATTATCACAACACCTCCCCCCTTATCTGGTTTCATAACCCTATAATTATTATTTGTACTCAACTCTTTTAAACAAAATCTTTCTGGTATTGTAAGATTATCAGTTATATTATGTTCTTCCTTATTTGCATTTCACATAACATTTCAAATAAATGAATAATAGGGTTATTAGGGGGAATAAACGTACTTGATCTCTTTAATGTGAATTTCTTTTCACAATCAATTATCTGCTTCCTTCCTTTAAACATTCTCAAATTCAACAATCGAGTATATATTTTCAGGTTCAACAAAACTTTTCCCAAGTCAGGTTTATAACTGGTTACAAATTTAAAACCCTTTTTAAATAGTGATAAATAATCACCTTGCATGCTTTTGTCCAAATAATTATAAACAGAAAAACCTCCATCAGAGACAGTTTCATAATGTAACTCTTCATGCAACTGCATACCTATAGTTTCTGATTTACTTAAAGATGTTTCAAAATTAAAAACTTCTGTTTCATAAATCAATCTATCATAACTCTGTACATTTTCATTAACACTTACATACCTGTCGCCATCAAAAATTGCAACATTAGTTAACTCATTAGTTGTGTCTACTAAAAGACTATTAAAAGAATGATAATCAGAAATATCATAATCGCGTGTGCCAACAATACGTTTGTGTATATAACAATCTTCATTTAAAGCAGTACAAGCACTCGTATGGTTTCCAGTAACAGCAAAATCAAAAGGTAAAAGTTCTTCTATTAATAATGATGTTGTGCTGGTTTGAACCTGCTTTGATTGCTGTTCTGGTAACCTGTTTGATAATAATTGTGACGCTGCTGCCGATCCTGGTAACGCTCTTTCAAGCATTCCGACCTGCGTAAAACTGGCTCTTCTAAAAAATGCTCCGTTGGACTGGCATAGTGTTGTGCTTCTGCACTATATGTCTGCACATTTTTGTCAAACAAAACAACGTCCCTAAACCTTGTATTGTCTGGTACGCGGTTGTTTTCCTGTCCTGCACAAACCCTTTTATAGTCCCTAAAATGGGCATACGCGCAATTGTTGCGATAATCATTAGAGTCTCTGTGAAGTTTTTCGTTTTTGTAATCAAGCCCATTACTAACAAACCTATTAACATCGTCTAAAATGTTGTCCAATTTATATTTACTATGCTCATATAGCAAATCTTTTTTAATATTGTTGTCAAGTGCTCTTAGGCTTTCACTCAGTTTGTTTAGTTTACAGTTGTTGTTTTTGATAATTAATTTGACCAACTGCTTCCCTGTGTTGTCAAACAATTTTATAAGTTCAGTAAATAATTCACTATCCTTTTCAAACCCAAAAGGTACCTTAAAAACTCGCAATCCTTTCGGAACCTGATTTAGCTCCAAGGACCGTTCTAAAAAGACGTTATCCATTTGCAAAGTCTTGTACTTCTTTAATGTTCGTTCAAATTCGGTTAGCTGCTTGGTCATAGACCCTAATTCACAAGCATTAAACCCTTGTTCAAATTTCGGTGCAGAGAGTAATTGTTGAATTTCATAGCCTCTGTCCTCATTCTTACCACGCCATTAAGCCCCTCACCAGCGTTCGAAACAGAATTCGGCTTAGGAATCACGTGCTCACTACTTCCTCCTATGGTGCGCTCCGCTTCCACGCCAATGGAATCCTTCAGACAATTGCTGGCTATTGGATGACTTCTAGACGTACCTGGCGTTGAATGCAAAGTGAAGATACGCTCCTCACTTTCGGATAGTGAAATGTTGACAATGTCTTTTGGGGTATTTTTATCAAATACCTCCGCTCCATTTTGGTCCTTTAAAAAAGCAAGCATACGCTGCGTAATTAAAAGTTGTTGCTGTAACAGCTGCTCCATTGCATAAAATTCTTATGATATTTAATTATCACAAAAATGTCTTGTTAAAAACGTAAAAAGTTTTTCAAAAGTTCCGTCTCTTCCAGTTACAATTCACTGGGTCAGGAAAATTGGATGTGCTAGATAGATCTTCAGGACGCGTACTACTATATCAAGATGGATAGATGATCCAGGAGATTTCTTTGCTTCTGGGTAGGGGCCAGTCATTACCAGCTCAGAGCTCTGCCCTTTAGTCTCACCTCAGCCCCCAGGGTGTTCACCAAGTGTATGGCAGTAGTCACGCCTCCCCTGAGGCTTCAAGGATTCCAGGTGTTTCCCTATCTAGATGTCTGGCTCCTGACTGCTACCACCAGGTATCTCCTCTTAGAGGAACGGGATTATTCAATCACATCATGCACTCAACTAGGCATTTACAGTAAATTTTGAAAAATCTGCCTTGTTGCCCTGTCAGTCTGTCACATACATAGGAGCAGAATTAAACACAAAAAAAATGTTGCAAGATTACCGTAGGAAAAAGTTTCCACTATTCGTCAACAAGTGTTAATTCTAATGCAGAGCAAAAGGATTCGTCAGATATGTCCTCCAAGCTCTAGGCTGCATGGCAGCTGCCATTCTTCTTGTCCCATTACCATGTTTTCACATGAGAATCCTTCAGTGGCTTCTTTTCACGCAGTGGTCTTTCCAGGAGCTACCCATGTCTCGCATGATCCTGATTACAGAAACATGCAAAAGGCACCTTTCTCGGTGGATGGTCTCCCCACTAGTGATTCAGGGCAGACCTTTCATACATCCCCCTCCGGTAGCCACAGTGACCACGGATGCCTCCCTGATAGGGTGGTGGGGCATTATCTAGGCAGGACAGTCCAAGGCACTTGGCAACCTCATGAATACCATCTGCATATCAATGTCCTAGAAATGAGAGCGGTGCTCCTAGTGTTGCAAGCCCTTCAAGACTCTCCTCCTTCTGGGACCATTGCAGTCCAAAAGGACAACATGTCAGTGGTGTGGTACATCAACAAACAGGGCGGGACCAGGTCTTACCCCTTGTGTTGAGAAGCACTCAGACTGTGGCAATGGGCAATTTTCCTCCCAATGTTTTCTGATAGCAACACACATCCCTTGGGGAAATCCAACGGCATAGCAGACAGGCTCAGCAGAGCTATCCTCATGCCTCATGAGAGGTCTCTGAATCTTATCTTCCACAAATGGGGACAGCCTATTTGCCACTCCTCTCAACAACAAATGCAGCAGCTACTTCTCCCTACTTCCTCTTCCAGGTCATATACCCAGAGATGCTCTAGTCCACGACTGGCCTCGGGGACTTTCCCCCATTCCCCTAATACCAAGACTTATACAGAAAGCAAAATCGTTGGGTTGCAAAATGATCCTCATTGCCCCATATTGGCCTCGACAGATATGCTTCCCATTCCTGCACCTCCACCTTCTGGATCAACCGTGGATTCTGGACCCGGTTCCAGACTTGATTCATCAATCAGACGGGTTGCACCAATCCCTTCAAACACTCCAGCTCACAGCTTGGGTTCTCCACTTCCAACCTTAGCCAGGCTTTCCAGCATCTCCCCAGCAGTCCCATCATATTATTTCCTCAAGTCTACTACGAGGAAAATGTATGCTAGTAAATGGAAATGGTTTTCTTACTGGGCAGAATCTAGAAATTTGGATCCTTTCTCAGCCCCAGTCCATGAAATTCTTGAATTTCTAGCAAAACTTTTTCAGTCTGGTACAGCTTCCACTACCATTAGAGTACAGCTAGCTGCCATTTCTAATTTTTATGTCTGTATGTTTAATTCTAGCATAATGTCTCATAAGCTCTGCAAGGCCTTTATGAGAGGAACATCTCTTCTTAGACCCCCCCCCCCCCCAGTTAGAGATGATCCTCCTCCTTGGGATCTCAATTTAGTTTTAGCTTCCTTAATTTTGCCTACCTTTGAACTGGCAGCATCATGTTCCTTAAAATTTCTTTCTTGGCAGACGCTTTTTCTGGTTGCTATCATTTCAGCTAGACGTGTCTCAGAACTTCAAGCACTGTGTGTTCGTCCTCCTTACCTGGTGTTTCACAAGGACAGAGTTTCTCGGACCAATCCATCCTTTATTCCTAAAGTCTGCTCAGAGAGCAATTTAAATCAATCCATAGATCTCCCAGTTTTCTTTCCCAATCACAGCAACAAGGCAAGAATACAAGCTCTGCCAATTGGATGTGCACCGACGATTGCGTTTTTTACCTCCATAGAACTAAGGAACTAAAAGTTAGACCAGTTCTTTCTTATGCTTTTAACAAACAAGGCCTTCCTGTTTCTAAGGTGACCTTATCCAGATGGTTATCTGATACTATTGCCTTTGTTTATCAGTTACGAAATAGAGCTACCAGCTAAACCAAAAGGTCATTCTAGTAGAGCATTAGCCACCGCTGTAGCCTTTCAGTCTAGGTTGCCCATAGACTCTGTGCAGCTGCCACTTGGGCAAACTCTCATACTTTTATCTCTCATTACAAGGTGGGTATGGTCTCCTGGAGCAGAGCTTCCTTTGGTTCTACTGTTCTGAAGTGACTGTTCTGAAGAGTCTGTTCCAATGAGCCACCTGGGATTTTAGGTGCTAGGGACACTGTCCCAAACAGCAAGAATGAGGGCGAGATGGACATCTTAACATAAAGAAGTTATGTACCTACCATAATGTTCCATGTTAGTTGTCTTCATCTCGCCTTCCTTCTTGTGTCCCTCCCTCACTCCTTCCCCTTTCCTAGAGGATTGAGAGGAGTTCCTTTTGTTTTCACTGGCGGAGTATCTTTTATTACTTCTCATGCCAGGTAATTTATGACTCTCCTTGTTTAAGTGTATTGGACAACCAATTTTTAGGTAACTGGTTACTCTACTTATGTCTACTGTGCGCTATCACAAACGAGATCTGGGTAGCTGATGCTGGGCATTCTGAGATAAGGAGTAGCCTCGAGCCAGTAAACGGCTCTTGAGCAATAGAAGATGGCCAAGTTGGAGCAGAGGATCAGCTCCGAACTCAAACGGCAAGAAGGAAGGCCACCCCCTATAGTGCCTTTTTTAGGCTGCGTTCCAAAGAACAAATTACAACCATGGCAGCTACAAAGAAATGCAATCTGAAGGTCATGCTGCTCAGTGCTAGAAGTCTAAATCTTGAAATGCACTCACTCAAAGCACTCCTTAAAATGGAGAAGATTGATATTTATGCTGTAACAGAGACCTGGTTCAAAGCAGCAGAAAACGCCCCCGCACTGACAGGCTATTACTCATTCCAACATCTTTCGGCCCCAGAACTTGGGTCGAAGCTACAAAGGTGGTGGTGTATCCACATTCATAAAGGATGCACACACCTCCAGACTAGGGGCCCAACATAATGCATCAGAGATACCTCTGGTGGAGCTAGCATTGGTTAAGACAGCGAATCAGGTTGTAGCATGGTATAGGCCACCAACCATGTGCCATGACTCACTCCAGGTTCCTAAGCACCCGGGAGAATATTGTGGTTCAACATCGCACTCATACTGGGCAACTTCAACCACTTCTCCATTTTCTGGGAAAACTACTCTTGTACCAATACACTTGCCCAATGTTTCCGACAGCGAATCAGGTTGTAGCATGGTATAGGCCACCAACCATGTGCCATGACTCACTCCAGGTTCCTAAGCACCCGGGAGAATATTGTGGTTTAACATCGCACTCATACTGGGCAACTTCAACCACTTCTCCATTTTCTGGGAAAACTACTCGTGTACCAATACACTTGCCCAATGTTTCCTGGAATTCATTAATTGCAATGCCCTGGACAAGTTTGTTCTTACCCCCACTACACGCATCAACATCCTTGTTCTGGTCATTACTAACATGGGAGACCATTGCTCTACACCAATATTTAACTACTCCCTGGTTAGAAACCAACACAAACTAATCACCTTGGCAATCCACAATCCCCCCCCCCCCTGCAAAGGTAACCACCATAAAAACGTGCTCAGCAAAACACTGTCATAGCTTCAAGAATGGATGTTGAACAGGGAAACCTTATTAGACATAGGGCACAGCTCAAGTGGAGCTGTTCGTCTTCCACCAGAACAGACAACTATTCATTTCTGTATCCGCCTGGAGGGTTAATGCCTTCAGCTTTCCATGGAAGGGGATGTTGCTATATGCCCTTACCAGTAATACAAAAAGGTCCTCCAGAAAATTAAGAAGGATCAACCAGAAATCATACTAGTGACTCCCAATGGGCCAAGGCAAAACTCGTTCCTCCTATTTCAATGTCTAGCCAACGGCAATCACCACAAGGTACCCTACAAGGTGGACTTTCAGCAGCCCCCTCAGCCATTCCAGTGTCCATTACTTGGCTGTGTATCCTCATTTACCATAAACACTGTTAAAACCTTTAAATATGAACGATTAGAGATTTATGACATTTCAAATTTTAAAGCAGAAATACAGACATTTGCTAAACAAAACAATATGGCCTGACAATGAAAACAGGCTTAGCATGAACAGTAAAACCTCTACCATTGAAATGTACATTCAAAGAAAATGCATTAGGTCCATAGCGGATTGTCTGCCTTTGGCATAATTCAAAGTATTGGCCCCGTTGAACCTATTTTTAGGAACATGTGTTTGTTTTATGATGCACCATTTTAATTGTATTCAATTATATTCCTTGTATAGTACAGCATCAACTGAGTGTTTTTGAAATTTGTAATGTTGAATATTTTTCCAACAAGCAATGAAAAAACATATGCAGCAGTAGTAAAACGGTTCATTTCAGAACATTTAAACCAAAAAAGGCTACTCAGTATCATCTAATAAGCACAATTTGCAGTCTCACGACCTCCTTCAGTGGCAGTAGTCTGCCTTACCTCTTTTACATGTGTCCATTTAGCAATGGACCTAAGGGATCAAGTTCTATACTAGTAAGCCCTTCCTGTCATCTAAACTCTACACATGCCTGATAAAAGCAGACTATAAAAAGAAGTATTGTAGGATGGCCACTGACATATTAGATTGCACGTGATAGCACTCTCCTGAAACAGTTCTTTCTCAGCATCCTCACCAGCTCCTTACCACAGTTATTTGCCAAACTCAGATGAATATATTTTACACGACACATTTCATAATAGAGTTTTACTTACTATACTGGTTCTACTTGGTCATGGGTGTTTTCCATTCTTCTCACAAGCTGCATGTTACCAATCCTGCATAGCTCTCCTCACACCATGGTGGAGATCAGTCAAAAATGCAATGCCCTCAGTTAGGTGAATGCCATCCCTTCTGAACAGGTGAACATCTTCTGTGGTGATGCTGTCATGGCAGATTGTAGATCCACCGCTGCTGTGCATCAAGCCATGCATGAACCTATTCTGTAAACATCTGGCCTTGTGAGCTGCCCACTGACAGTTTTCCATATCTGTCGAGGAATTATATCAGACCACACAAAATAACAATTTGGCCACCAAGCCTTCAGATGTTCAGAAATTGCTGTTATTTGAAACAGTAGCCTTCCGTGTGGTTGACTGATGACATCATTCCCTCCACTGTGCAGCACAAGAATGCTCGGCTCAGGGTAGATGGAACACTTCTCTTCCAACAACTGCAGTAGTCTGCTCCAGTGCATACCTTGTTTTGCAATACAGTACACCTTCACACTAGATGTGGGGAAGCTCAAGTTGTAGTGGTTTTCACTTCTGGAGGCATGGCTGGCAACCCAGTGAATGTAGGAATGGCCACACACCCACACTCCTGCTCGTAAAACCATGTCAATGTGACAAGGCTGGACAGGCCTCCACAGGAAAGAAATGTGAACAGGTTACTACTGGCAGACTACACATATGTATATCAATAGTGTTACCGAATCCAAATCTTCACTCCTATCCCCAGTGGCATTCTTTTGATAAGGTACATAAGCAGTGATGATGCAGAGGTACATATGTACCACCCTTGATGACACCAAATCTCACACACAGCGATGCCTCAGAGGTACTTGCCTACCAGCTGTGAAAATACCAAATTACACACAATAATTGACAAGGGGGCACATGTAAAGAGAAAAAGCAGGGTAAGGACCACCACTCCACTAATATACTGAGGACAGGCATGGGGCTTCAGCTAGTGAGTGTCTGAAGTGTCCCATTCCTGTGTTGGCTATACACTCAGGCTGCTGATACCACTACTGTCTCACAACCTCCTTCAGTGTCAGCAGTTTGCCCTACATCTGCCTTTTCTCTTTACTTCCGTCCTTGATCCCTTATGTCCATTGCTGCATGGACACATGTAATGTACTACTTGCTGCCTTGACCTACATACATTTACTGTACCAGAGTGGAGGGACAGTGAAAGGGGACTCCATACTCCAGTATGTGCATATTGCTAACAGAAATTATTCTTGAAAGTTGGATACATCAACAAAACATAATAGTCATCACTGAAATCTGAGCTAAAGATAACTTATGCTTGTTGCACAGTCTTTGTACTACAATATGCAGCAGTCTGACCGTGTATTTCCCCTACCAGCATCTTTATTTGTACATATTATACACCTGCCCCAAAATGAGACATTCACCCAAATGACCCCTTCAGGAAAAAGTTGAGATGTACAATTACCAAAATTAAACGTTTTGCCAAATGACCCATCAGTAGCACTTCCTCATCTGTGAATCCACCAAATGAAGCGGTCACCCAAGCGACCCCTTGAATAAAATGTTAGACATATGCACAAACACCAGAATGAAATATTTCCCAAATGACTATCCGGTCACATTTATATGATACAAAGTTGATCTTAAAGCATGAATGGGTGTGCCTTCGCTGAAGGTTGGATGTCGGGCTGGCACCTTGGCACCATAAAAATTGACTGCCAATCATTAGCAGACTGGAGTTCTGCTGTGGCGACCCCTAACTGGGAAATGACAACCATCCAGTCACATTTACTGCCATGTACATGCACCATAATGAAACTTGAATAGTACAAAAGTTGGCCAGTCAGCCCCTTGGGTCATATGCCTAATAACCACTCCATCCCCCTGTAAAAAAAAAAAAAAAGAAAAAAATGCAAAAAAGAGAATCTCCTCTAAATGAACTACAGACAAAATATGCAGAATCATCACCCTCCTCGCTCCTAAGAGAAACTGCTGTCATACTGATCACAAAGTGAAGTAATTAGCCTGGCAAGATATACACATGCATATTACATACACACACACTTGTGTATGTATGTGCAAGTACATTGTGTACATACACTTATATCCATACACATACAGGAAGAAAAAAAAAATCAGGGGGTTTGGAGGGTAGGTAGTTGATGAAGAATGAGGGGGGTGGCTTGCAATGACTCCAAGCAGAGAAAAAACACAATCTGGCTTGTGCATTCATCAATGTGATAATGACTTCTACATATGTGAATAAGTGTCAGCTGCTGAGAGTTTTACCTGAACCGTAATAATGACTCAGTGCTTTATTGAAACTGCATTTATTGCTGATGTGATAATGACCTGCCTTTCATTACTGCAAAGTTACACATGCACAGACAAAGGTGATAATTGCTGCACATAACCTGTTGACTAGGCATTCATTATATTACCTTGTGCAGCTGTTATGGAACACGACTCATTATCAGTAAGCAGAAGACCTGAGTCATTCAGTAAAGTAGTATAACACATATTACTCAGCCCTTCCCCCCCACCTAAATTCCACACAGTATTGACAAAGCCAGGGTAAATGCAAAAAAAAAAAAATATATATATATATAGATAGATATGGTAGCTCCATGATGTCTGTAGTCTCCAAGTGATGACCTTTATCTCACTCAGGCAACTAGTGAGTATAATTACAAATAGAATAATACAAGCAGAAGTGATTTCTTGTCTGTAATTGCTTACTTTACATTCATAGGTTTATACTAGGCTATCTGCCCTAAGGCATTTATAAGCCTAGCCCAAATTTTTGTGGCTTACGCCACCCCTTATATGAAAAAATACTGTGCCCATTAGTTTGTTGTGCCTCTGTCCAGCAGTGACACAGAGATGATTCCCGGGGTAAACCTACGATCTCCCATCCACAGGTCTAGATTTCTCTTGAACAGAGTCAGCGAGGTGCTCTGCCTCACATGGACCGGGATTTTATTCCACAGCATAGGGAGTCTCTGAGTAATAAATCTATCCCTCCAGCACGTCCTATTTATATCCGTGCTAAGGTTTAAGTCGCTTGCTCTAGTGGTTTTGGTGGATTTGGATTTTTTGAGGTGGAGCATGTCCATTAATTCCGGGTTGGACATGGCCTTGTATGTCAGGCACATGTCACCTCTGAGCAGACGGTATGCGACTGAATAGAGCTGGAGTTTCTTCAATCTGGCAGCATATGACAGATTTTGGAGTCCCTTTATCCTTTTGGTGAGGAACTTTTGGGGTCTCTCCAATTGCTGCAGATGTCGGGTGAGATACATCCCGAATGGGGCATTGTACTCTATCATTGGTCTGATAAGTGAAGAGTACAGGGGAACAATGACCTCACTAGATCTGGATGTGAATCCCTTCATGATCAGGTGGGCAATGTAGAAGGTCTTTCTAACCACTTTAGCAACGTGAGTGTCAAAAGAAAGGCCACTGTCAACTTGGGTCCCCAGGTCCTTGATAACCTCTTCTGTGCTTAGTGGATTGCCACCTATATGGTAGCTTGGGGTTACCTTGTTTTTTCCCGAAGGGTATGACTATACATTTTTTGGCGTTTAACTTCAGGCCATGGCTCTGGCACCAGCTATCTGTTTCCATGAGTCCCTTCTGAAGGATATCAGTGTCCGATGCACTTTCCACTAGGGCGCCCAGTTTGCAGTCGTCTGCAAACTTTGTCAGCCAAAGTCCTCCCATGTTGGCCTGTACTTCTGAGAAGTAGATGCCAAACAGTAGGGGGCCAAGGACCGAGCCCTGTGGGACACCACTTGTGACCGGCTTGGGGTCACATAGCGCCAGCAACTCTAACCCTGTGGGTTCTGTCCTTAAGCCAGTTTTATACTATTAATTAGTGACTGGTGTAGCTGCAGCGTAATATGCTGGCATATTAGACTGTATTTATATTTTTGTGCTGTATTCTAAGTTATGTAACCCCATGTAATTTGCAGACTGACTTTCTATATGTCCCCAGTAACACCTCCAGTTGTTTGCACAAGCACCAAATGACACAGTAAACTAAATTTGCCCATCAGTCACTTCAGCAGTGAGACTATGTATGCACAAGCACTTCCCTGATACACAATGAATTATTTCCCCAAGCAACATTGTCATAATTGTATACATGCACCAAAATGAAATGTTTCCCCAAATAAGCCTTTAGTAACATTTCCTAGTATCTGCAACCACCAGCATGAACACTTCACCCAAGCAACCCCTTCAGTAGAATGCTGAGGTATGCACAATCCCTGAAAATAAACACTTCCCCAAATGAAACGTCTGTAACATTTCCTAGTATGTACAACCACCAAAATGAAGCATTCACCCAAGCGAACCCTTCAATATAATGTATGCACAGGCACCAGAATGAAAGATTTCCCAAAAAACAGCTGTTCAGTAACATTTCCTGGTATGTACAAGCATCAACAGGAAAAAACATCAGAAACAAACCCACAATGTGCAGGTGGAAAATTGCTGCACATTACCTGTTACAGGTGTAATGTAAGACAGAGCTATTACCATCTGTTAGGCCAAGGACCAGAGTAATGGAACACAGTGAAGACAGTCAAACAGTGGAGAAAATATGGGACAACAGTGATGTTGCAAAGAACTGGATGTCCCTACAAAAGTTATGAAAAGATAAGACGCACACTGGTCAGGGAGGCTGCTAAGAGACCTACGGCAACATTGAAGGAGCTGCAGTAATTTCTGGCAAGTACTGGTTGTATACTACATGTGACACCAATCTCCCGTATTCTCCATATGTCTGGACTATGGAGTAGGGTTGCAGGACAGAAACCTTTTCTTACACAGAAAAACATCCAGGCCAGGCTCAAATTTGCAAAACAATACATCAGGTCTCCCAAAAGCATGTGGGAAAGTGTGTTGTGGTCTGGTGAGACCATGGTTGAAAGTTTTGGGTACATTCGAGAAGATACGTTTGGCGAATATCACCACTTCACATCACCAAAAGAACAACATTCCCATGGTGAAGCATGATGGTGGCAGGATCATGCTTCGGGGTTACTTTTTCTTCACCTGGTTCTGGAGCTTTAGCCTATGGAAATAATCAGCTCTAGATATTCAGGACCACAACAGTATGTAAAACTGCTCTAAGGGTTTGCAGCACATTCAAACTTGAACCTCTTTCTCAACCAGTAAATTACAAAAATAAGACCAAAACCAGAATACAGTAACAGAAATTTCACACTGCCATACAAAATAATGGAGACAGCTGTTGCTATAGCACTAAAAGTAATATAAATAGTTACTGCCCACTAGTGTAATACTGTGACAGCAATGTATGACTATTATGTAAAGCTACAAAAAAGGACATAGCTGCTGCGTATCTTTGAATACATCAAAAGGCATTGGAAGCAGTTAATCATAAGCAGCTCATTGGTGATGCATAAATCTGATTTGGTGATATGGCAGGCAAATATAGCTGTCTTCCTAGTAAGATTTCTACAGTTACTTCCAGAATTCTTTATTGAACAGTGGAACATTCATTGTCCAAGTACTACAAGGGGTCACTCCTTGCCCTGTTACTCTTGTTAGGGAATATGTTATTTTTGCAAAAATGGTGCAGTTGGGGAAAATGCCCTTCTGCAGTCTCTCCAGGTATGCACAAGCAGTCACAATAAAATGAAACATTTTCCCCCATACTCCCTGATGTAGTCTGTCTATTGTATGCACAACCACTCCCCGACTACAAAATGAAACATTTCCTGTAAGGATCCTGTTTGCAGTGTGTCCAGGTATGCAGAAGCACTCCCCTGACCACTAAATGAAACATTTCCCCCAGCGATCCATGTCTGTCTAGTTATGCATAATCACTGTCCTGATACCAAATTAGCATTTCCCACAGAGATCCCTTTTGCAATTTGTCCAGGTGTTCGCAATCACTCCCCTGACCATGAAATTAAACATTTCCTCCGCTGATACTTTCAGCAGTTTGTTCAGGTATGTGCAACCTCTCCCCTAACCAGCAAATGAAACAAAATTCCCTTCAAAAGTATGTCCAGGTATACATAAGAACTCCCCTGAACACCAAATAAAACAGTCCCTTCACTAACCCTTCAGTAGTCTTTCTTGGTATGCACAAGTATATATTGTGTACTCTTATTGCTGCCCCAACCAAACTGACATTTAAAAAAATGAAACTTTCCCTCTGTGGTGTGGCACCTGTGTCTATAATGGACACAGGCAACCTGTAAATGTTTCATCTCCCAAACCTTTGCTTACATTTCTCAAAGTTATCAGAGATTTGGGATGCATGGCTAGACTTAAAAAGGCCATTGTGATCATTAGCCTAGTGAACAGCTATGAACACATGAGAAAATGTTTGCATCACTTTCCCTCTAAAACAATTAGTCTGGTCTAAAAAGCCATAGTTTCTGTAAGTAATATATAGAAAACTGTACTGAGTAGAGAGAGTATAATTCTTCATCCCTGTCCATGTGCAAGCACAACTTAGACCTATGGCTGGGAATCAGAAATTGTACCCCAGGACTTACCACTGTACTACAAATGGACAGAGGCAGCTCCAAAACTCTTTATTCCATGCATGGCTCCCCCCAACTTACCTATGGTATGATCCTAGTTATTCTCATTAGGGATAATCTATAATTATCATCCATGGAATGGGTAAGGGCAATCTATAACCAAGTGGGATAGGTTATTTTCAACACAAATAGGGAAACTGCAAGCCATTTTAAGCCTAGCCAAAGCCTAGACTGGTACTTAACTCTGAATCTATATAACCAGATACTTTCAGTATAAAGATCCCCTACATGATCACAGCCTCCTCTGACACTCTGTCCCCATTGCATTTGCTTTACTAACCTAAATTCCTTTCTTCCTCTACCCGCACCATGTATCCCCCACTCTATCCTTTAACTCATTCTCTCAAGGGGAGTTCTTGAGGTTTAAACTGGCTTTTATGAGTCATAATAATTGCAAAAAATATTAATTTTGTATTAATTTATAAGCAGCTTACAATATCTCAGTAGTCACTGTGTGCACACACGAACTGTCACCACATTTTGTTTGTCTGTATGTGAACTTATGCAGTTTTCACTGTGTTACTTGGTTGAGATATTTAGAAAAATATGAAAATTATGACTATATAGCTATATCTAATCTACACACACACACACACAGTTTAAGAACAGCAACCACTCCTGAAACATATTGATAAATACATAAACAATTATAAATGTGGTCTAATGGGGTCCCACCTGGTACCAGCAATTGTGTTTGCTGTGTCAGCAAGTAACTCCACATCTCAATGGTCTGACCTTGTACTGTAGTCCCTTAACTGCTGCCTTGCATAAGGCAGATCTGAATTATCCATTGCAATGTCCAATTCCTCTATCAGGCAGTGTTAAACTGTTTGACTAGATGAACCATGTGTTTGCACAAGAGTTTAACTTCAAAAGTTTCTTACCTTAGTATTTTCAGGACAGCAATCTAATCTCTTCACACCCTGTAAAATACAGCAGCCACCACTCATTTTTCATGTTCATCCATTCTTCAGCCAGCATTATCCACATCACATAGTGCCATGTGACATCCCAACCTGTGCTATTGTCCATTACCTGTCAATACAGGAGAAGATGAATGCATACACCTAATTATATAGCAGCAGTCAAAAGGCAGTACTTAAATGATGTATTCACAAGCTGGCTTTTGGTTACAATGTGCATATACAGAAACTACTGCATACTGCACTATCGTGACAAGCCTCTGTACCACCAGCCTCACAGAGGTCCGCTCACACCACAACAGTACTTGCAGCTGCAGCCAGATCCACTCATCTCACCACTATAACACTCCTGCAGCTGCGCATGCTACCCCAAACATGCATCCTCTTGCCATTTATGCATTCTGTATATCTCACTTCTGTCCTCTAAGACCAGTCCGTAAAACTGCAGCTGCCAAACAACAAGCGCCACTACACTGCTGCATCATTTACTCGAACACAGTCTGTAATGCTGCCACACAGCAATCCCACTTTCAATACACATTTACCTTCTCTATTGATGGACGCATGCAAATTTTAAGATCAACCACCTGACTTTCCTAACGCCTGTATACTTACCCCATTGTCTATGAATGACCTGCTCTGTATTCTAAGAGCTCCGATATGCATTCCAATTTGAAAGCATATGCTGTTGTCAGTGTTGCACACAGCGGTCCTAAACACATTCCTAGAGAGTTGTTTACAGAGTTGTTAAATTGTATGAAATGTACTGTCAGTCATGGCAGTTTGACCAGTTGTTCAATACCAGGATTGTGAACTGGCCAGCACCCAATCTCCACACACCATTTATCAAGGTACACATGGTCCACCACAGTTAATGTGATATTATTTCTCAGCAACAGTTTAGCATAGTTTCTCAAAATGATGACCTCAGTACAACACAACCACCAGGTCTATACCAATACAACTGTTCACAAGTCATGAAAAAGTAGTACATATAGGGACTGAGTGACGTGTTTCACTAACTGCTCGTCTGCTCTTTCAGCACTTATAGTACATGTTAACTGCAACCCATTGTTCCACTTATGTCAAAGCTAATGTTCTTCAGTTGTGACCATCACTTGCTAAGGCCCCAGTGTAAGGAAAGGGCAAACATGAAATTACTAGTCTGGGCCCTGTCCAAAACAAGCATTTTCATGTCGCTGCTTTTAACAATGTGCACCAAGTTCATAAGATAGGATTAATGCAATGAGGCAGTTCACTGTTCGCATTTTTTGCAATTACAAATAACACTTTGCATGGTATTATAGTAATGTACAAATAATCAACAATGGTAACTGAAATATCACAATGCATCGTAATACATAAGCAGTTTAGAATTAACATCAATCCTGAGAGACAAATGGATGCCGTCGAGTAAGGATTAAAATCTTTATGCATTACTACTGCTGCCACAAGCCCATATTATGACATGCAGAGACAGGATTGGCAACCATGGTAGTAACAGTTCAATTGCCACACCAGTAAAATATCCATATATTCTTCGTCCTTTATTAATGCTTGCTAGTAGCCTGTTTACAGTGCAACTGCCATTCAAAGCTTCAGAGTTTTGGTTCAAGTACTTGGGATTCACACAAGGACATTGACACAGTGGAGCATTTACCTCTTGTAGCCAGACAGCCCTCTACCACCTAGGAACACAACTTATAAGACGTGTTAAACTTAAGAACCTATACTCTTAGTCCTCTCCTCTCCTGATAGTATTACTGGCACTGAGAATGTTGGCAACAGAAACACTACACCTCAATCACCCCCCCCCCCTGTATTCTGTCTCTCAAAGAATTTGCTGGACAGTGGGAAAAATGTATTGCAAGGAACAAACAGACACCTGGCATTCCACTTGTGTAAATAATGTGTCAAAACAACTAAAGAAAGCCACATGTCCACGATGCCACACTGCAGGGCCTGTCATCAACCACTGCATTATTTGTATTAGTCCGCCATTAGCCCAGTACTGATTCCACTGCTCACCACAGTTTGCTCAACATTGCCCATAGTTGTCAGCGGCTTCAAGAAAAAAATAAACTCATCTATACACACGCTCCATCTTTGGAGACAAGATGTTCATGCAGACAGTATCACGATTAGGCACGTACGAACATAAGAAATTCAGAGTCAGTTAATGATTAAACCAATTTATTCCAAGTCATACAAAATCATAAGTCAGAGCCAATGAAATACAAAGTGTTTTTGTATTTGCTTTGATGCCATGCAGTGTTGCTGTGCACCATGTAATTTGACAAATGAAAGTTCAGTCCTGAAATATCCACAGTCCCTCAAAAGGATGAAATCCAGTATAACCCTCATCTCTTTCTTCTGCAGGAAAGTTTGTTCGTACACGTGTCACCACGCAAGCTGGGAGGACCACTCTGTTGCCAAACAATTGTATGTG
>NC_056735.1:1566253095-1566486905 GCF_019279795.1 Protopterus annectens | reverse complement strand
ACGGAGATTTCCCATTTCCCCACTGTAGCGCGATCTTGGAGTTGGTATATTTAAGTAGGGGGGGGGTGTGGGGGCACAGCCCCCCCACATGGGGGGTGCAGGGGGGCAAAAGCAAAGTTTGTCTTTTTTTTTGGTTTCATTTCAGAAGTTCGAGTTTACAAAACTCGATGTTTTGGTTTCGGTTATTTGAAGTTCGAGATTTTGTAAATTTGAGCTTCTGAAGTGAATCCATATATATATATATATATATATATATATATATATATATGTATATATATATATATGTGTGTGTGTGTGTGTGTGTGTATGTGTGTCTGAACGAATTGAGGACAAATCCGGAAATAATATGGGACACTTTAACAATAGTGTACTGATATTGTTAATCCTCATTCATTCCTTACGCACGGGTATCGGTTCCAAGCTCGGAACCAAGACGGACATTTTCCAAGCTTGCGTCAGCTTCAAACTCTTGAGCTAAACTCTTACCCACAATCCCCCTCTCCCTGTTACCTCAGATTTCGTTTGCCGCGTTGCCATCCGGTCGTGTCAAGTTACTCCTCTTGAGCTAAGTACAGTCAATTGTTGTTTAATTGCTTTACACATTACTTTTCTGTCAGAAGAGTTCATATTTTATTGTCTCTTACCCTATCGCATCTAGCGTTCATAATTTCCTCAGGTTTTTCTGTTTTTTTTTTCCTTACTACTTTTACTGCAAGGTATTCTCTCTTTACCATCGTTGGTAATCTCACCATCCGGTTCTCTTAGGTTATTTGACCAGAGGTAGCCTCTACCTTCTTTAACTTGCAAACTCAATCTGAGGTAACAGGGAGAGGGGGATTGTGGCTAAGAGTTTAGCTTGAGAGTTTGAAGCTGACACGAGCTTGGAAAATGGCCGGCTAACTAGTCTCATATGCAAAGCCATGGAAATGATTAATAAGGACACAGAAACCCTTCAAACACTGGATCCAGTGCAGTTCACTTTTGAAAAGGGAAGATCATGCCAATTCAAACTGGTGGACTTCTTCAAGAAGGTCACCAAGGCAATGGATGAGGGCAAAATGATGCATACTGCCTACCCTGACTTGGCTATGGCATTTGATGCAACAACCCACTGGACCCAGGAAGTTAACAGAGAAGATATCACCTGCACAAACAGGTCAGTCAGGAGAGGAGTCCCTCACACACACACACACACACAGGCACAGACACACATAAACACAGGCACACACACACACACACACACACACACACACACACACACACACACACAGGCATACGCACACACACACACATACACGCAAACACACACACACAGGTACAGACACACAGGCACACACACAGACACAAGGAAGAAACTGTTGCAAAAGATAGTAAAAACCCATGAGTGGAGAGGCTCCCGGGTCAGACTCAGTAAGAAGATGTGATCCCTTATAAGATCCTCCAGAACCTATCTACAAAAACAAAATCACCACTGGTTCTAAGGACAACCACAAAGCATTGTATAGCTATGTCAAGAATCTGAATGGCAACACCTGGATCGGCTATGAGTTGCTGCACAGCAGCATGAAAATTACAGAACCAATTTATATTGACCACATCCTGTCAGATAGGTTCAGTGCCACCTAACATACCTCTTACTCCCTAAAGGGCCCATATCTATGTAGGAAGAATGCATGCTGGCAGTAATCACAACTACGCAGGGAAAAGCTGCATACTCTAAAGCCAATAACAGCATCCATGGGACCGGACAACATGACAGGCTGCGTTTTACATGAAATTCAGAAAAACCTGCTCCCCACCTAGGCATCAGGTTCAATCATAGCCTCACATCAGGCTTTGTGCCCACTGAATGGTGCACAACAACACTTCTCCCACTCCACAAAGGGGGAGCCACCACTGACCACAGGAACTATCACCCTATTAGCCTGGCGAACCTGATGTGCAAGGCCATGGAATGTATCATCATGGTACTCAAACAAAGACATTGGTACCTCCAAACGTTGTACCCTTCCCAGTGCAGGTTTGTGAAAGGCAGATCATGCCTCCTGAACCTGATTGACTTCTTTGAGGCTGTCAGCAAAGCTGTAGATGAGTGTAAGGTGGTTCACACTGCCTATCTTGAACTCGCCAAGACTTTCAACACATCCCACATTCTGAAATTACAGATAAACTTGGTATAAATCTCTATGTCACAAGATGGGTTGCCAAATGGCTCAGTGACAGAACACACACTATAAAAACTGCATACTCAAAATCTAACTTCAAACCAGTGACAAGTGGAGTACCACAGGGTTCTGTCCTGGGACCTCTCCTGTTTGGTATCTACTTCTCTGAAGTACAGGCTAAGATAGAAGGCCTATGGCTAATGATATAAATCAAACTTACAGCATGCTTAAAAAGTCAAGCTGGTAGTATAAATGCTCAGAGCTCAGTAAAAATACAATAAAAACACTAAATGACCACAGTAAACCAAAAAGAGTGACACTATAGCATAGAAATGGGAGCGTCAGTAAGAACAAAATACCTGTGACCAACATCAAATCAAGGCAAACTTGAAAGCTCAAAGCAGCCATTGCAAAAAGACCCCAAAACAACGTGTTAAATTATAGCAGACATATTTCTAAGGATTTTGCAAGTGACTTCTGATGGTATCATCATGGTTAGGCCCAAAAATGGGAACATCTCAACTCATTTTAAAAAAGTAATAATAAATGTCCATAAAATAGCCACAGTCGTTACCACAGCCCAAAACAGTTCTTCAAATGCTGAAAGCTGTAACAATGTCCATAATGTAGAAACTAATAAAGGCTATATAAATAAATCTTCAAGTAAAACTTCAGAGCATAAAACGTTCTTCTTTATTCCAGACAGTTAGCGCTTTCACCTATTGGCTTCATCAGACTTAATGCTGGTTTAACAACCTGATTTTTAAATAGTTCATAGCCAAAGCCCATAGGTTAAAAAATACATTACATCATATCCTTCACTTAAAGGAATATGTACTTAAAAGCATACTTTAATAAAACATATTAAAAATAATGTATCTCTTTACCAGATAATGCGCAAACTGATATAAATAATTATTGACAATAAATATCTAATACAGAATGAAATTGAAGCTATATATAACATCCTACATAATTTATCCAAAATTTATATTACACCACATAATTCATGGCAGGACACCTTATAGAAGAACCTTTCAGGAAATAAATATTCAAACAAAGAATTTGACACTATAAACTGAAACAAGCAGTCTAATATCTTATACCAAAAGGCATCATTTAATAATTAACTTCCTGCCTTTTAGTGCTGGTTTTATTGGAATTTTATCATTCAGACCAGGACTGACATCTGCCCTGAGTCTGATGATCCATTTGACCTCACATTCCTCCATATAATTACGGATATCACCTCCTCTAAGAGTTGGTTTAATTATTTGCATCACCATGAACTTAAAACTATGCTGCGGGCCCAACATACTTGCATGCTTTGCCAAAGCATTATGCATACATTTAGTGCGTATATTATATACATGGTCTCTTATCCTTTCACGCACTTTCCTATTCGACTTGCCGACGTAGAATGCATGGCATTCAATACAGCAGGCAAGGTATACTATATTCTCACTTTGGCAATTGGTGTTAGTGTAGAAACTAAACCTACGACCTATTTTGGGATGTAAAAATTCACATTCAGTGCTAACAAACTTGCATTGGGCACAATTTCCACATGGTAGCGTATTTACACCCATATGCTCATTTGACAAGTATACCTGGTCCAAGGGCCGATGGCATAATAGCCGTTTCAAGTTTTTTCTATTTCTGAATGAATAAGCTGGGGAAGGACCAACTATTTCTGCTATCTTGTCATCCAGCAATAGTGTTTCCCAGTGCTTATTAATAATGTCTCTAACCTGGGTAATGTCTGCTGTAAAATGCAATGGGAACCTTAAAAACTCATTCAATACTGCATGGGGAGATGTGTCATTTAATTGCGACCTATCAGAAAAGTAAGGGGCAGCTCTAGTGGTTCTCAACTCTTCCATAGACGTTTAACGATGGTGAACGCGATGCGAGGAGAATGAACATTTTAGATATGTCTGGAGACCTGAACAAATTGGAACTGGATTTTTTGAAGCTGAAGCGTTGGCAACTCCAACGCCAACATTTTGAGGTATGTTTGGCTAAAAAAATCATACCTAGAGGCTTACGAATTTTAAAGATGCCTACTACAGGCAATTACTATCCGACTTTGTTATTAAAATGGCAACAGTTAAATATTGAATTGAGCCTCAGTTATATGAGGCTCATGAATGAATTCTTTGGAGCTGAAGAAGAATCCTTGAGACGTGAAATTGTTCAACATCAAGAACGGATGCTTTCTAAGTATCCGACAGACTGTCTAATGAGTGAAATGGACAAATTGTTAGACAATGTTCATGTATATGAAAAAAAATTATTGGAACAGAAAAAGGGCAAAATAGCAAGAGATGCTAAGGATTTTTCATTAGGTCATGTGTTCACTTGGCCTAAAAATAATTCCAATACCATTGATACTGAAGTAGAGACACCTGTACGAACTATAGGGGGTGATAGAAGTAATATATTGACAACAGAACAACTATGCCCACATCTGAATAATGGTGTGGGTATTATACCTGAACCCACAACTGATAATAGTAACCATTGTTGCAACCTAAGGATAGAGTGGTAGCTGTAGAAGCTCCACAGAATAATGCTCTAAATGAACCAGTGGTTAGGGCTAAGGTTCCAATCAGGAAAGATGTGGCAATTCCTATAGGAGGAGCTGCCACAAATTTTATTACCCCTTTCCCTATAGAACAACGCCACCCGAACAGGAGGAACAGGTCCTTCAGTCGAGGGAGGCAGAAAAGGAAAGCGGTGGATACAGAATACACCGGCCCCACTTTAAAGAAAATGTGGGAACAAATGGAGAGATGATGATAGTTAATTTATCCAGTAAGACACTTAGTAAGGATGAGGAAATAGTATTGAATAAGGGACTTACTTTTATTCCGACGGCTAACAGTAGACTAACTGACTTGGTGTTAGACGTTAAATTGTTTACTTGTAATGTGCAACTTAAACTTGAATTTGGATGCAATGATACCTCACATGTACCCAGATTTAGATCAAGAAGCAAGTATGTACCAGCTTTGCATCCTTTGATAGAGACGTTTTCTAAGTTAGTAGAAAACGATTTACAGTTCCTAAAAAACAACTGCCAGGTCAGAAGGAATAGAAGGAGTAGATATAATCTAACTCATACTCAGAAGCAAGCTTTGACAGGTCTAATAGAAGACACTGAGTTAGTAATAAAACAAGCAGACAAGGGAGGTCCGATAGTGTTGATGGACAAGGCTGATTATATTAGTAAGATGACTTGCATGCTTAGTGAAGAAGCCCATTATGCTTTAATCACTATGGAAGAAGTTAAGAACAAAGTTACTGCGATATATGAGACATTGAAGGAACTTTTAATGAATTTTGATATAGATACGGATTTATATAATTTTTTAAAGATAGATAATCCTTTAATACCCATAATACAAGGCCTCCCCAAGGTTCATAAATCTTTATTAGACCCACCAATGCAACCCATAGTTTCTGGGGGTGGGTGGGTCACTGAATCTTTCTCACTTTACGTTGAGAGCTTGTTAAGACCGGTAGTTGGATTAAATGAATTCATCCTGAGAGACACCAAGCAATTCCTTCTTGATTTGTATGACTATGCTAAGCATTTAAAAGGTGATGAGATGTTCTTTTTGGTGACTTTAGTTGTGAAAAGCTTGTTTACAATGATACCTAATGAAGAGGGTGTTTGTCAGATTTGCTCCTTTTTGACAAGTTGTACTGATTTAAATACTAGAAATGTTGATCTATTGGTTTTTTTCTTGGAAATAGTCTTACAAAATAATGTGTTTTTGTTTAACAATCAAGTGTACTTACAGAGAGATGGCGTAGCTATGGGCACATCTTGTGCCAATAGCTACGCCAATCTCGTAATGGCAGAATGGGAAAGAACCCATTTCTTTGAATTGGATGAATTTAAACTGTGGATACCTTTCTATAGGCGTTTCGTTGACGATCTTTTCTTCATTTGGAAGGAAGATGAGGAGAATTTGTTAAAATTTATTGAAAAAGTTAATTCTTTAACTACTTATTTAAAATTTACGATAAATTATTCACGAACTAGTGTGTCATTTTTAGATGTACATATAGAGAGGTTAGAGAATGGGTTACTTAACACCATGATACATAGAAAAGAATGTTTTAGGAATACAATTCTACATCGTGAGAGCATGCACCCACGTTTCGTATTTGATAATGTGGTCAAAGGTCAATATATGAGGGCATCGAGACTCAATCCATTAGATGAATCATATAGGGATGAAATAAGGGATTTGAGTACACGACTCAGACAACGAGATTACAAAGAAAGGGAGATTGGGCAGGTAATAAAAACTATGGAAGAGTTGAGAACCACTAGAGCTGCCCCTTACTTCTCTGATAGGTCACAAACAAATGACATACCTCCTCATGCAGCATTGAATGATTTTTTGAGGTTCCCTTTGCATTTTACAGCAGATATCTCTCAGGTTAGAGATATCACTAACAAGCACTGGGAAACATTATTGCTGGATGATAAGATAGCAGAAATAGTTGGTCCCTTCCCAGCATATTCATTTAGAAATAGAAAGAACTTGAAACGACTGTTATGCTATCGGTCTTTGGACCAGGAATGCTTGTCAAATGAGCACATGGATGTAAATACGCTACCATGCAGAAATTGTGCCCAATGCAAGTTTGTTAGCACTAAAAGTGAATTTTTACATCCCAAAATAGGTCGTAGGTTTAGCTCTCACACTAACAGTAATTGCCAAAGTGAGAATATAGTATACCTTGCCTGCTGTATTGAATGCGATGCATTCTACGTCGGCAAGACGAATAGGAAATTGCGTGAAAGGATAAGAGACCATGAATATAATATACGCATTAAAAGTATGCACAACGCTTTGGCAAACCATGCAAGTATGTTGGGACCACAGCATAGTTTTAAGTTCATGGTGATGCAAATAATTAAACCAACCCTTAGAGGAGGTGACATCCGTAATTATACGGAGGAATGTGAGGTCAAATGGATCATCAGACTCAGGGCAGATGTCAGTCCTGGTCTGAATGATAAAATTCCAATAAAACCAGCACTAAAAGGCAGGAAGTTAATTATTAAATGATGCCTTTTGGTATAAGATATTAGACTGCTTGTTTCAGTTTATAGTGTCAAATTCTTTGTTTGAATATTTATTTCCTGAAAGGTTCTTCTATAAGGTGTCCTGCCATGAATTATGTGGTGTAATATAAATTTTGGATACATTATGTAGGATGTTATATATGGCTTCAATTTCATTCTGTATTAGATATGTTTTTAGATATTTATTGTCAATAATTATTTATATCAGTTTGCGCATTATCTAGTAAAGAGGTACATTATTTTTAATATGTTTTATTAAAGTATGCTTTTAAGTACATATTCCTTTAAGTGAAGGATATGATGTAATGTATTTTTTAACCTATGGGCTTTGGCTATGAACTATTTAAAAATCAGATTGTTAAACCAGCATTAAGTCTGATGAAGCCAATAGGTGAAAGCGCTAACTGTCTGGAATAAAGAAGAACGTTTTATGCTCTGAAGTTTTACTTGAAGATTTATTTATATAGCCTTTATTAGTTTCTGCATTATGGACATTGTTACAGCTTTCAGCATTTGAAGAACTGTTTTGGGCTGTGGTAACGACTGTGGCTATTTTATGGACATTTATTATTACGTTTTATCTTGCCACAGAAGTTTTTGTGGTTCGGTGGTGTGTTGCCATAATATCATTTTAAAAAAGGATTAAATTATGACACAGTCATTACTCATGTAGGAATGAAAAATCTACTAAGTTTCTCTCTCAGATATGTGATAGGTACAGATTACGGAAGAGTCTAGCAAGCAAAAAGAACGTGCCTGTACTTGGGGAAATCTGTCATCACGACATATGGCTCCTAAATGTGATGGCAAAACTTTATATTATCGGTGGTTAAGGGCACAGACTCACAGAAAGGTAAACTGATGCCCGTTGGCTTTGACTGAGATGTGCAACCAGACAGAACACCCTGCACGCAACTTTATTTCCTCCCATCTAGGAAACAGAAGCAAGAAAGTCCTTTTATGTAGCACAAAATATAAATAAAAGGTATGGCATCAGGATCCAAGAAAATTATAGTCCCGCTGTTCTCATCCCTCATTACACCAATAATAGAGTATAATGTGCCATTTGGTATGTACCTGACTAGGCACTTACAGCAGCTGTAAAGACCTCAAAGGTTCCTCACAAAGAAATTACAGGGTATAAACATCACGAACTATGAGGCTAGACTAAAAGCCCTATCCATTTACTCCGTCTCCTACGAACTATTAAGAGGTAACTTATGGCTGACCTACAAGGCACTCACAAATCCAGCCCTGATGTAGCTGCTATACATCTGCAAGTCAAACAGCAAAAGGGTCACCTGATATACGGAGTCAAACTTAGTCAGTGACTCAAAACATGCTGGGAAGACAGATATGTCTCTCAGAGATTGCCCCTTCTTTGGATCAAGTTTCCTATTCACATTAAACAGAGCCCTTCTCTGGCACTCTTCAAATGCACTTTGGATCAATGGATAGGGAATCACAAATTCACACCTGGGGTAGTGCCTATGTCACTTATGGACAGTGGCGCTCTGTAAAATACTCAACACAGAGGCACAAATACGTGCAATCCTCTTGTCACTAGGGGCCACAAATTAGGTTAAGCTGGGTTATATTGGCTAGGCTTATAAGGGACCATAAGCCATTAGCCTAGTAATCTCCTATGAAGTAACCCACCATATTTATATCCTATTTGGGGAGGTTAAACTTGTAATAAACCATACAAAACCCTTGTTTCTCATCCTGACTGTACCAAATCCAACTCACACCTCACTTCTTAGGCTGATACAAAAGACCCAACTCCTTTTAAGGTGGGTTTTGACCTACAAATGTGGAAATGGCAGATGCACGCCACAAATACTCCTTGAAATAAAGCAAGGCGTAATACATCAGCTGATTCTTGCCCCCACCCCGTAATTATTAACCAAAGTAAACTTTGCTAATCTGGAGTACGGAGTCAGTATCAGCTCTTAGTTATTTATATTTGCTGACAGTGGGGTGATATCAGGTGCTGCCAGCACAGCTAGCTGAGAATTTGTAAATAAATTATATGTCATTTGTGAATATCAAACTGATTTATACAAGATGCTTGTGTTACAAATGTATTAGAACTGTTATGTCATGTGCATATAAAACTGATTTGTACAGATGTTTGTGTTTAAAAGGTATTTGTAAAGTGCTTATTTTTAGAATGTATCCAAAGTGTGCCCTACTGGAAAGAATAGAAATGTACATGCATTATTGTAATTGTTTCAATGTGCATGTTCCAGCAAACTTTAAAACATATCTGAAATTAAATCACTTTATGGGCTAGACCATACAGATGCTATCTCACAGGTTTCAATGCAGCCAGATACACAGTCTGTACTAGGAAGCTTTCTATATTGTCTTTAGGGTGAACTCATTACTAATCTGGAAGCATGGAGGCATGAAATTGTTTTATGACTTCCAGCAGGGCATTTGCACAGGAACTAGAAGTCAGACACCCAACAAGTGATGAAATTCTGCAAACTATCCCATTAGATATTATTCTGAGAAGTCTCCTAGCAAGAATGAGCATTCTCTATTGTATCTTGGGCCTGGCAACAAAAAAGACCATTCACCACATCATCTGCCTTCCTCTATTAAGCGAGTAGGGAATAGTAAAATTCTCTTAGATTCAGTCAGAAATATAGTGAAGCTTAGTTTAGATACAGATTTTTTTTGTCTGAGCCTGTCCTTTAATTTTATTTTAAATATTCACTGTGATTTTAAACTCTGATGTCACTGTGAATATATATTTAGTTATTATTAAATATATTTGAACCTTTGATTGTGGCTAACCTTTGTACATATATTTAAGTTCTGAGAGTGTTTGCATATTTATCTGGTGACACCGTGTGGCCATTCATAATAGCCTTGCTCTTGGTCAAACTACCATTTGTATTAATATTAATTTCACTCCATATATTGGGTACCCTTGGAAGAGCCTTAAGGTAGTTGGCCGGAGTGTCTGGTAGCAGTCATAACAACCTTATAGTCTGGGCAGAAGGGAGCATAGCTAGTAAACCTGTGTCAGCCTTTCCCAGGTGTCGGTGTGTAAATCAAATCTCAAAGAGTGCGGGTGTCAGCTACTTGGGCGGGGACACGAAGGACTGGTTGGACACAGAGGGTGCTGGAGGTCTTGGACACTCAGCTGAGATCTCAACTCTATAGCTGTACCAGTGTGGAGACTTATTGGGGATCTGGAAGAGGAGGGAGAACCATCCCTGGACTGACTGTGTTCCCCGTGTGCTCTTAAGGGAAATCGTTCTTGATGCAGAGAGCTTCATCTCGAGATACTGTGTGTGTACCTGTTATGTTCGCAGTGAATATCGCCCACTGGTGCCAGTGGTGAGGATTGAGGCTCCTTGATTACTGGCCCAGAGGTGGAGGGTCATCACAGGTGGTATTGGACTTATTCCTCATGGACCCATTTCAGACACAGCCCACAAGTTAAAAGACAGAACACAAAGAAATACAAGATTATTAATAAAAGTACAAGAATTTTTAAAATTTAAAAAAATTAGACTAACATTTTTAAGCAAGCATCTAACACATGGTCCTAGCCACTACACTACATATTAGGGTTACGCTCAGAAACTTTCAATTGACACAAAATCTTTGATGTTATTTACCCCAGACGATAAATGTCCTTTTCTGCTGTATATACTCTATTGATATAATTAACAACGTAACATTATTAAAAAAAAAAAAATCTTCAACAGATATATTCTTTCATACAATTCAAGTTTTACAATGGCCATATTTACTATTCATAATGTGTACAATTACTCATGCTGTGTTTCACTGCAACTCCCCTGTAGTTGTGTAAGTTTTGGCAAACTTTTTCTGTAAAACAATAATTTACCTTTTACTTTGCTCTTGTTATATTACTGCATGTCACTCATCCCATGCTGCGGCTGAAATGGCTACTCTGGCATCAGTCCACTACCTCCAATTAGCAATCGCTCAATTACTAAAACAGTATGCAGAATTTAACTATACACCACTTTGGGCCCAGTTAGCTGTCTGGCTGGCTCAACTGTACCTTCCCTCCCTTGCCTCTTGAAATCTGCAAAACCCTGCCTTTCAAAAATAATTTTACAACTTCCATAGTTTACATCTAGCTACACCACCCACACTCCATGCTATGTACATAACTCTCACCCGACCAGAATTCTGTTGAATGCCTACGATTTCTGCCCTGTCCCCTGAAAGACATTTTGATTTCCTGATAAAGTGTGGAGGATTACAGTCAGTCAGTAGTAACATTTGACCTTAAACTTCCATACTATTTATTGCTGAGGAAAAGCCTATTGATAAAATCTCGTTGTTCTATTAACCTTTTAATAAAATCATAGTAATATTTAAAAATTGTCTCCAATTCTGGGCTTTTGTGCCATATTAGTTGTTCAGCAAATACGTTTAGAAGTACAGATAAATATTTAATCACACTGCATTCGTGTTTAGAACTTTGAGTGTTACTCTACAGGTTTTCAAACCAGGTACACAGTCAGAAAGCACTAAAGGGTGCTAAAAATCAACTCAGCAGTTCTCTCAAAAGTAGAAATACATTTTTTAATAAATACTTCTGAACAAGAACCTTTTTTTCTACAAACAAAACATTTGCAAAGAAAGGAAATTACTGCCCTACATCAAAGGTGACAGAGACAGAATCTATCCCTCCAGCATATCCTGTTTATTGTGGTGACAAGGTTTAGGTCCCTAGAGCGTGTAGCTCAGAGGGATTGGGATTTCTTTAGGTGTAGCATGTCCAACAGCTCTGGGTTTGACATAGCTTTATATGTTAGGCAGAGATCACCTCAGAGTAGGCGATATGCTACGGAGTAAAGCTGGAGTTTTTTGAGACGGTCAGTGTAAGGCATCTGTTTGAGGCCAGTAATCATCTTTGTGAGGTACTCCTGTGGCCTTTCCAGCTGCTGCAGATGTCTTGTGAGGTACATTCCAAAATGGGAGATGTACTCTATAATGGGTCTAATGAGTGTCGAGTAGAGGGGAACAATGACCTCTTTTTTCCTGGAGGAGAACCCTTTTGTGATGAGGTAGCCTACAACAACACTGTGTTGATCCATCCATCAATGTTTCTGTCTTTCGGCTTTTCTCAGTTAGGGGTCGCCACAGTGGAACTCTGGTCCGCTAATGATTGGCAGTAGATTTTTACATGCTGGCTTGCCGGGCCTAACACACAACCTTCAACGAAGGAACGCCCATTCACGCATCTCGCCACACAGAAGACGCTCTGAGAATCGAACGGGCAACGTCTAACTGTGAGGCGACAACACTACCGCAGCACCACCACTGCAGTCTGTTGATCCATCCATCAATACATTATTTAATATGTTTTCTCTAAAGACAAATGCTTTAATTTATACAATTTGTACCACTTGAGTCCTTATACAACTGTGAAAAAAGAATCACAAAATTAAATTGTTACAAAGAAGCCAATAGAGAAGGTTCATCCAAAGATTTGTGTTTGCTGTAGTAAACTGTTGTGCAAAACAATCTTGCATTACTTCATACTTAGCCTATTTAATTTTGTCACAAGTGGTGACGGTAATAGAAATATCCTCATTTCCTCCCCTCCTATCTCCATCCTCCCCTTTGAAATGAGTGAGTAAGGGAGAGAGACAGAGAGAAACAGAGAAACTTCTATCTTCCTAAAATAGATTAGAGATGTTCTCTTTCCTTCAGTTTGTAATGCCTACGCTGAACTAAGTCATTACTGTAGTCTGTTGCACCACGTTTTAAATAGCATGGTCAAAGTTTAGATGATGTTCTTCGTGTTTCCCTGTTGCAGTCATTACATTTGGGTTATCCTGCTGGCAGGTTGCCCTCAGTTGGCCTGAATTTCAAAGTCTTGGGTCCTGCGTCGGTTGCTGTTGCCTCTTCCCTGACGTCAGGGGTATAAAAGATGCATCCGACGCCATTTTATTCAGTCTTTCTTGCTGTGCAGTGCCCAAAGCATAAGCAGTTTGCAAGTACCGGTCGGCCAACTCCTGAGATTTTTGTTTTCAAGTTTCAGATCCGAAGTCTTCATTAAAAGCTAAGTACCCTGTTGGGGAAACTTTTCTTGCTCCAGACCGATGTCAGAAAAAGTTAATAATTGTATTTCTTGTGGGAAGCAAATATCTCATAAGGACTTTCATTCTTACTGTATTCCTTGCCTAGGCCCTGACTACGACGTTGCTAGATGTCGGTTTTGTGATAGATTTAATCAACGCACTATTAAGCGTCGGTATGATTTTCCATTAAACTATTTTGGATGAAGATTTAATTATACTATGTCGTCGGATAGCCATCCAACTACCGGAGTTCACAAAAAACGCAAAGAAAAAGAAAGGCAACCGAGGTCCAAAACCGATGACGAAGCTTCTCCTAAGCAAGTCGCCGGTTCGCCGGCTCTCAGTGAGGCGCTTTTGCAGCCCCTGATGCCCACTACTTTAGAGTCGCAGGCCACTATCGACTCCCACGTGGTGTCGGCCAGGCCACTAGAAACTCAAGGTATTGGAGCCTCAAAGATTATTCCCTCAGATGGGTCCAGAGCCGCTGAGCAGGCATCGGCTTCTGAGGGTGCATTCAGACTTAAACAATTATATATTAAACCGACTTCAAAGACTAAAACACCTTTAAAGGCAAAGAAACAAGTTCACCAGACACAAGGACAGGCCTCCATGCCTAAAAAACAGATGCTCAAAATGGCTGAAGACTTAATTACCTTGATCAGGGGTTCCCATCCCCCTCCTGATAAGAAGCCTAGCCAAGAGACAGACTATGAATCTTCAGATCAGGTTTCCATTTCTTCTGATTCCTCTTCTGATCAGGAATATTCTCTTCCCCCCTATGAGGATTCTGATGCTGAAGAATCAATTCCTTCAGCTTCTCCTCCTGAGGACTACTCTTTTGGGGACTACTCTTTTGGGGAAACCTTGCATACTATGAGGGAGCACTTCCACTGGAAGAGCCAAGATTTTTCAGAATCTAAGAAAAGGCTCAGAGACTTCCTTTTGCTACCTCAACACAAGCCTCTAGCTATTCCACCTGTGTTGGACATTGTATTTGATGTGTTCTCAGAGTCTAGTCTGACCCCTGACTCTTTACCTCCAGCTCCTGTTAAGCCAGACAGATACTACAGGGTCCCTGACTCTCATAAATTCCTTTTCAAAAACCCTACTGCAGACCCAGAAACTATTTCTCAGGGTCCAAAAGGGGTCAAAGCTTCTGCTGCAAAAAACCCTACCCCCTCTGATAGGGATTCTAGGGCACTGGATAGATGGGGAAAAAAGATTTACACATCTGCTACTTTAGCTATAAGGGCCTTAAATTGCCAGTTTCATATGCTCAGATATCAGCAATATATCATGACACTGCTTAAACAGAAAATGATGGCAAATTCTGATTGTGCAGAAAACAAAGAAATGCAGGATTTATTGCATGCAGCTGAACAAGTTGGAAAGCATTCTTTGCAATGTTGGTTTGATGCTCTTGAGGCCTCCTGCGGGTTCTGTCATTAGGAGGCATGCTTGGTTAAAGGAACAAACTCTGCCTGACCATGTTAAAGCAAAATTATTAGATGCTCCTTTACAACATGATACCTTGATGTTCATCGTGTTTCACTGTTGCAGTCATTACTCTTGGGTTATCCTGCTGGCAGGCTACCCACAGTCGTCCTAACTTCCAAAGTCTTTGTCCGGCATCGGTTGCTGTCGCCTCTTCCCTGACGTCAGTGTGCCAGGGGTATAAAAGATGCAGCCGACGCCATTTTCTTCAGTCTTTCTTGCTGCGCGGTGCCCGAAGCAGAAGCAGTTTGCAAGTGCCGGTCGGCCGACTCCTGAGATTTTCGTGTTCGAATTTCAGAGTCTGCAGTAGGGTTAATTTAGCCTACCATAGTATTGCCAGATTTGCAACTGGCTCTCCATTCCGTACTTATCACTGTCTTAACTTAAAGCAACTCAACTGGCTAGAACTTCCAAACCTAATACTCCTACAGCAATTAGTCATGACTTTTAAAATTCTACATTTCCCCTCCAACACACCCATACTGAACAACCTTATCAAACCTTATAAAAATCTTACTACACTTCGCTCAGCCAACAAGCTCCTAGTAACTACTCTCAAATCTCATAATAAAGCAGGTGACTCTTTATTTGCAAACACTATCGGATCATATTGGAATAAACTTCCCACTGAACTGACCTCCCTAGGCTCATGTCACCTTTTCAAAAAACAGATTAGAAATCATTTACAAAATCACTGGCTATGCCCATGCTCCAACCCCGACTGATAACTGCTACACTACCTGCTTTCATAGTTAACACTATATATTTAAATTGTATCTTTCTTCTTCACAATGTTTGTTTCTTCTTTTGTGCAGTGATTTTTTTTTTTTTTTTTAAATGTAATGTTTATAGTATGATACTGGAGCTTTCCTCCTCAGCCCTCTGCAGAAAATAGACATGTATCGAGCCAGACTAGCCCAGTAATACTGTATATTCAATTGTACTTTGCTCTTTTTTTTTTTTTTAGCCATTGTTTGATTTTTTATTGTTTGATTGTTTTTTTGATTAGTGATTTCTTTTTAAACTGTAAAATTATAGTATGCTAGTGGAGCTTTTCTCCTCGGGCCTCTGCTGAAAATGGACATGTATCCAGCCAGACTAGCCCGGTTAACAAATGTAAAATAAATAAAATAAATAAAGATCCAAAGTCTTCATTTAAAGCTAAGTACCCCATTGGGGAAACTTTTTTCTTGCTCCAGACCGATGTCAGAAAAAGTTAATAATTGTATTTCTTGCGGGAAGCAAATACCTCATAAGGACTTCCATTATTATTGTATTCCTTGCCTAGGCCCTGATCACAACGTTGCTAATTGCAGGTTTTGTGCTAGATTTAACCAACGCACTATTAAGCGTTGGTACGATTTTGCATTTCATTACTTTGGCCGAAGATTTAATTACACAATGTCGTCGGATAACATCCAGCTACCACAATTCACAAGAAACGCAAGGAAAAAGAAAAGGACAGGCATCCGAGGTCCAAAACTGATGACGAGGCTTCTTCTAAGCCAGTCGCCAATTTGCCGGTTCTCAGTGAGGCGCTTTCGCAGCCACTGATGCCTGCTGCCTCAGAGCCGCAGGCCGTTTCCGACTCCCACATGGAGCAGACTAGGCCGCTGGAAACTCAATGTATTGGACTCTTGGAAAATATTCCCTCAGATGGGTCCAGAGCCGCTGAGCAGGCATCGGCTTCTTAGGGTGTTTTTAGGCCTACACAGTTATATGTAAAACCGACTACAGCTTCAAGGTCAAAGACTAAAGCACCACTAAAGACAAAGAAACAAGTGCAACAAGCCAATGGACAGGCCTCCATGCCTAAAAAACTGATGCTCAAAATGGCCGAACTGATTACTTTGATCAGGGGTTCCCATACCCCTCCTGATAAGAGGCCTAGGCAAGAGACAGAATATGAATCTTCAGATCAGGTTTCCATTTCCTCTGACTCCTCTTCTGAACAGGAATACTCTCTTCCTCCCTATGAGGATTTTAATGCTGAAGAATCTATCCCTTAAGCCTCTCCTCCTGAGGATTATTCTTTTGTGTAAACCCTGCACACCATGAGGCAGCACTTCCACTGGGAGAGCCAAGACTACTCAGAATCTAAGAAAAGGCTCAGAGACTTTCTTTTACTACGAAATGAAAATATACAAATGAAGAACACCAACTGCTGCACGTTTAAAATATTTTAATTCTGGTACCTCCAGGAGAAGGTGAAGGCCGAGGTACCAGAATTAAAATATTTTAAACGTGCAGCAGTTGGTGTTCTTCATTTGTATATTTTCATATACTTGGATTGTGAAGGAGTGGAGGAATTGTGTTACTTTCTTTTACTACCTCAGCACAGGCCTCTTGCAATCCCCCGTTTTAGACATTGTAGATGATGTATTTTCACTGTCCGGCCTGTCTACTGACTCTTTACCCCCTGCACCTGTTAAGCCAGACAGATACTACAGGGTTCCAGATTCACATAAATTTCTTTATAAAAACCCTGCTGATGACCCAGAAACTATTTCTCAGGGTCCCAAAGGGGTCAAGGCTTCCACTGCAGAAAAACACAATCCCCTCTGATAGGGATTCAGGGGCACTGGACAGATGGAGGAAAAAGGTTTACACTTTTGCTACCTTGGCTGTGAGGGCTTTAAATTGTCAATTTCATATGCTTAAATATTAGCAATACTTAATGTCACTGCTTAAACAGAAAATATTAACAAATTCTGAATGTGCAGAAAACAAGGAAATGCAGGATTTATTGCATGCAACTGAACAAGTGGGAAGGCATACTTTGCAATGTGGTTTTGATTCTCTGGAGGCCTCTTGCAGGGCCGCTGTTACGGGTTCTGTCATTAGGAGGCTTGCTTGGTTAAAGGAACAGAATCTGCCTGATCATGTTAAAGCAAAATTATTAGATGCTCCATTACAGCATGATACTTTGTTTGGTGTTAAAGCAGAAGAGGTGTTGAAGAAAATGGAGGACAAAGCAAAATCTATGCAGACAGTTAAGGATTTCTTACAGGTGCAGCCACCCAGATTTAGCAGGAACTGGCCTACAAAGAATTGGTCCTTTCCAGTGTCAGACAGGCCACAAAGAGGCAGATACAGATGCCCCAGAGGCAGATCCCAGCCCCAAGGCTCATACAGGCCTAAACAATAGGGTGTTTCTACCTCCAAAAGCGGAGAAGACAAATCACAGCCATACAGGAAACAGTCCCAATGACTTTTCTCTGTCAGCACCAAGCACTTATCTTTTGGCAGCCCCCCTTAAGGGGAAAACTAGCACTTTTTTCACAAAATTGGCACATGATCACCCAGGATAAATGGGTCTTGAATATAGTGTCCCAGGGCTACAGGTTTCACTTTCACACCCCGCCAAGGGCAAAAGGTATGCCAGACCTGCCACACAATCAATGGGCAGAGGCACAAAAGCAAGTTTCATCCCTCATGGACATGAGGGCCATTCAGCGAGTACCACAGCAAGAGCAGGGACAAGGATTTTACTCGAGACTTTTCTTGGTAACCAGAAAGGACAAAGCCTGGAGACCAATACTGGACCTGTCTATTCTAAACACATTTCTGGACATTCCAAAATTCAAAATGTTGACTCTGCAGCAGCTTCTGCCCATGCTGGGCAAGAAGGCTTGGCTTGTAACTTTGGACCAAAAAGAGGCATACCTGCATGTCCCAATCAGACAATCTTGCAGAAGATACCTCAGATTCATAGCTGGCTCAATGCACTACCAATTCTCTGCACTGCCCTTTGGCTTATCTACTGCACCCAGGGTCTTCATAAAATGCCTGGCACCAGTAACTGCATTTTGCAGACAGAGGAATTCAAATATATCCTTACTTGGACAACTGTCTTATTCAAGCAGAGAACAAGGACATTCTACTAAAGCATCTGGCATTTGTAAAAAGATTACTAATTTGCCTAGGGTACACAGTAAACGAAAAGAAATCAAAACTAGTACCCTCTCAAGAGATGATATTCCTGGGTGCAAGCTTAAATACAGCTGCCCAGATGGTTTATCTCACGCCAGACAAACAAAGGCAACTGCCTTCTTACTTCAAAATGTTGGCAACAAAGACCCAGTTATCTGCAAGAAAGATTCTGCAGGCTTTGGGCTTCATGGCATCCTGCATTCTGCTAATTCCATATGCCAGACTGCATATGAGGAGACTACAATGGTATCTAAAAAGTGTTTGGACTCAACATTGCCACAGCCTGGAAACATTAATTACTCTCATTCCCTGCCTGCAACAGGAGTTTTGATGGTGAGCCCAGGCCTGTCACCACAACAAGGGACAGACATTCACTTTACCCACAGCCAGGCAGACACTAACAATGGATGCATCAGATTATGCCTGGGGGGCCCACATGGCAGGAAAATGTATTCAGGGCACATGGCCTGCAATCCAGATTCATCTTCATATCAATCCAAAAGAGATGCTAGCTGTTCAAAATGCCCTGACAGCTTTCAAGAATCTACTTCATCCAGGACAACTACTGATAAAGACGGACAATACTACAGTCATGTGGTACATAAACAAGCAGGGGGGTACACATTCTTACCCCCTCTGCAGACAAGCCATGACTTTGTGGGACACAGCATTGACTTATCAAGTTCACCTGCAAGCACAATTCCTGCCAGGAAAGATAAATACTCTCGCAGATGAACTAAGCAGAAACCTCATGGATCCCCATGAGTGGAAACTGGATCCACAAGTCTTCAGCATGATAACAAGGAAATGGGGATGCCCAGACATAGATCTATTTGCCTCCCCTCACAACTGCCAACTACAGAGATTCTGCACAAGGACTTATCACAAGCAAGCATGGAAAGTGGATGCCTTATCCTTCAGCTGGAAAAACCTAACAGTATATACCTTTCCTCCACTGCCTCTCCTCCCCAAGGTACTCCTAAAGGTCAGACAAGAGAAGCCAAAAATGATACTGATTGCCCCAGACCGGCCACGCCAGCACTGGTACCCAATCCTAAAGAACTTGCTTCAAGGTCCAGTCTGAACTTTGCCTCAAATTCCTCACTTACTGACCCAACAAAACAATCAGATCCTGCACAGCCAACTCAGGACCTTAAATCTGGCAGCATGGCGGATAATGTAGCCATTCAGAACACTCCTCTCTCCAAAGCTGTGATGGATGTTATTTTGGAGGCCAGGAGGCCCAGTACCAGAAAATCTTATGCAGAAAAATGGAAGAGATTCTGTGCTTGGAACCAGGCACAAGGAATTGACATGTTTGTACCAAACATTCCACAGATTTTACAATACTTAACTGAGATGCTGGACAAAGGCCTATCCTTTTCATCAATTAAGATCCATGCCTCTGTCATTTCAGCCCATTACAATATGGAACCACCTATATTTTCCCATCCTTTAATAAAGCAGTACCTCAGAGGGGCCAAAAACATAAGACCTCCAAGGAGAGCACCAATGCCTGCATGGGACCTCAATTATGTCTTGGAAAAACTCACACTGCCTCCTTTTGAGACAGCCTCAACTGCTGATATAAAATTCTTATCCTGGAAAACAGCTCTGCTCCTAGCAATAACTTCTGCAAGACGAGTCTCAGAGTTACAGGCAGTCATGGCTGTGGAACCTTTTATCATTTTCTATCCAGACAGGGTTTCTCTGAGGACAAACCCAACATTTATGGCTAAGGTGGTGTCCAGTGTGGCCCTTAACCAAACTATTCACTTGCCTACCTTTTATCCAAACCCACAGAGCAATGGTGAAAGACTTCTGCATTCTTTAGACATACACAGACAGCTACGCTTCTACTTGGACAGAACTAAAGCTTTCAGAAAGACTGAGCAACTTTTAGTGGCATATGCTGCAGGATCACAAGGAAAGGCTATCTCAAAACAGACTATTTCAAAATGGATAGGCCATTGCATTCGTTTCTGCTATTCACAAAATGGAAAATCAGTGCCTAAGGGCATTAGGCCACATTCAATTAGAGCAGCAGCCACTTCAGCAGCCTTCCTCAGAGGAGTACCAACCAAAGACATCTTAGAGGCTGCAACTTGGACTTTGGTGCACACTTTTACAAAGCACTACCACTTACCTCTCTACTCTAAATCCAGAACAGACTTTGCCACTGCAGTTCTGCAGGGCCTCATAGCCTCTCCTAATCCTATTTAGCCCCAGCCACCCATACTCAGCTTTGGGATTCAACCCAAGAGTAATGACTGCAACAGTGAAACACGATGAACATAGTACAGTTGTGTACCTACCATAAATGTAGATGTTCGAGTGTATTCACTGTTGCAGTCCAGGTTAGCCTCCCACCATCCTCCTTTCTTTTGCCCGGTCTTGTCAGTACTTCTCTATTTTATACAACTTATGTGGTGTATTTGCTTGTAGATGAAGGAAATGATTACCTTAGTGCATGCATGTTTATTGGCATAATTTTTAGCCTACCCTTTTGGGGGCACCTGACATCTGGGGCAAGAAAAACTGAAGAAAATGGCGTCGTCTGCATCTTTTAAACCCCTGGCGCACTGACGTCAGGGAAGAGGCGACAGCAACCGACGCCGGACCAAGACATTGGAATTCAGGCCGACTGCGGGTAGCTTGCCAGCAGGATAACCCAAGAGTAGTGACTGCAACAGTGAATACACTCGAACATCTACATTTATGGTAGGTACACAACTGTACTTTTGGTGTTAAGGCAGAAGAGGTGTTAAAGAAAATGGAGGACAAAGCTAAATCAATGCAAACGGTCAAGGATTTTTTACAGGTACAGCCACCTAGATTTAGCAGACACTGGCCTACAAAGAATTGGTCCTTTCCAGTCTCAGACAGACCTCAAAGTGGCAGATCCAGATGCCCTAGAGGCAGATCACAGCCGCAAGGATCCTACAGACCTAAGCAGTGGAGTGCTTTTCCCTCCAAAGGTGGAGAAGACAAAGCACAATCATACGGGAAACAGTCCCAATGACTTCCCCCTGCCTGCACCAAGCACTTATCTTCTGGCAGCACCCTTAGGGGGAAAACTAGCACTTTTTTCTCAAAATTGGCACTTTACAACCCAGGACAAATGGGTTCTAGACATAGTGTCACAAGGCTACAAGTTTCATTTCCATACCCTGCCAAGGGCAAACGGTTGGCCAGACCTGCCAAAAAATCAATGGGCAGATGCTCAAAAACAAGTCGCAGCTCTCATGGACATGAGGGCTATTCAACAAGTGCCACAGCAAGAGCAGGGACAAGGATTTTACACAAGACTGTTCTTGGTACCCAGAAAGGACAAAGCATGGAGACCAATACTGGTCCTATCTATTCTAAACACTTTCCTGGATATACCAAAATTGAAGATGTTGACCTTACAACAGCTTCTGCCCATGCTGGGCAGCAAGGCTTGGCTCGTGACTTTAGACCTAAAGGAGGCATACCTGCATGTCCCAATCAGACAATCATGCAGAAGATACTTCAGATTTAAGGCTGGCTCAAAGCATTACCAATTCTCTGCACTGCCCTTTGGCTTATCTACTGCGCCCAGGGTCTTCACAAAGTGCCTGGCACCAGTAATTGCTTACTGCAGACAAAGAGGAATACAAATATATCCTTACTTGGACGACTGCCTCATACAAGCAGAGAATAAGGACATTCTACTACAGCATCTGACGTTTGTGATAAGACTTTTAACATGCTTAGGGTACTCAGTCAGCAAAATGAAATCAAAACCTAGTACCCTCTCAAGAGATAATATTCCTGGGTGCAAGCTTAAATACAACTGTCCTGATAGCTTATCTCACTCCAGACAAACAAAGGCAACTGACTACCTATTTCAAGGAAATGGCAACAAAGGCCCAGTTATCTGCAAGAAAAATTCTGCAGGCTTTGGGCTTCATGGCATCCTGCATCTTACTAATTCCATATGCAAGACTGCATATGAGGAAAATTCAATGGTACCTAAAAAGTGCCTGGACACAACATTGCCACAGTCTGGAAACAATGATTACTCTAATTCGTTGCTTGCAACAGAAGTTTCGATGGTGGACAAAGGCTTGTCACCAAAACAAGGGACAGCCATTCTCGCTACCCCCAGCCAGGCAGAGCCTAACGACGGATGCTTCAGATTATGCCTGGGGGGCACACATGGCAGGAAGAGGCATTCAGGGCACCTGGTCCTCAAACCAAAAGCATCTACATATCAATCAAAAAGAGATGCTAGCTATTCAAAATGCCCTGACAGCCTTCAAGGACCTACTTCATCCGGGACAACTACTGATAAAGACAGACAACACCATGGTCATGTGGTACATAACCAAGCAGGGGGGCACTCATTCTTATCCCCTGTGCAGACAAGCCATGGCTTTATGGGACACAGCATTGACTTACCAAGTTCATCTGCAGGCACAATTTTTGCCAGGAAAGGACAATACTCTGGCAGATGAACTAAGCAGAAACCTCATGGATCCCCAGGAGTGGTACCTGGATCCACAAGTCTTCAGCATGATAACAAAGAAATGAGGATGCCTGGACATAGATCTATTTGCCTCCCCTCAAAACAATCAACTAAAATGATTCTGCACAAGGACTTATCACAGACAAGCTTGGAAAGTGGATGCCTTATCTTTCAACTGGACAAACCTATCAGTATATGCCTTTCCTCCACTGCCTCCCCCCCCCCCCAAGGTACTCCTAAAGGTCAGGCAGGAGAAAACAAAAATGATTCTGATTGCCCCAGACTGGCCACGCCAGTACTAGTGTCCGATCTTAAGGAACTTGTCCCATTGCCCAGCCTGGACCTTACCTCAAATACCTCATCTACTGTCCCAGAAAAACAATCAGATTCTGCACAGCCATCTCTGGACCCTAAACCTGGCAGCATGGCGGATAATGTAGCCATACAAACCACACCTCTCAGTAAAGCTGTGATGGATGTCATTTTAGAAGCCAGAAGGCCTAGTACTAGAAAATCCTATGCTGGGAAATGGAAAAGATTTTGCGCTTGGAACCAAGCTCAAGGAACAGATACAGCTGTTCCAAATATTCCTCAGATTTTGCAATACTTAACTGAGATGCTGGACAAAGGCCTATCTTTTTCATCAATTAAAATCCATGCCTCTGCCATTTTGGCTCATTACAATACAGAGCCACCACTCTTTTCTCATCCTTTATTAAGGCAGTACCTCAGAGGAGCCAAAAACTTAAGGCATCCAAGGAGAACGTCAATACCTGCATGGGACCTCAACTATGTCTTGGAAAAACTCATCTTACCTCCTTTTGAGCCAGCTGCTATGGCAGATATAAAGTTCTTATCTTGGAAAACAGCTCTGCTCCTAGCAATAACTTCTGCCAGATGGGTTTCAGAGCTACAGGCTCTCATGGCTGTGGAACCCTTTATCATTTTTCATCCAGACAGGGTCTCTCTGAGAACAAACCCTACTTTTATGCCTAAGGTGGTATCCAGTGTAGCCCTTAACCAAACAATTCTTTTGCCAACTTTTTATCCAAATCCACAGAACAAGGGGGAGAAAATTCTGCATTCTTTGGACGTACACAGACAACTTAGATTCTACTTGGACAAAACTAAAGTGTTCAGAAAGACAGAATAATTACTAGTGGCATATGCCACAGCATCACAAGGAAAGGCTATCTCCAAGCAGACTATTTGAAAATGGATAGGTCATTGCATTTGATTCTGCTACTCACAGCATGGCAAACCAGTGCCTAAGGGCATTAGGCCACATTCAACCAGAGCTGCAGCCACTTCTGCAGCCTTTCTCAGGGGAGTACCAACCAAAGACATTTTAGAGGCTGCTACTTGGAGTTCAGTGCATACCTTTACAAAACATTACAATCTGCCTCTTTACTCTAAATCTAGGGCAGGCTTTGCCACTGCAGTTCTGCAGGGCCTCATAGCTGCTCCTAATGCTGTTTCACTCTAGCCCCCCCAACCATAGCTTTGGGACTCAACCCAAATGTAATGGCTGCAACAGTGAAACATGAAGAACATAGTACAGTTGTGTACACTTACCATAAATGTAGATGTTCGAGTGTATTCACTGTTGCAATCCAGGTTACCCCCCTCGCCATCCCCCTTATTTTTTGCTGGAACTTATCTTTACTTCTCTAATCTATACAACCTGGGTGGTGTATTTGCTTATAGATGAAGGTAAAGTTTATTTTGGTACATGCATGCTTTATTTACATAAATTTTAGCCTACCCTTTTGGGGGCACCTGACATCTGGGGCAAGAACAACTGAATAAAATGGTGTCGGCTGCATCTTTTATACCCCTCATGACCTAATGTCAGGGAAGAGGCGACAGCAACCGATGCAGGACCCAAGACTTTGGAAATCAGGCCTACTGAGGGCAACCTGCCAGCAGGATAACCCAAATGTAATGACTGCAACAGTGAATACACTCGAACATCTACATTTATGGTAAGTGTACACAACTGTACTTTTTATGACATTTTAGCAGTCATTACAATTAAATTACTAGAAAAGAAAATATTGCTTCGAGCCTACAGACCATTATTATTATTATTATTACCATCATCATCATTGTCATACAACCAATGGGTCTTTTGTATTATTACTATCAGTGTTATTATCATACAACCCTTGAGACTTTACACCTGCATTGAAAGCTATCATTTCGTGAAGATGTTCTGATCTGCTCAGCTATAATTTTGGCCCTTAATATACTGGTAGGCTCAGCAACCACTGACTTTACAGGTACTACAATCTGACTTTGTCCGTAAATGGAAAATCCCTGTTCTACCAAAGATGGGAAGTGGGGAAATATTCCCTCCTACCTGACGATAGTCATCTGAAACTCCTCTTCAATAGTGTTCCATGCCCCGTGAAGAAACTCTCTGCACCAAACATATGCTTTGCATTTGGTCTTGAGACTCGGACCTTCGTGCCTCACCTCTGCGCTCTCCTCGAAGTCGTACTGGAAAGTCATCCCGTTTGTATTAATCACAAACCCATCAAGAGGAGATGGAACAGCGTCATCACCAGCACAAAACTTTGTTTTCATTTTGTTTTAAAAATGAAAAGTAATGGGGTGTAACACTGTTAGCGATAAAAAGGTAATGGGGTGAACTACTAAAATCCTTCTACAGACATTTAAAATCCTGCGTAATACTTGAAAAAGCCAAAAGAATGACTTTAAATGTTTTCAGCCTTTGAAAACAAAACGCTTTTTAACAAAGGATGGGCAGCTGAAAAGTGCACTCAATTTATCTATAATTTAAACAGGATCTTAGAACAAATATACCTTAACCCACCACCTTCTTGCATATTTTCTGTCCTTGGCCTAGCACTCTTGTGTGGGGTCATTTACTGCACTGTTATAAGTTGATATTACCTGTGAACCTCTGCTATCTCTGAAAAAACAAAAACAAAAAAAAAATCTTGCTTTTTTCCCACTTTTCTGAGATTTAAAAAAGTTCAGTTACAGGCTTGCTGTTTCCTGAACTGTTTGTAAGTTTCTGTGAGGCCATTTTTGCTTGGGCTAAAGGAAAGTCTCTCTGTTGATCAGTGGCAGTGAATAACATTGAGCAGCCTTCCCTGCCCCCTGTAGGAGTGGTTACTGACTTGAAACTGTAGTTTTATTGTCCGTTTTGGGTCTATTCCTGCTTCTTTCCAGCCCCTGCTATCAAGCACGCCTTAACGTGCTTTAGCGCGGAGTTGCCACTAGAGCAGCATCGGGCAGCGCCAGTTTAACAAGGTTAAACTTTTTCTGGCTCCATAAAGTCTGTTCTTCAATTTTTCCCTTAGAACTGCTCTGTTAGGAACCTAAACAGTTTACACCTTCACTAAAAAGCACATCACTTGTTCCTAATTGCTTTTTCTTCTCAAAAAGCTCAGCACTTGTCTTAAAAGCATATCCCTTGTCTTATAAGCATTTTCTTTGCAGGTCAAGCACTCCTATATTATACAAATCTATCACTTGCAAAACCCCCCAGGAGTGCCCACTTCCCTGCTAAGCCCTCTACTTTTCTGTCTCATACCAACTCATAATTCTTTCTAGCATGTCGAAGGGTCAGATGCTGGCGTCCTCTCCTGCCCAGTTGGTGAATCTAGGAATTCTGAGGCAATGTTACAATTGCCTCATGTACACGGACAACCCTCTCCTCCTCCCACATAACACTAACACTTGCGAGAGATGCAGCTATTTAGCCAAACTGGAGGCTGAGCTCTCTCAACTCAGGACTGGCAAGACCAGGCAGGAGGAGAAGGCAACTACACACACCACAATACAAGTCTCACATAACTCAACCACACCACTGAATCAAACACATAAACACACTAAGACATACTCGGAGGCTCTGAGTAAAAATTTACCTAAACAGCAAAGGCCTCCAAAGCAGACACCCAAGCAACTGCAAACTCAAGACACCACACAAACAACACATAAAAAACAAAATCAGTGTGCAAAGCAGTCACTGCCCTTAAGGCCAAATACAACACCAAACATACTTGTCATAGGTGACTCCGTAGTCAGACACACTGACGCCCCACTCACCAGGCTGAACAAGGAGAAGGTCATGGTAAGCTGCCTATCGGGTGCTAGAATCCGCCACATAACACAAGCACTCAGGTCACTCCATGGCAAGTACAAGTATGACACAGTCATTGTCCATGCTGGTGTGAACGACCTGAGACGTACCTCCCTGACTACATGAAAAGAGACATAGAGGAGCTCTCTGATTATGTAGCCCAGGCAGGTATGACCCTGACCCTGAGCAGTATCCTTCCTTCACCACGAATGATGCCACAATATAGTGACAAGATGATCAGCTTTAACAACTGGCTTAAATTTCTGGTGTCATTCAAAGGGGATCCAGTGTCTGTCTGCTTGGGATGACATGCTTGACAAGCCACGCTGCTTCGCAAGGGACGGCTTGCACCTGTCACCCCTGGGATTCCGGATATTGGCTAAGGCTCTTGCCACCCCCATAGTGCCTTTTTTAGGCAAGGCTCAAATTCTAAATCTACCACCCTAGAAAACAAAAACGGGAAGAAACTAAGGGTAATGCTGCTCAATGCCAGAAGTCTAAATCTCAAAATGCACGCACTCGAGGCCCTTCTCAGTATGGAGAACATCGATGTCTGTGCTGTGACTGAAACCTGGTTCAAGGCTCCTGAGAGCACCCCGGCACTATCAGGTTTTACCTCATATCATGCGTTCCGGCCCCAAAACCCGGACCATACCACAAAAGGAGGGGGTGTATCCATATTCATCAAGGATACCCACACCTCCAGGTTGGTGGCTACGCACGAAGCATCGGAAACCATCCAGGTGTAATTAACCATAGGCAAAACTGCTCTACAATTTGTAGCATGCTACAGGCCACCCTCTCAAACTCAGGAAACCCACACAGCCTTCTTGAAGACACTGGAGGGTATAAATGTATCACCAAACACCATCATATTGGGTGATTTCAACTACTCGAATATAGACTTGGAACATTACTCAAGCCCCAACTTTCTAGCCCAAAGGTTCCTGGAGTTTATAAATTCAAATGCCATGGAACAACTAGTCACCGTCCCCACAAGAGGAGAAAATATACTAGATCTCATTATCACAAACATGGGGACAAAATGCTCCACACCGGAAGTATATCCCTCTTTGGTGAGATCAGATCATAAACTAATCTCACTAGAAATCCACATCCCGCCCCCACCCCAAACAAAAAAGACCACAGTGAAGAACTTCTCTAAAGCAAACTTCACACTACTCAAGACAGGTGTGGTATCCTTCAAGGCCCCCGAGCCAATGGAAACCACAACCCAATCTATGGAAGCCCTTACAAATGCCTTCTATGAACACCTTCAGGACTGCATGGATCAGGCAATCCCAAATAAAACCAAGACTCTTTCCACCAAGGGCAAACGTCCAGTCTGGTGGACCCCAGCCATAAACAAACTTTACAATAAGAGGAGAAAGCTATTACATGATAGAGCAAAATCCCAAAAATGGAAGGCATCTTTGATCAGTACTAGCAAGAAACTACGATCCCTCATAAAATCATCCAAGGCCAACTTTAATTGCCATAGATTCAAAAGACAATCATAAGGCCTTCTTCAGCTATGTCAGAAACCTGGGTGGAAACTCCCAGATATGCTCAGAATTCGTCCAAAATGATACAAAAATCACTGAACCCACAGACATTGCCAACATACTGGCAGACAGGTTCAGCGCAAACTTCACCCCCCCCCCCCAAAAGAAGAGATAACTATCCCAACAGAGTGTAGCCTCCCAGACATCTCAAATGCGCAGGTGAAAGCTGCTCTCTCTAAAGCTAAAAACACAGCATCAATGGGACCGGATGGTGTCCCCAGCTGTGTGCTACATGAACTCAATGAAGAACTAAACCCGCACATAAGGCAGCTGTTTAATCTTAGCCTTACCACAGGACATGTGCCCAAGGAGTGGCGTACGGCAACTGTGGTCCCACTCCACAAAGGCGGTGCCTCTATGGACCCTGGTAATTACCATCCCATAAGCTTAACAAGCCTGGTCTGCAAAGCTATGGAGAGGATCATAATGGAACTCATAAACAAGGACATAGGGGACTTGCAAACCTTGGACCCAACCCAGTTTGGCTTTGTCAAGGGCAGATCTTGCCTTCTGAACTTGGTCGACTTCTTCAAAACAGTTACCAAGGCCATTGATGAGGGAAAGGCAGTCCATACAGCCTACCTTGACCTTGCAAAAGCTTTCAACACAATACCCCACTCGGGTATCATAGAGAAACTTACCAGCTTAAATGTAAACCCATATGTCACAAGACGGGTTGCAAACTGGCTAAAGGACAGAACCCACAGGGTTAGAGTTGCTGGAGCCATGTCAGACTCCAAGCCGGTTACAAGTGGTGTCCCACAGGGCTCAGTCCTTGGCCCCCTATTGTTCGGCATCTACTTCTCAGAAGTACAGGCAAACATAGGAGGACTATGGCTGACAAAATTTGCGGATGACTGCAAACTGGGTGCCATAGTGGATAGTACATCGGACACAGACATCCTTCAGAGGGGTCTCACGGAAACTGATAGCTGGTGCCAGAGCCATGGCCTGAAGTTAAATGCAAAAAAGTGTATAGTCATACCCTTCAGGAAAAACAAGGTAACCCCAAGCTACCATATAGATGGCAACCCACTAAGCACAGAAGAGGTTATCAGGGACCTGGGTACCCAGGTTGACAGTGGCCTCTCGTTTGACACTCACGTTGCTAAAGTGGTTCGAAAGACCTTCTACATTGCCCATCTGATCATGAAGGGATTCACATCCAGATCAAGTGAGGTCATTGTTCCCCTGATGTTATGTGATCCTATCTCGCCTACATTCTGAATGATGGGTTCGGAGCCGATCCCTCGGCTCCGACTCGGCACGCTTATGCCAAAGAGCGAAGTCTCTTATTGGCTGAGCTTACTATATCCCAGGATGCACCACTGCCAGTCCCCCAGATCTCGTTTGCCGCTTCCCTGCGAAGACGTGGTCTTGAGCTGGCTGGGCTGAGTAGTTTTTATTAACTAACTTTCTGTCAGTTTTTTGCTGTTTTTGCTACCAAAAGCTGTTTTAACAGCTATCGCTAACTTTGTGTACGTTTTGGATTGAAAAATTGTTGTGTGTGATTGGGTTGAGTTTGTTTTCGGCCCCCCTCCATCCAGGGCCTTTCCGGACTGTCAACCTTCAATACAGGGTCTCTAGTAATACCTTAGTTAGTTTAGAGTTCCCTATACTTTGTTCAGGAGTGTTATATTAAGCTATTACTGTAAGCATAGCTTTATTATCAGTGAAATTTAGTTTGTTTACTCTTCTGTGTAAGCGACTTGAATTGTATAACATCATGTCTCAAACCCCTAGGCCTTCGGGCTTTAAAAAATGTTCAAAATGTGGGTTTAAAATGTCTATCACAGACGATCATTCGCTCTGTGTATATTGTCTCGGGGCAAAGCACTTACAGGAGTCATGTAGTGTATGTCATGCTTTTTCCTCAAGGGTCCTCCAGGAGAGGAAAAATAAATTGATTCTTAAGGGGTTAGTCAAACCCTCCTTTGAAGAAGCCTTGGCATCCTCTCCGGCTCCGGCCAAAAAGAAAAGGGCTTCGGTTCCGACCAGTCCGTCGGATCCGACTGCCAAGAAACTTAGGCAGGCCTCTCCTTCGGCTCCAAAGACTTCGGAGCCGAGGTTGGAACGGTCTGACTCGATGCCACCAGTATCGACTCCTATGGCTTCGGAGCCGATGGCTGGGGCATCGAGGCGGGTCACCTTCGGCTCCGCTGCTCGGAGCCGACAAGGGTCGCCGCTCAGACACTTCCTCCTCGGCGCCGAAGTCTACCTCGCACCGATGGAATCTGCTGTGAGTATTCCCTCGGCGCCGATACTCATCGAGTCGCCTCGAGCCGGTCCCCTAGCCCTTTGGGGCCGATGGAGAGGCCTTCTCGAACCCGTTCTGTTTCCTCTCGGTCTTCGAGGATGTCGGATTCTGATATCGACAGGGTGCTCCAAAGACTGTTCCAGTCCCCAGTCTTCCAAAATTTGTTTCGGTTCCGACCCAGCTGGTTTCGAGCCGATGACCTTGGCCCACCCGTTGCCATTCCTCCTCCGACCGCCGCTCCGCGGAGCAGGTGCTGTTGGAGCCGGTGGAGATTTTAGGGTCGGCTCCGACCCTTACTCCAACCCGGCCTTCGGGTCCGAGTTTAGTACGCTGGACTTCTTCGGCTGGACCCGGGGTGATGTTTGGGACCTATGCTTTCGGTTCCGAGCCTCCCCTCGGTGCTGCGGGACTCCCGTCGGCTATCACGGCTCGAGTCCGGACACTCCCAGGATTCTGGGGTCCGGCTTTCAGGGCCATGAGGAGTGCCTTGGCCAAGTCCTCTTGCCATCTCCCGGTTTTACCAGCACCTTCCCTGGGCGTGGAGACTGGGTCTTTGGCAGTTCCCTGTCCGTAACCAGCGGAGCCCCGAGGCCTGAGGTTACCCCAGTGGGGTTCCCCTCCTCCTGAGGGTTCTTCGAGTTATCTTCAGAGGAACCCCAAGGAAGAGATCGTGCAAGAGGAAGCACGTGGACTCCCCGAGTCTATTACATCGGACACTGATATGGATGATGCGGAGGGGTCCCAGTCGTCCTCGGATGATGTCTCATTTGCAGACATCTTAGAGATCCTCAAACAACGAGGCGGCTGGATATCCAAACCCCTCTGCTGACGAATCAGTGCTCCTCAAGGCCTTTGGGGCTCAGCCCTCCGCCTCCTGGGTGTCTCCGCCCTTGACGAGCTTCTGGATTTAGTTTGTCGAAGGGCGTGGGAACATCCAGATACCGTGGAACCAGTCCCTTCTCGTCCAAATAAATTCTTATCTGCTCCCCCCGAGAAGGAGTTCCTTACTAAAGGCGTGGCTGTAGATGCCATGGTGGTGGCATCTGCTACACAACAGGACGTGGCAGAGGCTTCAACGTCTATCCATCCTCCTAATAAGGAGTCTAGGAGTATGGATAGGTACGGGAAGCGCACCCTGACTTCAGCGGCCTTTACCTTAAGGTCTCTGAACTATTTGGCACATTTTACAAGGCTTCAGAGGGACCTGGTCAAGGAGTTGTCAGATTCCCTCTCGGGTAACCTACCTGAGCAGCTAGCCCAGTCGGTTAGCTCTCAGTTGGCTATCCTTACGTCAATTTCTAACTCGTCCATGAGGCTCATTTCCTATGCGGCCGAAGGGGCGGGTAGAGCTGCAGGCACAGGCGTGGCTCTCACGAGACAAGCCTGGCTCCGCTTGTGTCAGTTTGGAGGCCTTCAAGTCTTCCTTCGCCGACGCTCCCTTTGATGGGTCCTCACTGTTTGGACCCAAGGTGAAAGACACCCTTACCCGCTGTGAGCAAGAGGGAAAAACGTTATCTGCCGTAGGGGCCCGTTATTCCACTCCCTTTCGGCCTTACCCCAAGGCCAAAGGAGGGGAGAAAATGTGGTTCCGAAAATCTCGCAAGTTTTTCTCCCAACAGCAGCAAGATTTCCCGTCCAGAGGCAGATGGCGGGAAATTTTTCAGGGAGACGCCGTCCCAGAGGCGGCAGAGGGCCCCGCAATTCTGGAGACCGCGAGTCCTTTCGTGGCTCTTCAGCCTCCCACACGACATGAGGGATTGCCCGGCTGTGCTGCTCGAGCCAGTCGGGTGTCGTTGCCAAGCACCTAGAAGCCTGGGAGTAAATCACTCAGGACAGATGGGTGCTTCGGATCATTGCCGGAGATTACACCTTCCCATTCAAAGACTCACCCCCTCCGTCCAAGAGAATCCCGGACCCACCACCCAGTCAAAGGGAAATAGCAGCCGCAGAAGCTTTAAAGCTGCTAGAAAAGGAGTCATCCAACCGGTCCCCACAGACCAGATCGGATCAGGAAATTACTCCAGGTTCTTTTAGTACCAAAAAAGACAGGGGACCTGAGACCAATATTGGATCTCAGCAGACTGAACCAATCCGTAACGAAATCCAGATTCCGAATGGTCACGTTACAATCCATTCTCCCGTTGTTGGAGAAGGATGTTTGGATGTGCTCCATAGACCTCAAGGACGCCTATTATCACATACCGATACATCAGGCGTCCAGAAGGTATCTGCGCTTCAGCCTGGGAGTCAGTCATTACCAATTTTGTGCTCTGCCCTTTGGTCTCACCACAGCCCCCAGGGTGTTCACCAAGTGTTTGGCAGTAGTGACGGCTCACCTGAGAAGTCTTGGATTCCAAGTGTTTCCCTATCTCGACGACTGGCTCCTGACTGCCACCACCAGGCATCTACTAATGGACAACCTCAAAGCCACCATCTCCCTGGGTGTTTCCCTAGGGATTACATTCAATTGGTCAAAGTCTGTCTTGCTGCCCTCTCAACGCATAAAGTTTATAGGGGCAGAGATAGACTCAAGATTGATGCGAGTCTTTCTTCCTGCCGAAAGGATCCGAATCTTACAGGGCCAAGTTCAACGTCTGATCTCGAGATCCAAAGCCCCAGCCAGGATGGTCCTACAGGTTTTAGGCTCAATGTCTGCCACGGTTCTTTTAGTTCCCCTAGCAAGATTACACATGAGGATTCTTCAGTGGCTCTTGTCAACTCAATGGTCCTTTCAGGATCTTCCCCTCAATCATCACATCATGATTACGGAAATATGCAAAAGGGACCTTCGCTGGTGGCTTCAGACATCCAACTTGGATCAGGGAAAACCCTTTGTTCTCCCCCCTCCAGTAGTTACCCTGACGACAGATGCCTCCCAGATAGGGTGGGGGGGGCATTGTCTGGGCAGGCTAGTTCAGGGCTCCTGGCTCCCGGACGAAGCTCTTCTCCACATCAACGTGTTGGAGATGAGGGCTGTACTTCTATCCCTACAGGCCTTACACAAGTTTCTTCCACAAGGCATCATCGCCATCCACACAGACAACATGTCGGTGGTTTGGTATCTCAACAAACAAGGAGGGACCAGATCGTATCCCCTTTGCAGAGAGGCCATGAGAGTGTGGGAATGGGCTGTAGCTACCAACCGCTTCTTGGTAGCGACCCACATCCCGGGAAAATCAAATGTATTGGCGGACAAATTAAGCAGGACAATTCTTTCTCCTCACGAATGGTCTCTAAACCGCACAGTAGCAGCTCAGGTTTTCAAGAGATGGGGACGTGCTGCGACCTATTTGCAACGCCACAAAACACCAAGTGCCAGAAGTTCTTCTCCTTGATTCCACATCAGGAAGTACCAGCCATGGATGCTCTAGCACAACCTTGGCCAACAGGGCTACTTTATGCCTTTCCTCCAATTCCACTCCTTCCAAAAGTTATTCAAAAAGCTTCTCAACTGGGGTCTTCAATGATTCTGATTGCCCCATACTGGCCTCGTCAGATATGGTTTCCTTACCTGAAAAAGCATGCAGTGGACAATCCGTGGACCTTGGACCTGATCCCGGATTTGCTAATCCATCAGTCGGGACATTGGCATCAGTCCCTTCAATCTCTAAAATTGACAGCTTGGCTCCTCCACTTCCAACCTTAGTTAGAAGGCACACACTAGACCGGAAGTTGTTCACATTTTATCTTCGGCCCACAAACCCACCACTAACAAATTGTACCTCAGTAAGTGGAAGAGGTTTGCTATCTGGGCTCAACTCAAGGGCTTAGACCCTATCACTGCTCCTGTCCCAGAGGTTTTGAAATTCTTAACATCCCTGTTTAATCAGGGATCTTCTGTCTCAACTATTAAAGTCCAACTAGCTGCTATCTCGAAATTCCATGAATCCACGGATCCTCCTTTGATGAGCAGCAGACTATGTAAAACGTTCATTAAAGGTGCCAGTCTGTTAAGACCACCAGTTTTTCATCCTGCACCTCCGTGGGATCTTGATTTGGTGCTTCGTGCATTAACATCTCCCCCTTCTGAACCGGCTGCTACATGCGAATTAAAATATCTGTCTTGGAAAACGGCATTCTTAGTGGCTATTACCTCTGCAAGGAGAGTCTCAGAGCTTCAAGCCCTGTCTATTAAACCACCGTACTTGATTTTCCACAAGGATAGAGTATCACTTAGGCCTAATCCATCCTTTGTCCCCAAAGTCTGTTCTAGTTTCTGTCTTCAACAATCTCTAGAGCTACCAGTTTTCTTTCCAAAATTCTCTAATGAAGCAGAATATACTCTCCATAAATTGGATGTTCACAGACAATTACGCTTCTATTTAGACAGGACTCGACAACTTCGTAAGTCAGACCAGTTGTTTGTGTCCTTCTCAGATAATAAATTGGGCCAGACCATTACAAAAGCTACAATCTCAAAATGGATCAGAGATTGCATAACTCAGGCCTATTCTTCTTGAATAAACATCTTACATCATCTATCAAAGCTCATTCTACCAGAGCTATGGCTACTTCTATAGCCTTTCATTCCAAGCTCGCTATTTCGAAATTTGTGCTGCGGCTACTTGGTCCAACCCGCACACTTTCATTTCCCATTACAAATTGGATGTGGCATCTAAAGGACGAGCATCATTTGGTTCCACGGTACTCAGGAGTGTTTTCCAGTGAGCCACCCAGGATTCAGGTGCTAGGACGCTGTCCCATCATTCAGAATGTAGGCGAGATAGGATCACATAACATCTTTTAGTTATGTACTCACCATAACTTCAGATGTTTGGGATCCATCTCGCCACATTCCTGATACCCACCCGCCTTCCCCCTGCCTTGCAGATCAGAAGAGATGGAACGGTTTTGAGCTCCACTGTTTTTATCTTGTTTCATCTGACGATGTTATATAAGCAGGGTATGCATGTGTGCATGTATGCGGACAAACTAGATCTGGGGGACTGGCAGTGGTGCATCCTGGGATATAGTAAGCTCAGCCAATAAGAGACTTCGCTCTTTGGCATAAGCGTGCCGAGTCGGAGCCGAGGGATCGGCTCCGAACCCATCATTCAGAATGTAGGCGAGATGGATCCCAAACATCTGAAGTTATGGTGAGTACATAACTAAAAGTACTCTTCACTTATCAGACCAATGATCGAGTACAATGCCCCGTTCGGGATGTATCTCACCCGACACCTGCAGCAATTGGAGAGACCCCAAAAGTTCCTCACCAAAAGGATAAAGGGACTCCAAAACCTGTCATATACTGCCAGACTGAAGAAACTCCAACTCTATTCAGTTGCATACCGTCTGCTCAGAGGTGACCTGTGCCTGACATACAAGGCCATGACCAACCTGGAATTAATGGACATGCTCCACCTCAAAAAATCCAAATCCACCAGAACCACTAGAGCAAGTGACTTAAACCTTAGCACGGATATAAATCGGACGTGCTGGAGGGATAGATTTATCACCCAGAGACTCCCCATGCTGTGGAATAAAATCCCGGACCATGTGAGGCAGAGCACCTCGCTGGCTCTGTTCAAGAGAAATCTTGACCGGTGGATGGGAGATCGTAGGTTTACCCCAGGAATCATCTCTGTGTCACTGCTGGACAGAGGCACAACAAACTAATGGGCACATTATTTCTAACATAAGGGGTGGCGTAAGCCACATAACTTTGGGCTAGGCTTATAAATGCCTTAGGGCAGATAGCCTAGTATAAACCTATGAACCTATGAACCTATTCTGCGGAATAAACCTCGTTTTATTATTTGTAAAGGCAAAGCAATTTAGGCCAGACATCAGGGATTATTGTAGCATACCAGTTGATTACAAATAATACTTAAATCATTTAAAAAAAGAGAATATTGTACTCACCACTTAGTAAGCAAAGTGAAAGGCTGCTGTAGTGAAATGCACACAAGTGGTTCCAATGCCAAAACACAGCGTACTGAAAACGAAAGCTGAAAAAAATGTTTCCTATCTTCAGCAGCTCTATTTGAACACTCAACGGGTGGGGAAAGGCCAAGGGAGCAGTTACATCACAAAATGGGTTGGTTTCATTGTTTTACTTAGAATGAGAGGCCGGCCTTGGTGATGTCACTTTGGGGGAGGAAACTGGTTAGAAAAAGTACCTGAACTGCCTGGCCTTGATGATGTGATTAAATAGGGGACTCAAACAAGCTTTGATACATTGTGAGAACATGTATTGGAAAGTGAAGCCATTACACTATGCTAAGGTATGTTCAGATTAGAGAAATATGGTGAATTAGAAATATTTTAAACGCCTCAATGTTGTTGCTTTATGGAGATATCTGTAAATAGGGAGCAAAAGGACAAAGAAGTTGAGAAATGCTACTTAGAAACCCGTTGCACTCCTTTAATAGGATGAGTGTGACTAGAAGTAGCTAGTTACTAGACGGCAGATAAGACTTAGTTCTGTTTGTGTTGAGGACTGATAGTGGCAGTTATGTTAGGTATGAAAGTGAAGATAGAGGATGTATAACTATAGTGGGGGAGTGTGAGTAAACTGAGTGGAGGTTGAAGAGAAATGGATGGGGTGTTGGTGAAAGATTATAGATGTGTGGATATGATGGGAGGTTGTAATGAGAGGGTGTGGCTATAGAACTATAAAGGTAGTGGGTGGGAATAGGGGTAGGGGAACAGAGCAGGCAGGGCTTGTTCACTTTTATGGCAGTCTTACAAAATTTGTCAGCAGGTAGGTTGCACTGGTTAATGAGACGCTTCTATGGAAGGAGTAGTGGTGAGAAGGAAATTGAAATTGTATATATGCTTAATGTACAGATTATAGGAATTTTGGGAAGGGAATCTAACTGCAGATCTCTGCTGAAACAACTACTAGTGGCTCTAATCTGCTTGAGGGAATGTTGGTAGAGGGTGTAGGGAGGAAGCGAGCGACAGAGTGAAAAGAGGTGATGTATGAGGGGCTGTCAGCAGCAGGTCTAGAGCTAGAGCCAAATAAATGTCTTTAACAAGACAGGTAGCTAGTTGAAGTTTACATGCAGAGAATGCTAGTTGCAGGATTCTTAGAGGAGTTGACTGGCAAACGCCTGTGAGTTTTCACTAGAAGTCAGCTGGGAATTGGGATCCTTGGGATGTTCTTAGTGTTTCACTGTTGCAGTCATCACACTTGGGTTACCTGCCTGCAGATAGCCCTCAGTCAGCCTGAATACCAGAGTCTTGGGATTTCTGCGTCTGATGCTGTCGCTTCTTCCATGACATCAGGTCATCAGGGGTATAAAACATGCAGCTGATGCCATTACATCAGCTTTTCTTGCCGAGTGGAGCATGAAGCAGAAGCAGTGCAAGTGCTGGTTGGCCGCCTCCTGAAATTTTCATTTTTCGAGTTTCAGACCTGAAGTCTTCTAAAGGATAAGTATCCCGTTGGGGATCCTTTTTTCTTGCTCTAACCGATGTCAGAAAAAAATCAATAATTGATTTGCCTGTGGAAAGCAAATACCTCACAGAAATTTTCATTCTTATTGACTCACTTGTTTAGGCCCAGACCACAACGTTCCTCACTGTCTGTTTTGTGCCCTGTTCAACACCTGAACTATTCGTTGTTGGGCTGTTTTTGTTGCTAAATTCTTTTGCTCTCATTCTCTTTATTCTGAAATGGCTTTGATAAGCCATCCCGCTACTGATCTTCTGAAAAAGCGCAAGGATAAAGATGGAGACAGACCGCATAGGTCCAAAACTGCCGATGATGCTTCCGCTAAGCTATTCACCAGTCCGTCGGTACTCAGTCAGGTGCTTTTGCAGCCCCTGATACCCACTTCTACAGATTCGCACGCCTCTACTGAGACCCATTTGGAGTCCAGTATGCCCCGAGATGCTTCTTCGACTATGGAACCTGCGGATGTCTCTACTGTGGCTGGGTCAGAAGCTGCTGTGCAGGCACTGGCTTCTGAGGGTGTATTCAGGCCTTCCGATGTTCATATTAAACCGACTACTTCATTTCAAACCAGAAATACCGAATTTCTCAGGCCCAGAGTTCACACTACGCCTAGGAAACTGACGACCAAAGCACATTCTCAGGCCCCCATGCCATAGAAACAAATGCTTAGAATGGCTGAAGACCTTATTACTTTAATTAGGGGAAGCCAGCCTTCCCCCTCCAAAAGACCAAGAACTGACTTTCCTTCTGATTCTTCAGATCATGAGTCCGATGACTCTGATCCTTCTGATTACCAGGACATACCTTTATCTACATGTGAGGATTCTGATGCAGAGGATTCCATTCCCTCTGCTTCCCCACCAGAGGATTTTTCTTTCGGTGAAACCCTGCATACTCAGAGAGCATTTCTGCTGGGAGTGCCACGACTATCCACAGTCCAAAAAGACTCAGGGAATTTTTAAAGTTGCCTCAGCACAGGCCTCTAGCTATCCCTCCTGTTCTGAAAATTGTAGATGATGCCTTCATGGAATCCAGTCTTACCCCTGATACTTTGCCACAGCTCCCAGGAAACCTGACAAGGTACTACAGCATACCTGACTCTCTCAAATTCCTATTTAAGAATCCTACTGTGGATCCAGAGACCATTTCCCAGGGACCTAAAGGCATTAAGGCTACTGCAGCCAAAAACCCTACCCCTTCAGACAGGGATCCTAGGGCTTTAGACAGATGGGGTAAGAAGGTATATACCTCTGCTACTCTTGCAGTCAGGCCTTTAAATTGCCAGTTTCACATGTTAAAGTATCAGCAACATATCATGGAACTAATTAAACAGAAAATTATGTTGATTCCTGATTGTGCAGTGAGTTAATGCATTCTGCTAACCAAGTTGGAAAACATACTTAGCAGTGTGGTTTTGATGCCTTAGAAGCATCTTGCAAGGCTGCTGTCACTGGGTCTGTCCTTAGAAGGCATGCTTGGCTTAAGGAACAAATCTTGCCAGACCATGTCAAAGCAAAATTACTAGATGCTCCATTAAACCATGAATGTCTGTTTGGTACTAAAGCATTCTTCTAAAAGATGGAGGAAAAGCTAATTCTGTCCAAACTGTTAAAGATTTCCTACAGGTACAGCCACGTAGATTCAGTAGGCATTGGCCTTCTAAAAACTGATCTTTTTCCAGTCTCTCCCAGACCTTCTCAGTCCAAACCAAGGGGCGGCAGACCACCAAGACTACAGTCTCAGGGTATACACAGATCTAAACAATGGAGTGCTCCCAACTCCAAAACAGGAAGTAGTAAGCCACTATCCTATGGAAAAAGTTCACAATGACTTGTCCTTCATCCTTCCAAGCCTTGCCCAAGTACTTGCACCCTTAGGAGGAAAACTAGCCCTGCACGCAAAAAACTGGGAGTACATTACCCAGGACAGATGGGTCTTGAACATTGTATCCCAAGGATACAGATTCTACTTCCACTCACTGCCAACCCCAAGCGGATGGCCAGACCTCCCCCCAAACCAGTGGGCAGAGGCCCAAAAGCAAATACTTTCTCTTGCCAGTATCAAGGCTATTCAACCTGTCCCAGCAGAGCAAAGGGATGAGGTTTTTACTCCAGACTGTTTCTGGTACCCAGAAAAGAAAACTCTTGGTGCCCTATCCTGGATCTGTCTATTCTCAACACCTTTCTGGTGGTTCCAAGATTCAAAATGCTTACTCTCCAACAGCTGCTTCCTATGCTAGCCAAGGACTCCTGGCTAGCCACACTAGAAGCTTATCTGCACATCCCCATAAGGGAATTTTGCAGGAAATATCTATGTTTCAGAGCAGGCTCTATGCACTATCAGTTCTCTGCACTTCCCTTTGGCTTATCTACTGTGCCCAGGGTATTCACAAAATGCCTAGCTCCAGCCATTGCAAATTACAGGTTGAGAAAAATTCAAATTTACCCATATTTGGACGATTGCCTGATTCAGGCGGACTGTCAGGAATTGCTATTTCAGCATCTGACATTTGTAAAGAGACTTCTAACTTCACTGGGGTTTACCATCGGCCAAAAGAAATCACATCTGACACCCAGCCAAAAGACTGTATTCCTGGGAGCAAGCTTGAACACAACTTTCCACATGGCATTCTTCACTCCAGAAAAACAGATTTATTTGACAAATTACTTCAATCTACTCGCAACCCAAACCCAGTTATCTGCAACAAAAATTCTGTAAGCCCTAGGGTTCATGGCCTCTTGCATTCTACAAATTCCATATGCAAGACTGCATATGAGGAAACTTCAATGGTACTTAAAAAGTCTCTGGTGCCAACAGTCTCAGGAACTGGAAACAATGATTCCTATCATTCCTTGCCTAAGGACAGAGTTCCTTTGGTGGGCAGAGGCCTGCTACCACAACAAGGGACTCCCTTTCACTCAACCCCCCTGCCGCACAAACCCTAACAGATGCATCAGACTATGCATGGGGGGCTCACATGACAGGAAAATGCATTCAAGGCAAATGGAGCCCAAAACAAATGCACCTGCATATCAATCAAAAATAAATGTTAGCTGTACAAAATGCACTGACAGCCTTCAAATGCTTTATTCTTCCAGGGCAACTATTGATAAAGACAGACAACACCACAGTCATATAGTACATAAACAAGCAGGGGGGATCCCATTCCTACCCACTCTGCAGGTTAGCCATGGCTCTGTGGAACACAGCCTTGAGCAATCAAGTGCATCTGCAAGCTCAATTCCTGCCAAGCAAACTAAATTCACTGGCAGACGACTTAAGCAGAAATCTAATGGACCCACATGAGTGGAAACTGGAACCCAAATCATTCAAGCTTCTGACCCACAGGTGGGGGGCATCAGAGGTAGACCTCTTTGCTGCCCTGCAGAACTATCAATTGAGCAAATATTACACCAGAACTCCCCACAGCCAAGCATGGAAAGTGGATGCCCTGTCCTTTACATGGGAAAACCTCTCAATCTACGCCTTTCCCCCTCTGCCCCTCCTCTCGAAGGTTCTACTAAAGATCAGACTAGACAAGGACAATCCTGATTGCGCCAACACTGGTACCCACGTTTGTGCAGTCTAACAGTAGTGCCACCATGGAACTTGCCTCAGACCCCTTCACTGCTGTCCCAGCAGGAGGGCCAGATTTTGCATCCTCAGTTGCAAACCCTGAACCTAGCAGACTGGCTCATCCCCTGAACACATCACCAGCAGCCCTCAGTAAACAGGTGCTGGATGTCATCCTTGAGGCAAGGATGCCTAGTACTAGGAAATCCTGTTCAGAAAATTGGAAAAGGTACTGTTCTTGGAGCCAGTCTCAGGGAATGGACACAACTGTGCCCAACTTACCTCAAATACTAAATTACCTAACAGAACTGCTCCACAAAGGCCTATCCTTCTCTTCAATTAATATTCATGCCTCCGCCATCTCAGCTCATTACAATACTGAGCCCACCCCTCTTCTTTCACCCTCTGGTCAAACAGTTCCTGAGAGGAGCCAAAAATGTAAGACCCCCCCCCCCCCAGGAGAGCTCCCACTTCAGCCTGGGACCTTAACCTTGTACTGGAAAAGCTCACACTTCCTCCCTTTGAACCTGCAGCTACAGCAGAGTTATAATTCCTTTCTTGGAAAACAGCCATATTTCTAGCCATCACTTCAGCAAGAAGAGAGTGTCTGAATTGCAGGCCCTTATGGCTGTGGAACACTTCATTATCTTCCATGTGGACAGGGTTTCCCCTCAGGACTAACCCATCATTTCTGCCCAAGGTGGTATCTAGTGTGACTTTAAACCAATCCATTCATTTGCCAACCTTTTTCCCTAATCCTCAGAATAAAGGAGAAAGGATCCTGCACTTCCTGGACGTGCACAGGCAAGCTTAGGTTTTACCTGGACAGGACTAATCCTTTCAGAAAATCTGACCGGCTGCTAGTCAGCTCTGCTACAGGGGCAGAGGGCAAGGCAATTTCAAAGCAAACCATTTCTAAATGGATAGCACACTGCATCCATTTCTGCTACAAACACCATGGAAAACCTATCCCACAGGGGATCAGAACTCATTCCACTAGGGCTATCTCAACCTCTACAGCATTTCTCTGGGGAGTCCCTACCAGGGACATCCTGGAAGCTGCAACCTGGAGTTCTGTTTACACCTTCACCAAGCATTACCACTTACCCATCTTTTCTAAATCCAGAGCTGGATTTGCCACAGCAGTCTTACAAGGCCTGCTAGCCAGCCCTAATGCTTCTTGAATGCCTACACCCTTCCTCAGCTTTGGGAATCAACCCAAGTGTAATGACTGCAACAGTGAAACACGAAGAACATAGTACAATTGTGTACACTTACCATAAATGTAGATGTTAGAGTGTATTCAATGTTGCAGTCCTGGTTACCCTCCCTCCAGCCCCCTGACTTCTCTATACTTTCTACCTATCCTTTTTTTTTGGCAATATCTTATAATAATGGTATTTACTTTTTACTGGGGGGGGGGGGTGTTCCACACCATGTAATTGCTTTTTATTTTGGCGGTTCCTGACATCTGGGGCAAGAAAAACTGATGTAATTGTGTCGGCTGCATGTTTTATACCCCTGACATCATGGAAGAAGTGAAAGCATTTGATGCAGAAAGCCAAAGACTCTGGTATTTGGGCCGACTGAGGGCTACCTGCAGGCAGATAACCCAAGTGTTATGACTGCAACAGTGAGTACACTCTATCATCTACATTTATGGTAAGTGTACACAACTGTACTTTGTCATGGTTCTCTGTGAAAGGCTGGGTAGAAAAGGCTTCACATCAGGTAATACGGAGTGGTTGATTATAAAGCTGCAAACCTACTTTTTATGTTGAGTATGTGTCTGTGCTTGTTGAAACAGTAAGTGCAGTAGACTTTTTGGCAAAGAATGAAATCTTTTCTACTGTTTGGATTACATTCAATAGTAGTCTGCTTCTTCCCTTACAAGTGTTTGAGGAACCCCCCCCCCCCTTTCAATGATAATCAGCTATGGTTCCCCCCTGAACATCCAGAATGGATGTCTGCAAGGCCTCTGAGGATGTGCAAGCAGCTGGATTCATGCTAGCCTCAGAGTCTTGGCAGAAGAATCCAAGTCAGGAACCAGGTGCACCTCAGGGCTTCCATAAGCCTTGAGGGAGAGATTCACTGTAGGAGGCATAGCCAAAAACAAAAAAAGAAAAGAAAAAAGATGACATGACTTTTTTTGGCCTTCTTCAAAGACAACTGACCCACAGGTTGGAAAGTACCCTACATAGCATCTAAATTTTAGACGCTAGTTTTCAAGATAGAGAGGGATGAAAGGCAACTAAGTAAGATCTTTGGAACAAAAGCTTAACAAATAGTACAGGATGCACGATTGTGAGAAGCACCTAAACAAAATAAGCACTGCTCTTGATTGTCTTTATGGGAAATCTGTCTCCCACACTGGCATTTACCCTTTCTGGATGACATGAAACCCCACAATACAAAAGTAAAAAGCAAACAGAAGATGAGCAAAAACTCCAGTGGGGTACTTATCTGAATGGTTAGGTACACCAGCAGTAACTTAGGTAATCAGACCAAAGATTAGAGATAGAGGTCGGTCTGGCAGCAAAGATGTTCTCAGGATGGTATGTCCGAAAGTCACCTTTATGCCCTATGCTACATGAGGAGCATACATGTGATGTACAGTGTACCTTTAAAGCAACCAGTTTTTGGTATACTGGTCGGACATTGAGCTGCCCCTGACAGGGGATCCCTATTATGAATACTGCAATAGTGATATGGAAGTACATCTGATGATGTGGTCAGTTCATGGGGAACTGGCACAATTCTAGGAACAAGCTGCCAACCTATGAATCCCATTATCATCTTTTGGGGATCAGGACTGTCAAGGATTCAGCTCTGGACTCTAGCAGGGCTAATGAGTACCTTATCAGGAGTAGCTGATGCATATCACTGTTGATGTCTCAAAGGCCTCATAATCTTCATCTTCTGATTTTTTTAAATATAGAAATCTACTGTGGCCACTTTTTATTTTTGTGTCTTCCTGTGTTTCAGGCCAAATGAAGTGGGTTCCTCTGCTCAACAGCTGGCCTGCAACATGGTCTCTAACCTTTTCTTGGACTAAGTAGGCCCTAGAATTCCAGGCACTACTAGCTAAAAATTTCTTCTAAACATTGTACAATACTCAAAGGAAGACACTTTGTATTTTTCTCCAAGACAAAACAGACATGCCTGGGGAGTCAATAGCAGTATAGTACACACTGGCTAAGTCAACACTGTTAACTTTTCCCAGCATTGCTAATCACATAAGCATGTGGCCTAAAGTGCTTTATACAATGAGGAGCCACAGCAGAGTTTGTAGACAGATTGTGGCAAGTCATCTTATGGCTGCATCTAAATGCAATAAGCGAACAATGAGTGAGAGCACACAGTTGTTTAATGATGCTGTCAACAGTAGTAGCAGATGGACATAAATACAGGAACAAAAAAGTAAGCAGCAGTAGAGGTCATTAACAGAAGGTGAATGTTAAAGTGCAGAAACAAAATATTAAATGGAAAGTTAGACCGTAAATGTCTATGTCAAGAATACTATGTTAAGAAAGTGAAGTATACATGGGGATGTACAGTCATGTGATGCAACACTCCAAACAGCACTCAACAACAATGGGGAGTGTAAGCCATGCACTCATGCTAGATTGTGAAGGTAATTACAAATGAAAATAGGGTTCTCCCAAGGTAGGTCACGGTAGCAATCAATCCCCACGCCAGTCTTCCCAGCCTGTCATGTAAAGGTGAGACACTGCATATGTTGCATATGTTAAAGTGCAATGGGTCATAAAAACAAGTGTCCAAAATGTATTGTGCAGGCAGATATTCAAGAAGGAAAACAGTCCTTCAGAAACACAACACCCACACTACAATATGTTTATGTAACATCCTTAGTATGGGTAGCCACCAAACTAGTCAGGTTTCAAGTGCCTTATGACACATCACACATCCCTGCATGAGTACAATGATCAATCAACTAAGTCACCAGAGCCCACAGATCCCCATCCCAACAGGAGCAGAAGACTTCAAAAAATAATGTAAGACAAAAAACATTTCCACATCATGTACACATACACAGTATAGGTAATATTTATGGGACAATATAATAAATGAACCTCGCCCTATCACACTGATATACTCTAGACCATAGTCGGCACAGAGGTTGCAAAGATGACTGGAAAAACACATTCAGGTGAACATAAGAGAAAATAATAGTACAAATGATGCACATATCTGGAATAGAACCCAACTTCATTCAAGTAAATATTTACCTTGATGGTGTATCAGCAAAGCATGCTATATGGGAGCATTCTTGAAAGAGGTGACAAACACATTTCAGGGAAACAAAGAATTGATATCAGGACAAACAAAATGCTTATACCTGGATTAAACCCCCTGACTTTTCACACTGATATTGCCAATTTATGGCTATGATTAAGTTATACCACTGCTGAAGAGTGTAAAATGAACATAGAAAAAATGACATGGTTGAAAGCCATCATTTACTGTACCAATACATGAATTTTTGAATTGTAAATATTTTAAAATAACACTTTCACTTAATTGCAATCCTTTGTGTAAATCCTACATATAGGCGAGGTTGAAAGTTATGTATCTGATGTATTTTTGTGGGTGGGAGGGTGTGTGTGGAGTGGTTGCCCTTTTTTTTCCCTTCTGTGAGAGGGGAAAGTTAGGCAAGTCAGAAGTAGGTAAGAGTGAGAGGTTAGGTAGCAGGAAGAGACTGACAAGTGGTGGGATTACACATTGGTGAAGGAGATATCATCAGAGGGCAGACAATGGTAAATAATGGATTGTATAACACGATAGGGCTGGTTATGTACACAGTGAATGGGCATAGGATGGGACAAAAGGAAATGCATACTCTGCCGGCTTCGGGACTATGGGATACATGTCTTCACATGAGGAGGTGTCACCACTGGGTCCTGCTTCAGTACAGTGCAAACACTGCTGGTCAGCAGAATGACAATGAGTCTCTGGAGCATGCTTTCTGTACGTCCAATGTGCATACCAAACCTCCTGTACATTGTTGCTGCCAGATTTGGATAGGTGACACTTACCACCTTCACTGGAATCATTCCAGGTGGGTATCAATGCACCATCACCTGAGACGAGTTATCTTGATACAGGTGGTGCAAGTAGGACAAAAGGTGTATTTGACAACTCTGGCAGGTTGTGCTCACAGATGTACTGGGTGCCTCTTACGGTGATGGTGACACTACCACTGCCACCTCTGGTGATCAACAGGCTGTGCCAAAGTGGTTGGTCCAAGTCTCTGTGTTGCTGCATATAACAGTAACAAAAATGGAGGGAAGAAATGTATGACATGAGGGTGGGGAAAAAAATTGCATTCCCAAGTATTTTTGCATATACAGACATTGCAGTGAAGAGAATAATAAGCACAGCATAGGACATACACATTTATTAGAAGATCATTGACCACAGTATTACTCTTTAGTAAAATTATACATTTATGACGTTAAAACATTAGCATTATGGATTTGTATGAACTGAGCCACTATCCATCATAAATACTTGTCAGTTTACATAACCACTAGCAAGATGAGTCATTTCTACAACTATACAGATGATGGCATTCTAAAGCCACAGTCTTTACTGTGTATGATGACATTAATGGAAGTTGTTTTGCTGTGTCACTGTCATTTACCATTGGTGTAATGGGTAAGATGCTGATACCAAAGTGGAAAAGACGCACAAAAATGATATGCCACTTTTTTTTTGTTTTTTTTCTCTTTTATTTGTTGATCATCAGATATATATTTAAAGGGGTTAGGATGTTGTGTCAATTGATTCTGATTAAGTTTCCTGTAGGGAGACAAAAGCGCTAAATCCTTGTGGTGTTTGACTGTGGAATAAACTGAGTCGTTCATTGGATTCATCCTTTGAGTGTGATTTGGGACTACCTTTATTGGTGCCTAGGTGTTAACAGCTGGAGGAGGAGTGGAGTTACTAATTTTCAGTTGTTCTCCGCTATTTTTGGTTCAGTTATTTGCAAGGAATGGAAACACAGGATATCCAAGGCGTTCCCCAGATGGACAGAAACAACAAGACTTTAATAGGAAGCCTAGGCTCGTACAACTTTTTTTTTTGCAATCTGATTCAAGTAGCACAGAATTGGAGAATTCGATTCCATGCTTTCAAGTAAATCAGAAGAAACGGGACGTGATGACATCACCCCCAGACATGTACAATAGATTACAGCAATCATTCTGTGGTAGTGGTTTGGGCATGAGGCAAGGAGAGGGTCCGAGGTTTTCCTCTACAGAGGAGGCTTGGAATATGGATAATGATGTTAATTTCCTGGGATTGGAGCCTTACTTGGACTTCAGTGCTTAGCTAAATAAAAATATAACATTGGAGAGTGCCGACAATGGGCGTGAATGCCTTATTTGGAGGCATGTGTAAGACTAAAAAAACAAAATGCAAGACTTTATTATTAGATAACTAGTTTTTGAATGAGAACATAAAATGGAAATGTGTTCCAAAAGGACTTTGAGTAAACAAGTTTCCTAATAAACACCGAGGAGGGTTTAGTTTTGTATAATGTAGTTGATATAGTAAATGAATGTGGTATAGCTCTGAGAGCTGTTGTTAGAGGTAATGACTAGAAGCAATGACTGTTTAATTGATGCACTTAGAGGTGAAATTGATATTTAAATTGGAAAATTCAAGAAGGCTTTGTTATACATTGTCAATGCACAAACAAAATTATTTAACTGTGTTTCGGGATGTTGATAAAACTATTTACAAAAATCAGAAATGAAAATTATCCAACTTAGGATATGGTGAAGGAAGAGCCTATAGCATTACATTTAATAGAAGGAATATGGGTGCAAGGGGTCACAATAATTATTATAATAATCATCACAATGGCCAGGAGTATGTGGAATACCGTGATCAAGAAAATAGAGATACTGGTAGGAATGGGGTACCCTTTAGAGAATGTGGGTCCAAGGAGATCTGAGAGGATCAGGAATTTGGTGTCACAGCCTACATATGCTCAAATAACAAGGAGACAAAAAATATTCCCGATAAGGGAGGGAACACAAGCAATTGGAGGATAAATGAAACGTAGAAGATAATAAGCGCAATTTGTTAAGGTTAGATAATGTAGAAAGAGAAGAGATGATTTACACCCAGAATAATTTCCATATTTTTAATTACACGGATACAAGTATGGATAACAGTCATTTTTGCCTATTTAAGAAGGGATTCACGTTTATCCCGATGAGAAAAGGTAATGTAGCTAACACGATTTTAGACATAAAAATGTTTACCAGAAAATTAAATTTAGAGTCGATGCTGAGTGAACACCCCCTGGTAAAATTAGATAGGAATTTGAGTAGGAAAAGTACATATAATCCACCATTATACCCAGACTAATGAATTTTGAAACATTGGTGATGAAGGAAATTAGTAATATGTTTGACACAAAAAGAGGGCATAGATATAACCTGACAATAGAAGAGAAGAATGTGTTGGGAGAACTAACCCAAAACCAGAAGGTGAGAATAATGAAACCCGACAAGGGGGGTGGTATTAATGGAACATTGGAACTATTCATCTAAGATGATGGAGATTTTGAATACAGGTGAAAGATATTCACAGTTGTCCCCTAATGAAGTACGGAAGTAAATATCACATACAGGAAGGTAGATATGATATTGGAGGATAATTTAACACAAGGGCTCATTAGCAAACTATTTTTTTTTTATTGAGTTCCTAAGCCATTCATTCCTGGGATTCTGAGGGTTCATAAGGACTATAGGGACCCCCCCATTGAGACCAGTAGTTACATCAGAAGGTTCAAAAACACAACTATTAGCTGTCTATGTAAATTTAAAGCCTTCTAAGATATGTACTTTCACATTTTGATTGATTCATGGAACTTTTTAATGAAAATGGTAGAACTAGAATTTAACCCCGAATTTTGTTTTATAACAATAGATGTGAAAAGTCTGTTCTCAGTCATTCCACATGACTGGGGACTGGAGTGGTTTGAAGAAATGATGATGGAATTTAAATTCCTAAAGGAGGATAAGTTTAGACTGGTATTGGAAAATATGGAATTAGTTCTGAAGAATAATTTCATTTATTTCCAAGGGGAGTACTATCATCAGTTGGCTGGAGTGGCAGTGGGCACACCCATATTTGCCAACATTGTCATGTTATACTGGGAAAAACATTTTGTATTCAATTCTAGCTGTAACAACCATATATAAGAACTTACTATCATTTTTTTTTTGGGGGGGTGATATTTTTATTGTTTGGCAGGGACCTTATGCTGCAATAGGTACATTTATTAATTTTGAATTTCAGGCATGAAATTGGAATAGATTAAGTGCACTACTTGGATGTAGGTATTAAAAAAGATGTTAATAATAGAGGTCTCAAATATATAGGAAAAATGTTTCTCTAACTCCTACCTACATTTTGAGAGTAATCATCATTTATACAGAAAAGAAACATAGTTAAGGGTCAGATGGTGCGAGTGGCTCAGATGACATCGATTAAGCATGATCTGGAAAGAGAATTAAAATACATAGCGGGGCTATTTCTTGAAAGGGGATACCCTGATAACCTTATAAAATCTTTGAAAGAAGAAATATTAGGTTGGAGGACCAAATACCTACCATTATTAGATAGGCCAGTATCTGCCAATGCTGGCGGCATGCCAACCAACAGGAGATCAGATACAAACAACCCCGTGACCCCATACAGTCAAGATACAAAGATGATTAGGAAGACTATTAATAAATATTGGGAATTATTTGGTAAAATGCCCCACAGGTTGGAAGTATTTAATAGACCTCTGATGTATAGTTTCAGGAGGAATTTTAATTTAAAGGAAATTTTTGAAAAGGAACAAATTGACAGAGGGAACAGGGTTGGAATTAGGAAGGGAACATATAAGTGTGGTAGATGTTCCCAATGTACATTCATAGTGAATCGAGAAGAACTATGGCTACCTGTACAACCATTCAGATACTAAGCAGTGGGGTATTACAACTGTTCAATCAGGGGAGTTGTGTATATTACTTATTGTACAACCTGTTGGGCATTCTGTGCAGGTTAAAAAACAGAATGTAGCATAAGAAAAAGAATATATGAGCACATGTATGAAAGAGCTAGGAAAAAAGAAACTAATGCCCTCTTCAGGCATGTATTAAAATGTAACATGGCAGATTCTAAATTTTGGGTTTTAGTTAGTCAAACCACAAGATAGGGGTGGGGACTGGGAAGCCAGGCTAGAATGCAGGGAATTATTTGGCAGTTACGCCTGGATGCCTGTGTCCACCCAGGTTTGAATGATCATACTTCATTGACTCCAGCCCTAAAATTAAGGGCAAATAAGTAATATGTGTATAACGTATTTGAATGTTTTAAATTTGTATACAAGTACCATTGGGGGAGTGATACATGAAGGTGTTAACCAATGGGAACTGTTCATGTATTTAATGGGGGTAGGATGTTGTGTTAATTAATTCTGATGAAGTTTCCTGTACAGAGATGAAAGTGCTAAATTCTTGTAGTGTTTGACTGTGGAATAAACTTTTTTTTTTATACATATTATTGAGTCATCCATTGGATTATACATATTATTGATCATCCATTGGATTCATCCTTTGAGTGTGATTGGGACTGCCTTTATTGGTGCCTACATGTTACCAGCTGGAGGAGTGGAGTTTACTATTTCATTTACAATTATATTACTTTAAACTGTGTCTTCTTCTTTCGACTTTTTCCACTTAGGGGTCACCACAGCGGATCACCTGTCCGCTCATGATTGGCAGTGGAGTTTTATGGTGTTGAGTTGCCAGCCCGGCACCCAACCTTCCACAGAAGGCACACACACGCACGCCTAGGCAGGGACGTCCGGAGGCATACGCACTGTACTGATTTCAGTACAACTTATTTAGAAGGGGGGTAGCTTTTTAACTAAAAAAAAAAAAAAAAAAAAGCGTTGGCTCTTTAAGGATGCTTGCTGGGTGCGGTAGCTTTTCAACTAAAAAAAAGCATTGGCTCTTTAAGGATTCTTGCTGGGTGTTGTGGTAAAGGCGAACGGGAGCTTGAATGGAACAATTGTTAACAGATAGGACTGCGAGCGGGAAACGGATCAGGAAAGTATGGAGTAATCAGGTAAGGAACGTATGTGTGAAACACATCGGGAAAGTGTGTGTGTGTGTGTGTGTGTGTGTGTGTGTGTGTGTGTGTGTGTGTGTGTGTGTGTACGCTTATGTTATTTATTAATTTCTAGAGGTTCCATTAATTTCTGTATGAGTGAGAAAGTGTGTGTGTGTGTGTGTGTGTGTGTGTGTGTGTGTATGGATGCATGTAAGCTGAACTAGCCATTCTGTTTAAATGAGAGATAAAGTGCATGTGTGTGTTAGTTACTGTGTGAGAGAGTAGGTGTGTGTGTGTGTGTGTGTGTGTGTGTGTGTGTGTGTGTGTGTGTGTACAATTATATTATTTATTCTGGAGGTTCTATTTGTTTCTGTAAGAGTGAGAAAGTGTGTGTGTGTATGTAATTTGAACTAGCCGTTCTGTGTGAATGAGAGATAAAGTGCATATGTGTGTTTGAAAGCATAAGCTGAAATTGGTAGGCTCATGTCTCACTGTCAGCTGCATGAATGTGGTTAAGTCCATTTCTCGAACACATTTTTGCTAAACACTGATGAAAATATAGTGCAGATAAGTGCAAGACACATATTACATGCGCTGGCTGTTCCCATATGCAGCAAAAGCAGTTATTCTGCCTCTGCTTTGTGAATTAATGCTTTTTATAGCTATTAAAATAAGTAATTGGTAAATATTATACAACACTAAATATCTGTGGCCTCAAAATTATTTGGCATGTTCTTTCTGTAAAAAAGTTATCTCGGTATGCTGTCCTGACTTTCTTTCCTCCTCTGTCTGCATACTGGGATGGGAGGTGAGAAAAACACATCTGCAGAATAACCTACAGGATTGTGACATAGCAAAAGAGATGTGTGGTATTTCTAGAAATCTGAACTAGAATAACCTGACACGTTCCATATATCCCTGCACAATATGGTGGCACCACAAGAGGAACAGGGAGATGGTGTCTACTGTCATAATCAAAGATACACCAAAAACAAAAAGGCATCCAACTGAAAAAAAAATCAATGATTTTTTTCAAAGTAATAAGATATTTATTGTGTTTATTACTGTTGCCCATTTCCTTTGTGTGTGTGTGTGTGTGTGTGTGTGTGTGTGTGTGTGTGTGTGTGTGTGTGTGTGTGTGTGTGTGTTTAACATACCTCTTAACTGTCCAGATTTAGCCTCATAGTTTTGGACTGTTTCTCATAAAATTTGTGGATTTCTGGCAAATCACAGAGGACTGAAGTTAGTATATTCTTCAGAAAGCACATTCTAGCACATATCCTGTTATTCTAGCAACTTTCTTAGTTAAAAAGAGCAATATTTAAAATCTATCCCTATCATACCTCTCAACTGTCCAGATTTTCACAGAATGTCCAGATTTTTGCCTCATATTTATGTTCCATTTCTCCTACAATTGGTGCTTTTCTTGCAAATTTACTGGCTAACCATTGAGGACTGATGTGTGAAAATAATGGCAGGCATTTCAGTTTCAAACTCCACATGCTTCAGAAAATCCATGCTAATGTCAAACCTGGAATTATATCAACTTTCTAAGCCTGTAAGGGCAATATCTAAAAAGTTTTCCTATTTTTGGGCCTTTGTCCCCCCATAACTACTGGCTTTGTCCAGATTTCTTTCTTGAAGAGGTTGAGAGGCATGATCCATATTTTGGGCCATTGTATGTCCATTATTTCAGGCTTTGTCCAGATTTCTTGCACTATGAAAGTGAGAGATGTGCGCACCTCTCATCTGTCCAGATTTTTACAGAATTCCCTGATTTTTGCCTCATATTTTTGGCCTGTTCCTCAGTATTTGTGGTTTTCTGGCAAATCACTGAAAATTGAAATAAATAAATGTCATACAGCTGAGCTGGACTTCATTTCCTTTAGAAAATGCATGCTAAGACAAATGTTGTTATTCTAGTAATCTTCTAAGTCTGCAAGAGCAATATTTAAAATCTGTCCCTGTTTTAGGCTTTGTCCAGATTTCTCATGCTAACAGGTTGAGAGGTATGAAGGTATGGTGTGTAATGCTCTAGTTAAGGGGGAGGGCAGGTTAGTCACTTAACTTGATCAAGCTTGACCCTGTAACTTGGTTACAGGAGACAGAGCCTGAATTATCCCTACCAACTACCAGACTGCTGAAGGAACTGTGAGCTCCAATGAAGACAAGAGCCTGACTACCAGACTGTTGACAGAATTGTGAGTTTGGGTTTCAATACATTTTCAGGGTATTATGAGTTTTAGTGCATTTTCAAGGGACTGAGTTTCATTTCATTTTCATGGAATTGTGAGTTTCAAGGGAAGATACATTTACTGATGCTCATGCTAAGTCTGTTATCAGTGTGCCACTAACTGTTTTATCAAATGACCGTCACTATTTGTGTTGTAGAATTTGAAAGCAGTGTTAATAGCATAATTGCCTTTGGTTCAGAAGGCTGTGGATTCTACTCCCACACTATTTGGATGGAGTGCTGGCATTGCAGTGCCATTTTGATTGCAGATTATTTGGTGCATTTTAAGGGGGTATAGGGGTTCTACACGCCTGAGTGTGTCCTCCTTTGTATAAGATGCCTAGTAACTATGAACTTCTTGTTGGTTTGTCAGTCATTCCCTATTGCAATATTACCAGTTTACCATCTTTTAATGTAACATAGGCAATTAATTCTTCAAAGACAGCAGGCACTGAATTTGTAGATGAAACACCTGAAATGCAAAGTTGTTTGCCAGTAGCAACCTCTTCATTAGTTATAGATCTCTTTAATGTAGAATTATCTAGACAACTTTTACTTCTGTAAAGATTGTTCTTTTTGAATAATATTGGTGGATTGTAATGACAGAAGTTTTAGTGGCATTTTATGGTCGAAATTTTCTGAAATGGGTAGTTTTATCATTATTGTGTCATTGTTTTCTAGAAGAATGTTCATAACTACAAATTTAAAACACCATTCTAACAAATGGTGATGTATTATACAAGGAATATAATTCATAATGAGGGTGAATCAAAGAACACATACATGTGCGCATGGCCCTATAAATGTGTGCAAGGAACCCATGGTTTAAAAACAATTCAAAGCTAAATGTGATCCTCCACTGTCAGATGCATTTTCTTTTAATGTGGGTTTCATGCCATTTCAGTGAATGTGAGTTTCAAGGGCAGAGAAGTTTATTGCTCATGCTGAGTCTATTTTCATTGTGAGGCTGTATTGTTTAGCAAATGGCTCAGTGTTAGTGCTATTTTATTTCAATATCTGTAATCATTGTATAAGTAAATAAGAAAACACGTTCCCCATATCTTTATTTAAAATATCTATGATAATTCTTTCCATGGCTTTACATACAAGACCAGTTAGACTTATAGTCTGTGGTTATCCAGGTCAGTAGAAGGCCAAACTTTGTGCTAAGGATTAACTGCTGCAGTCCTCCATTCACTAAGGATGAAGCCAATTAGCAGGATAATGTTGGATGGTGATTTCAGAGTGCTTGATAGCTCATGTTTCATGCTATCCAAGAGGTATCCCAGGATATTATCAGGTCCCATTGAAATGGTATTCTTTGCCTTGGACAGTGCATTGAAGACCTGTTTGCTAGTGATAGTCAGAAGAGTTATGGTAGGAGGCGTCTCCTGAGCGGTATTGAGGGGAAAAAGGGGGTGAAACTGGAATTAAATTTATCAGCCAATAGGTTTGCTATATCCTCTGATTCTTTTTAAGTGGTTCCATTTACAATTTGTTCAGCACACTGTCACGTTACCTTTGAGGTTGTGAACAAAGCTGATGAAGGCCTTGTGGTTATCCTTTTTCTTTGAGGATATTTCTGCCTCAAATTTGGCTTTGATGGGCTTGATAAGATTTCTGAGTTGCTTATTTAGTTTGAGGGGTTTCATACCTTTCTGGGTATTGCACTTCCTAGTTTTGGCCATGTTTTTCATCCTTTTGTTATACGACTTGTTGATACTGGGATTCCACCAGGGTGGCTTGTTATTTGAGTTGGTTCTCTGCTTATTCCTTGTGGGTACATCTACCTCACTGCAGCTGCTTACATGATGGTATAGGGTTTCTGTAAACAATTTGCATAGTGGTAGCAGAGTTCACATCTTTTTGGGGGATGGAAATTTTAGCATGGTATAAGTCATTAGTACAAGGTTTGCTTTGGAATAATTTCTAAATGTTTGAGGGTTAGATGGCATTCACTTGTGACAAGTGTTTGGAAAGGTACACACCAAAACGGGCATTATAATCACTAAATGATTTGCCTAATGAGTGCCAAAGTGGGGAATAATTATATGCCTGGATCTGGATGGTATATCTTTAGATATAAGTTGTACAATGGAAAAAGGATTTCCCTACAATAGTGAGTATGTTGGGCCCTTTGAAGTCTCACCTTCATGCAAGGGAATATCTGTTGCAGTCTTTCATTCATCCAGCACAAAACCTGTTTTGAGTTTGGTATTGAATAGCCTTTGTAGAAGGTTCAACATATCAGTTTTCAGACTAACAAGTAGGCAGTCTACTATGTTATCCAGTCGCAATGGACATTATGTTCTTGGCTTTGGTACTAACTTCAGAAATTGTTGAGATATTTGAGGGGGTTATAGATGCAGGTATTTGATGTGAAAATACTGGAAGATTGGTGGATGAAGTTCAATCTCAAGTTAGTTGGCCAGTGGATTGGCCATATCCTCTGGTCCAAGTATGTGATATCATTTCTTATCAGCTCACTGTAGTGCCAGTCATTGTTTGAGATTTCTAGCACAGTTAAAAAAAATGCTTTGTGGTTTATCTTTCACCTGGGTTTATATTTTTACCTCATGTCAGGCTTTGGTTGATTTGATCACAGTCCCGAGTTTCTTGTTTAGTTTAGCAAGAGTGTTTTTAGCTTTCTAAGTTACATTTATTTTTACATGCAGTGAGTATTTTTTCTTGATTATGCTGCCCATAGGGCTTTATTTTTGAATTTGGTGTTGCATTTATTTCTGATGGGGAGGACGTGTCTATGGAACTATTTAAATATGCATAGAGCTTGGCAGTAAATTATTCTCTACAGTGGAAGCTTGAAACAGGCTTAGTAGAGGGACCCCATCCCCAACTGATGCACAGTACCCAACATAATCAGAAACCAGCACCACTCAGATACAGTATGTGCACACAAGATCGCTTACAAGGGGGTTGAGAATGGTGTGCTAATTTTCTTTGACATTTTCAATCAAACCTGAGTGTCTTCATTTGTTTTTCAGCATGTAACAGCATAGGGCTATACATAAAGTGATTGTTTTCATTTTGTGGGAGGGTAGGGAGGCAGTCTGCATTTGCAGATATGTTTTTTGTGTTTTCAAGTTGTTGCCTTCTCAGGATATTGGATGGTATCATGTCAGCTTTGAGCAAAACTTATTTCTTTCTTGAATTTCTTTTCCTTCCAGTAATGTTGTTCAGACTATCACTGGATCATAAGACTAGAAAAAACTCCAAACAAGTTCCTTAGAGCATGTAACAGTCCCACTGGTTCTGGGACCTAGGGCAATTTTCTTGCTTTAACCAATTTCCTTTCAGCAAAGGCTTAAGATTCACAGAATGTAAGCAGGGTAGTAAGGATGTAAATTTCAACAGCTTTAGTTTTTGCTTGATTGACTCCCATGGGTATACATCTTTATTTATTGTCAGTGGCAGTATGAATGTATTCTGTAATATTCAACTTGCTGTGACATCATGTGTTCCACTTATATATGTATATATGTGTATGTAAGTATGTGTGTGTGTGTGTGTGTGTGTGTGTGTGTGTGTGTGTGTGTGTGTGTGTATATATATACACACACACACACTAACTTGTTTGTGTTTTCTTTTCCACTTTGAGCGTTATTCTTCAAAACTACCATAATAATTAGTTTGAATCTTCTCTTTTTTCCTTGTCTTCACATGACTGTCAAACCCTTTCCTATGTAAATATGTTTCTAGTATTATATTGTTTTGTAATCTTTGTACTCATGTTCTTGATGTTAATCTCCATTGACAATGTATTAAATTTTTATTTTCCTGAACTATTAGTGTAATTGGAGCTTAAAAATAAATAAAAAAATAAACTGAGCCCAGCTAAAATGTATTTGTTGTTGGGAATGTAAGATTTACCATTCCAAAAGGCTTAGTGTGAGTGTAGGCCGTAGGAGTGATCAGCCATTGCCAGGTAACCCATGCGGGTGGAAGGGTGTGAGTGTAGGCCATAGGAGTGAGCAGCAATTGCCAGGTAACCCATGTGGGTGGAAGGGAGGTAGCTGCGGCTCATAGCTTGGGTGTTACCTCGGGAGAGCTCTATATGTTGTACCTCAGACTACAATTCTACGGAGCACGTGCTGCCTAGAACCGGCCAGTCCTTTAGTCGGCAGCACTGCTGGAGCTCTAATGAGCCACTACAGGAGTTAGGAGCTGCAAGGGGAAGGGTAATCTTGGAGAGGGCAAACTGATCTGTCCTACTGTAACTGGAAAGGTATTTTGTTTTTTGACTTATGGAAGATGTACCTTTGGAATGAAATGTTCATGCAGCATGTAAGTAATTACTATCCTGGCATATACTTGCAAGCGATCTGTTCAGAGATCAGCAATATGAAGGGGTGTGGCTTGGTCAGCAGTGTTAATGTGGGTGTGGCTTTCTGAGGGGGCTGCAGTCTGGGAGCTGTGAGTACAAATTTGAAAATCCTGGCTACACCCGTGCGCCTAGGGCCAATGTTTAAAAAAAAAACAGCCCTGAGAAAGTGAAGTTGTGTAAGTAAAATCACCGTAACAGTAGATATTTGTATAATCACTGCTGCAGTTGTTTGCTCTATATGGGTTACATCCTGCCAAGGACTACAAGTCAGGTTTAGGCACCAAGACCTTAGCTTTCATGCCAACAGATTGAAGGAGGCTAAAAATATTACCCAAAAATACACAAGGGGATGGCAGAAGCTGCTGCTACTGCAGCAGTGATCATTTGAACATCTGTTATGGTAACTGTACTATGTTCTTCATATTGATCACTGCTGCAGTCTAAGCAATAGGAGTAGATTACCATAGCTTAACATGACTGGGAAGAAGAGGAAGAATATGAATCCAGGAAACCCTAGAGGATGGTCTTAGCAAATCCTGTCGTAGACCTGGACAAAAAATCTAGTTTAAAGTACATTGTAAAAGTTTGCAAAGAGGACTATGTTGCTGCTTCTAAAAGACTTCTGGAAAACATCCCTTTTCAAAACCCACAGGTGAAGCCAAGGCCCTTGTAGAGCGAGTATTGACCCTGGCTGGAATGGTTTTGTTCTGGTGGGTACAACAAAAAATAGCATGAGACAACCATTTTTAAAATTGTTTTGACACAGGTTTTTTTTTCTCCTTATCTTCATAAGGAAGGAACTGATCAGAATTTTCTGAAAGATTTTTTTTGTTCTGCAAAAATGTTTCCTGAGCTGTCTGTGGTCATATAAAAATAAAGTATGGAGTATCATCTTTTCCACACAAGTTTAGATTCTAGAAAAATGACAGGGAGGAGGACAACCTGCTTTGAGGTAAAGTCAGATACCACTTTAAGGATAAATGAAATATTAATGTTTAAGGAAACCCTATCTTTGTGGAAAATGAGATGTCTGACCCACCATGAGAGCTTGAGACTCTAATACTCTCCTGGCAAAGGTCAGAGCAATTAGTAAGACTGTTTCATATTAAGAAACTCAAGTCAGTCTGATGAGCTGGTTCATATAGAGCAATAGTTACTTTTTCTGTCACAAAATTAAGATTGCATAGAGGAGCCACCTGTTTTCTAGCAGGTTTCTCTACAACACCCTTTTTAAAAACATTTTCTTATAAAGTTGCATATTGCATTGAAGAGAGAGATTCATAGTCAGATATGTTAAAATGGCCAACAAATGAACCTTGACTGGTGGAGTAAGACAGACTAGTATAAGATAACTCTCACAAACACTGGAGAACAAACCTCTTAGCATAAAAATCTGGACAAAACCAAAAAAGGGGAACAAAGCCCCCCAAAACAGGGGCATATTTTAAATACTACTCTTATAAACTTAAAGTTGCTAAAGTAAAAGGCCCTATGTTACCATGCATTTTCTAAAGGATATAAAGTCTGAAACTTGAATGCCTACCATTATTTAGAGAATTCAGTCCTCACTGATTTGCCACAAAATGTGAAACAGATCAAAAATATGGGGTAAAAATCTAGATATCTGAGAAGTCTGCTGCAGAATGAGAGAAATGCTAGCCGTTTTGTTGATTCTTTTCTCGGCACCAACTAGAAAACCTTTTTCCATTTGCTAATACGGGATTTTCTAGCAGGTGACTTCCTTGTCCTCATCAATACCTGTACATCTTCAGAAAAAAAGGTGCCTAAAATGTATTAAAATGCTATCATCCAGGCAGTAATTTCAGGAGTGGAATGAATCAAGCACCCTGGTCTTGTGTGAGTAAATCCAGTCTGTGAGGAAGCTCGTGATAATTGCCCATGGCCATTTCCAGAAGGAGGAAGAATCACTGTTGGCCTGGGTCAGAAGGCAGTTGTGACAATGATCTTTGGGTGCTCCTCCTGAATCTTCAGAATGACCCTGGATGTTAGTATAAAGGATGGACAAGCATACAGGAGCATTCCTGTCCAAGGAAAAGAAAATGCATGTCAAGAAAATGTTGGGAGAAACATATAAATTTTCAGCAGGGAATATTACTTATAAGTAGGGACTAGAGCTTGATTTGCAACAGTAAAGATATATGAGAGACACCTAGAAGGGAAAGTATAATGAAAGAGGGTAGATTTCTGAAGAAATGTATGGAATATGTGAATTCAATAATAGGAACTCTGAGAAAATGTTCATATTACTCCCCCAAGGTACAATAACTGGGCTGGACTAGACAAATTATATTTCACAGGAACGTGTATTTAACTGAAAGTACTGACACACATCCAATAACTATTTCAGATGATACGCCAGTAACAACTATGATAAAAATGCAGGGTAGTGAAGGACAAATGAAACACTGGTGTTTCCCAACCTACCTGCTACAAAGAGCAATTTAAAGGACAACTACTTGATTCTTTTCTTGTTTCATTTCCAAAATGCTCTTCTTCCCTATCTTATGATGGTATCATTGAAGGCAAGTACGGTTGCTCAAGTAAATCCCAGTTTTGAATGTTTCCTTCATCCCCCGATGTTACAGCTCCGGTACAGTGAACCATCTTTAAGCCTATTACAGTCTCGCAGAGCAGTAGAAACTGTAAGGGTGCTGGAACAGCTTAGTAATAATGCCCTTTGCTTTTTACCACTCTTTCCTCTGTTGCTGCTAAAGGACCACTCACATACCATCCTCTTCAATCCTTTCGCCCAGGAAACACCTCCTTTAATTAACTATGCATTAATATGTTAAATGTGCCTTCAGCATCCAATAAAAATGCAATCCAGAACTACTCTGGGAACTATTCCTCTAAGTGTAGTTGCCAGACGCATCTATTTTCTTGAGGGATTAATTGTATTCCTGCTTGGAGCCAGTGTTCTATAGTTTGAAATAACTTTTTCTCCCAAATAGGTAAACATTGTTAGTTTATTGAATATGTAACCTTCGATAATGCCATTGCTTGTAATTTTCTTTGCTGATAACTCCATTTACTGGTAGTCAGTTTGTTTTTCCCTTGTGGTCATATGGACTTATTCTGGTTGGCTGTTCCCTAACATTGCTAATGGTTCCGTCAGGCAAACTTTCAAGTTGCAGGAGCCTAGGCTTATTTTATTTATTTTTCATTGTTGCACACGTGTAACGCTGGTATCTTTTGTTGTTTCCACACCTCTCAACAGCTTAGTTCAAGAAATCTGGGCAGGGAAAATGTTAAATATTACTGATATTAACTTGACAGCTGCTCAGATAACAAGCTTTGTGTTTGCATGCATTTCCACAAAGATATTAAGTCTAAAACTCAAATGTCTGGCCTGAATTAATTCTATAGTAATTTTCCCAGAAAAGCATTGATTTTATGAGGACAGACCTAACTTCTGAGGCAAAAATCATGACATTCTGTGAAAATCTGTAGCAGATCTATGCCAGGAGTCATACTTTCAGCAAGTGACTGTGCCGTGGAGCTCACTTTCTAAGGAACCTTACGCTTGCAATCATTTTACGCTGGCTAATCAATACTATTTAGCCAGCATAAAATAAGGAAAGAAATGTAGGAAAAAATAGGAGAGAAGTACGTGTGTGTTTCTGTTGATGTCTGAGGGTTGGGAGGGTGGCCTAATGGTTAGGATGTTTGCCTTACAAACACAAGGTACAGGGTTTGAATCTCACAGGGGATAATTGGCTAGGCTTAAAATGGCTCGCAAGGGCAGTTAGCCTAGTACTAATCTATGAACCTATGTGCTTGTATGCCTGCTTGAAAGTACGAATGAAATCAATTGAGCAGTTAGCGGTTTTGCTGTGTGGGGGGAGTGAAAAGAATTTACGAAAGAAAGATAAGAATGTACATGTGTGTTTGTGTTATTGTCTTTAGGTTTCTGTCTGCATTTGTGAGTGTATGCATGCTTGCGTGAATCAGACCTAAAGTGTATCTGTGAGTGTATGAATGAGAGCATGTTTCTTTATGTATGACTGGGAAGATTGGCATCGACCAGTGTGTGGCAGAAGCATCAGCAGTTAACAGAGGTTTGCATTCCTCTGAACCTGTTTGCTCAACATATCTAAAAAGCTATCCATTTTACAGCTATTGAAGCACGAAATCCAGACAAAACACATAATAAAGTAATAACTGGCCTAAAAAAGTGTTTGTATAAACTGTGAAGGTCGACAGGATTTGAGTGTGCATGCATTTTCTGAAGGATATAAAGTTTGAAGCTGAAATGTACACCCATATTTAGTGTCTTCAATACAAGTCATTTTGCAGGAAAAAAAAATCACATTTTTTATTCCTTTTTTTGTGTGCGTTCTTCATTGCATCTTTTTGCAGTTAGCCAGTGCATTGCATTAGTGCTGCTTTCTGCTGTTGAATTTACATGTGATAGAACCTTTTTTTTTTACTCTGCAGAATGTTGAATTTTTTGCTTCCATTTTTGGTCCTCATAAAATTTCCATTTTTCTGAACAATGACTGGTTAGATCTGAAGATTGAAGTTACTAAATAATGACATACATTTCAGTTTCTGACTTTAAATCCTTCAGGAAATAAATGCTAACAAAAAACATTTATGTGTAGCAACCTTCTACGTTTATAATGGTGATATTTCAAATCCGTTCCTATTTTTTCCGGATCTCTTGTACTTACAGGTTGACAGGGATGAAGTCTGTTGAAAAGTAGCAGTATGTATGATGCCATTGACAAGAGCTGAAGCTGATGCTTGTCTTAGGTCACCTAATGTTCATTTCAGTTTAGACTAGCATTCCGAATCTGGCATTATCTATACAATATAGCTGCTCTGATTGTAGGTTGCAGATATATTTTTTCTTATCACATACAAGTAGCAGTACTATGAAACAAAATTTAGTTTAAAAAAAAAAATATATATATATATATATATATATATATATATATATATATATATATATATATATAGTAAGACAGTGCAGTGTGTCGAGAGATAATTTAGTTCCTGCAGCCCTATTTAAAATATTATTTCCATAGTAATTTGTTGGAATAACTGGATTTGAGCTTAGTCATTTTATAACGATATGAAGTCAGAAATGCAAAATGGATGTTACTGTTTACTGTCCTACCTCAGTATGGGATGAGTTGTCTGATAGACCAAAAAAAAAAAAAAAAACAGCAAAAAATCAGTGTTCCAGAAAACTCAATGATAATTGAGTAGTTTGTGTGTCTGTGTGGGAAGGGAGATTGAAAGAAATATGTTTACTTGCGTGGACTTGCTGGGGGGGGGGTGCTAAAATGTCTCTGGAGAGAGAAGTTTGCTATGTGAATTAGCAAATAGTTAACAGTCATTTTCCCAGTATGTATCTGATAGCAGATGCTTCAGTATTTGAACAATTTATGTAATTTTTCATTCACTGAATCAGAGTAGAACATTGGACGTGTACATAGTCAGTAAAGTCTCTTTAATTTCTGGGCATTGGTAGTACTGTCATCTCACAGCAAGATTTTCCCTGGTTCGATTCTTGGGAGGGGATGCCTTATGTATAGAGTCTATTTGTCTTCACTTTTTTCCATGAGTTTTCTCCAGGTACTCCCAATTTCTTCCCACATCCCAAAGGCATGCAAATCATGGACTAGAAATTCCAATCTGTGATAGGTGTGTGTGTGGCTTGAAAGAACAGCAGCCACATGCCTAGACATCCTGCAGTGAGTACATTGCATCTTAATTGTCACTGTGCCAGTGACACCGCAACCCCCTCTGCAAACAATGGGGAAAAGGGGGATGTGAATGGATGGCTTTGTGTGTGCTAGTGTGGGAGTGTTGCCGGTGCCTGTGCCTCTGCATCTTTGTGTGTGATTATCCATGTCCAGAAAACAATTGTCACTCTATGTACTACACAGATGTGTGGTTATGATTTGGGGAATAAATGCATCAATCATACCAACAGTGAGTAAATTTTTATATATATAATGGTGTGTATAATTAATATATCACCCCATATGCTTATGGCATTCAGCTTTGTCTTTTGTTCCATTTGTTTGATAGTACTGCTGCATGTTATGTAAAACATGCTTAAATGGTATGCTGATCTGCACTGATGACACTTAGTTATGACCAAGCCTATTACATAATGAAGTTCTAATTGTTGATGTATCTGTAATGGTGTTAGATTCTTTCTGTTGTCCAACACAGTGGAAAGACTCTAGCTTGTCTGGACACAATGCATGACACTGGAGTTCTAATGGACTACAGTCTTTAATGTAAGGGTCATATGTCAGATTTGGTGACATTTCTTTCCACCTAAAAAACATGTCTAGGATCAGACACCTGCTTATTAAAGTTGACATTAATGCTCTTGTTCAAATGCTACTTAAATCCTGACTTGAGTACTATGATATCCTATTTTTGGGGTTGCCTGTCTGAATTTGAAAGTACCCAAATGCTATCTGATTTACAAAGGTATGGCTTCTGGAAAAAAAATTCAAACTGAACTCTCAGACCTCCAACAGCCCCAAGATTAATGAACTCAGGGCACAAACAAAATACCCAAACAGATTACTTCAAATGAGGACACGTCCAGAATGTTTTATGTTTTAAGAGACCAAACTGGCAACCAGTACAGGTTACCATAGTAAAAATCTGAGACAAATTTTTGTTTAGAGAACGGTTTCAAATACAAGCTATGGATAGCCTCCTAAAAACTTCTTTGTTTCAAGGCCATGCAAAGTTTAGAAATCCAAAGTTTTGTTTCATTACATTGGTTATAGATATACAAATATTTCTGCCAATTCTATTCCATACTTTAGGTTGTGGTCAAGAGGTTTGTTCCATTTTAGTCCAGGATATACAATCACATTCTTTTGTATCCGCAGCAATGATTTTTAGTTTGTTGGAACAATTTTGTCTTGCCGCCAAACAAATTCTGAATATATGAACAGTACAGAAAATTATTTGTTTGGCAGACATGAAAATTCTTAGCACACCCAGCACCTGCCTCTAGCTCCATCCTGCCGCATACAGTTTTTTGGAGTCTCCTGTTTTTGTAAACAGTATTTTACTTTATAAGGCAGGAGATAAAATTGTTTTTCAGTCCTGAGCAAGCAAATAAATCAACCCATTTTCTATACTAATTGATGCAGTGGTCAGAAAAGCCTTTTACTTGGTTGATCTCATACGTAAAGGGATTGCATACAGAAAAATGGAGGTTATTACCTATCTGTACTCCTCCCTCATTAGACCTACAGTGGATATAAAAAGTGTACACACCTGTTAAAATGCCAGGTTTTTGTGATGTAAAACTATGAGACCACAATAAATCATTTCAAAACTTTTCACACCTTTAATGTGGCCTATAACCTGTACAATTCATTTGAAAAACAAACAAATCTGTTAGGGGAAAAATATAAGAAATAAAAAACGTACAATAAGCTGATTGCATAAATGTGCACACCCTTAAATTAATACCTTGTTGAAGCACATTTTGATTTAATTACAACATTCAGCCTTCTTTGGTAGGAGTTTATCAGCATGGCTCATCTTGACTTGGCAATATTTGCCGACTATTCTTTGCAAAAGCGCCCCAAATCTGTCAGATTGCGAGGGCATCTCTTGTGCACACTCCTCTTCAAGTCACCCTACAGATTTTCTCTTGGATTTAGGTCTGGGCTCTGGTTGGGCCATTCAAAACCTTTAATTTTCTTCTGATGAAACCATTCTTTTGTTGATTTGGATGTATGCTTGGGGTCTTTGTCATGTTGAAAGGTGAAATTCCTCTTCATCTTCAGCTTTCTAGCAGATGACTGAAGGTTTTGGGCCAAAGGTGACTGGTATTTGGAACTGTTCATAATTCCCTCCACTTTGACTAAAGCACCAGTTCCATCTGAATAAAGGCAACCTCAAAGCGGGTCCCTATCACAACTTCAAAGTTTTAAAACTTCTAATCATAAAAGGTCGAACCCTAATGATCAATGTTTTAAAACTTCGAAGCTTATAATGGAGATTGCTGTAAGGTAAGATTTCCCTTTTGTACAATGTAGTGCGATCTCGGAGTTGGTATATTTAAGTTGCGGGGGTGTAGGGGGGCTTGACCCCTGCATAGAGGGTCCCCCCCCTTTTTTTAAGTTCAAAGTTCAGAAACTTCGATCATTAAGGTTCGACCTTTAATGATTTGATGTTTTGGAACTTTGAACATATGATATAGACCCCCCCCTCAAAGCATGATACTGACACCACTATGCTTCACCCTGGGGATGGTGTTCTTTTGGTGATGTGAAGTGTTGTTTTTGCACCAAACATACCTTTTGGAATTGTGACCAAAAAGTTCAACCTTGGTGTCATGAGACCATGACACATTTTCTCACCTGTTTTTGGGAGACTTGATGCATTGTTTTGCAAATTTTAGCCGGACCTGGATATTTTTCTGTGTAAGGAAAGGTGCAACCACACCCCATAGGCCAGGCATATGGAGAATACGGGAAACTGTTGTCACATGTAGTACACAACCAGTACTTGACAGAAATTCCTGCAGCTCCTTCAGTGTTGCTATAGGTCTGTTGGCAGCCTCCCTGACTAGTTTTCATCTTGTCTTTTCATCAATTTTGGCAGGACGTCTAGTTCTTTGCAACGTCACTAATGTCACATATTTTCTCCACTTTTTGATGACTGTCTTCACTGTGTTCCATGGTATATCCAAGCCTGTGGACATTTTTTTGTACCCTTCTCCTGACTGATATTTGTCAGCAATGACAAATGACGTGTGTGTGTGTGTGTGTGTGTGTGTGTGTGTGTGTGTGTGTGTGTGTGTGTGTGTGTGTTACATATATTGTCTAATTGAGAGAAGCAAATCAGAGCAACACTTACCTTATTGAAGATGAGTCCAGTGTCAGTGGAGTGTGCTTACTGTGACAAAGCTTTATTGTCCTGGGATGCTATCAATGGCAGTCCAGTGTAGATGTTTACTTGCTGCCTTGTTGAAAAGATGACAAAGCAGCATGCTCTACTGGTAGTGTACTTGTCTGTCTGTGAGTGTGCATGCATTGCACAGTGTAATGTTGAACACTGCAGCTGAGCTGGACTGGCACCAAGCTTATTTATGGGTGACATGATGCAGGGCCGGCATTTGGTCAACTGGTACGCTAGGCAAAAGGTCTCCACAGCACCCTCCAACACCACCTTCTCCCCCATCCTGGTCTAACTATACCACCCAGATTACTAGAAAAGTGCCCCTGCTTGAGTGGTGCCCTATGTGGCCACCTAGTTGGCCTATGCCTAAGGCCAGCTATGACATGTCAGTGCAGTAGGCTGGCTGCAACCACTGTTAGGTGCCCCAAAGTTACATCAGTTGCAGGTGTGGTGGCTCAATGCTGTTGTGGCACTGTCTTGTAGAGCGTTGGGCAATGCCATATGGTTCACCAGTACATTAGGTGTCAATGTGTATGTTTAGCATGGGTTGTGTCAAAGAGATTGACTTAGCATGGCAAGGATAAGACCAACTGTCTTAAATGGAGTGACTGTCAGGTGACCAGACCTGACCATCATCTTATGTGTAATCAGGATCTTGCAAAGAGATGGACAAAGCAGCATAGTACAACAGCATATAAGTTTTGCATGGGTGTTGTGAAAGCGACTGATATTGCCTGGCAGGGCTGACAGGAAACCACTGTGCATTCTACTTGCACCATCTACTACTATGAGTTGGTTTGTCTGTCCTAATTTTCAGAAACTCTTAGAGGATGTAAAAATGGCATTTTACAATCACCTTTGGAAATGGAATTGTAGTGTCAGTGGTGGAAAGTTTATGGAAAATGTGATGAGGGGCCAGTTGGCATACAGGGAACATCTCTGAGTTGCGTCCTGTCTCCATTTTCCAATGGTTATTTTGCTCCTTTTGCCCACTGTATCAAACCAAACCATCTCAGGAAGATGTTGGTAAGGAGACCTTAAGAAAAAGCTGTGGGGAGGTTATAGAACGGATGGCATGGAACCCCTTTACAATCAATGGAGAGGCAGTGATGAGAGGATGGGTATGTAAGGGTCATTTTGTGACTTCCCTCCCTGGCACTGTGTTACACTATTGTAAGAGTCAGATTATCTATTTCTGCCTTTTTGGCTACAGGTTGTTTCAGACAACTTGCTTGAGAGTGAGTCAATGCTAAGAGATTAGTCTTGTAAAGTGCCGTTTTCCACATCCAGAGATCTAATAACCCATGTGTCCCTCATGTCCTGCAACATGTCACATTGGGAGTGGGTTATATGAATAGCTCTCTTTACCCATCGGGGAATCCCCCCCCCCCAAAAGAGTATTGTACCTAGAGATCACTACTGTATCTCAACACAATATCACATGTCCTTATGGAAAACATGGCTATTATCTAGGCCAGCGGAAGAAAATGTATTGTGAACCAAGCCTGACGTATTAATCTGTATCCTAAGTTTTAAAAAATGGTTTTGCTCTTTTTTGATTTCTCCAAGTCTTTTGGGTTTCTAATACCATGACAGGAATGGACCTCGTTCCTAAGTCAGAGTACGATTAAAGTTCATGAAATTAGTATTATTTCACTCTTTGATGTTAGCCAAAAGTGCTCTTCACAGTACCCGCAATGTGCCCAGCAATGACTCCTTCTGCAATTCATACGGTGTTACATGAATTGGTAACATATCTAAATCTGATTGTAAATTCTTTTTTATAAGACCAGTTGCTCCTACTACTATTGGAACTGTCTGGTATCTTTCTTCTCGTTTCTGCCTGCAGATCAAGGTATTTTATGACTTTGTGTCTCTCTGTATGCAAGACACTATAGTCACAAGGTGTGGCAATTTCAGTGATCAATGCTACTTTTGTCTTTTTTCTTGGATCACTATGTCCGATTTTCTAGCATCTATCTTTTGGACTGTTGGTATTGGATGATCCCATGTGATGCAAACCATCATATTCTATGATTCTCTGTGGCTCATGTTTCCAGTGTTTTTCAGCCACTTCGATACCATAATAGTTGCACAATCTCCAGTGTAACAATCTCGCCACATTATTATGCCTTTCAGTATACAGTCCCTCTGCCATTAGAGTATCGCAACCAGCAATAAGGTGTGTAGCTGTTTCCAACTCGGTTCCACAAAACCTACATATGTTTGTCTCTCCCACATGTTCAATGGACTTAGTAAACCAGTGTGTACGCATCTCACTATCTTGGGCTGCCAATATTAACCTTTCATTTCTTGATGTAAATTCACCTCTCAACCATTCCTGCATTCATTATTGATCAACATGAGGCTCTTCCAGAAGTTTTTTATACTTGCAACTATATTTATGTTTTTTCCACATTTATTGCCTTCTCATCTGATCCTTCACCTTATATTCTTTCTTTTCTTTTTTAGCACATTCAGTTGCTGCCTGTTTTTTATCCACTTCTGGTTTGATTTCCATTCCTGCTTGATGTTGATATGCTTCTGCTAAATTAAGCAGATATGTCATCTTAGATTTATTCTCCTCATGTTTCAAAACTTTCACCACATTTGGATCTTGTGAGGTCAATAGATATGTGTGGAGTCCCACGATTGCAGATCTATGCATGTAATCAATTTCAAGGAGGCCCATCCCTCCTTCAGAACGGGGATATATAATCTTGGTATACACTGATTTTTATAGATCATTTGGTGAGCATGAAGCATCCTTCTTGTTTTGATATCCATTCTATCCAACACTTTTTGGGGAGAGTCAGTCACTTCAAAACTATAAGTTAGGACAGGAAGAGCAAATTGATTTATAGCTTGGATCTTTTTCTTAGGTGTCAATGCTGTTTGCAGGATTAATTTAAGTCTTCTAAATTACTCCTTACTAAGCCTTATTCACATTTGTTCATGTTTTATTGCTGATCCTTCATCGATTCCCAAGTATTTGTATATCCCCTCTTGCTCAAGTTCTTTTATATAACATTCTTATCCTAAACTGATGTTTTCCCGGTGCTGCAATTTTCCTTTTTTAAAGGTTGCTTTTGCACATTTATCAAGACTGAATGACATTCTGATATCTGAAAATGTTTTGACAACCTGCAGCTGTGCTTTCAGTTCCTCATCTGATGAGCTATACAATTTTAAATCATCAACAAAGAGAAGATGAGAAGTCATTAGACTTTGTTGTTTTCTAGAAGCCAAATTTAAGCCACGGCCTAGGCTGTTAAGTAAGCAGGTTAATTAGTTAATGGCAAGGCAGAATAACAAGGGTGACAGAGAGTCGCCCTGGAATATCCCCCTTTGTATTTTTATCCCTGGGATAATAATCTGTCCTTTATCATGGCTTAACTGCAAAGTGGTCTGCCACTGTTTCATGGTTAGTGTAATGTAATCAATCAGTGTAGGGTGTATCTTATACATTTTTAAGCACTCTTTTATCCATTAATGTGGGATACTATCAAATGCTTTTTTGTAGTCAATCCATGCCATACTTAGGTTCTTCCCCTTCTTACAATTCTCCACTATAACTTTGTTTAACAACAAATGGTCCTTTGTTCCATGACTTTCTTTTATTGCCCTTTTGTTCTACTGCCATAACTGAGTTTTCTTCTAAATGACTATAAACTCTGTCAGCGTCAATTCCAGTGTATAGTTTGTATGTTGTCGGAAGACAAGTTATTGGTCTATAATTTTTAGGGTAGCTTGCAGGTTCACTCTTAAGTAAGACCATTGTTTTTCCTGTTGTTAACCAGTGCGGTGTGTGTTTGGGGTGCATATATAAATAGTTCTTACTCATGGCTAAATCACCATGCAAAGAAGTTAATACTTTAAGCCAAAAGTTAGGTACTGCATCTGGGCCTGGGGTTTTCAAGTTAGAGGCTTTTCTCAACTTTTTTTCAGTCTCTCTAGTTGTTATTTCATCCCATTTCATATCCTGTACCTTTAAACTTCTTATTCTCTCTTTTTACTTCTGCTATCCATTTAGCATCTTTGTTCCACAGGATCTTCATAGATACTTCTCCAAAATCTATCTACTTCCTCTTTTTTTGGCGGTCTATCTATTCCTTTTACCTTATTTTCCAGTTCTCTATAAAACTTTTTTGGGTCATCAATAATTTGTTTATTTTGTGTTTTTCCCTTATATTTATCTTCATATCTCCTAAGTCTTTCCACCTGTTTTATAATTTTTAGCTCATCTCCAATAGTGCACAATAGATCCTGGTCTGTTCTAATACCACACATTGCTTTTATCACATCTAGCTTTCTTAATATTTTCTTTGATCTGTTCCCTCTTTTATAATCTTCTAACAATGATACTTTTTGTCTTAGCTGCTTTATAGTTTTCTCTAGTCGATAGTTCCACGATGGTATTCACTGTTTCCCCCTCTTTTCCCTCACTACCCTATTGCTGTGGTAGAACTTTATCAGTTATAAATTTAGCAGCACAGTAATATATTCTGTTTACTTCTGTTATATCGCATGGGTCTCTATGGACAGTGGTAATTACTGTGTTCATTTGTTTTATCAAGCTTCTGACGTTTGGGGTTTTATTAACCTTCTGCAGTCTATTTCTCTCATTGATCTTGATATATCTATCTTTGTCAATTAAATCAAGCAACTCTTTTCTTAACTCCTTTTCTTCCATACTGAGGGTACATCCCTTGTTTTCCATTTCCTGTGGGCATTCTATAGAAAGTTCTATATCATCTTCCTGTGGCACATTCTCTTCAATTTCATCCTGTGCCTTCTGTTGTTTTGTCATATGGGAACTCACTGGCCTATCACTCCTCAACATTGCCTGTACTAGAGTTTCTACAGTTTCCTGTTTCTTTCCTTGCTGTTTAGCGTCAAATGAATGTTTATACTGGTTTCTTGTGCAAGACTCCTAAATATCTTGATATGGCACCTGACCAGTTACTTCCTGTTCCACTGGTTTCCCCTTAATTTGGATATCCATTGCTCTATCCTGTTGTGGTGCTTTCTGCATTTGATTTTCTACACTGAATCCTTCTCTTTGCAGCTGTTCCGTTACTTCAGTTTCTATTTCTTTGACTTCTCCATTACTCATCTCTTTTTCTACTTTTCCTCTTAGTCTTCTTACTTTTTGTATTGTAAAGTTTTCCATATCCAGATTCCTTTGCCTATATTTTTCTTCAAATATCTTTGGTGCTGCTCTTTTTGTATTCATTAATTTTGCTTTCTCCTTTCCATAAATATTACACCATATTAATTCTCTTTTCCTTTCTGCTGTCCATATTTCTTCTTCACATGTCTCCTGGTCTTCTTGCTTTTCCTTATTCTGGGGACATACTCCAGCATACTGTGATGTAGTCTGTCTTAGACCTTCTACATTAAATCCTTCACTTTGCAGGCACTCCATAACTTTAGATTCTATTTCTTTAACCTTTACTTTACTAATTGTCTTTTCTACATTATGTTTTTGTGTTATTAATCTTTTTATTGTGAAATTTTCCATATCTGGATGCCTTTGCCTGTATTTCTCTTCAAATACTTTTGAGACTGCCTTCTCTATATTAGTTAACTTAGCTTTCTCCTTTGCATAAATATTGCACCATATCAAATCTCTCTTTCTTTCCCATGTCCATATCTCTTTTTTAGCTTTTTCAAATATCTCTAAGTTTTGTTGTTTATATTTTTCCACTTCCTCAAAGGCTTCTTTTTCCAAAGAGATCAAAGTTTCTTGATCTATATACTGTTTTTCAAAAATATGTTGTATTAATGAAGCAATTTTTTATCTGAAGCTTCTGACAGTTTTTCCTGCAAAAGTATTTTTCTTTCCTCTAATTTCTCTCTCAATTGTTTTGTATATCTTGTATCCAGAAATTCTGGGCTTCTTGCATAATAATAACAATACATAATTTCTTTCTTATCCTCAATAGTCCACTGTATCATCTTTATGGCTCTTTTTTGGCCAATCAATTTTTGTCCTTTTTGTGGACTGCTGCTTCCTTCTACAACAGGGGGGCCATCCTCCTCCTCAGCCTGGCCTGGCCCCATTGTAGGAATATTTCTGCATTTTGGTTTCCTCTGTGGTACTTTTCATGTCTCATCTGATGCTATTGTTTGGATTCCTGTAAATGTGCTAAGCAGTTGCCTGACTAAGAGTTCACATGAATATGCATGACACTGCCTTCATCTTTTGTGGATGAGTAGTGAATTGAAGTTAGACTGAAAAGTCATGATGTCTGCATAGTCAATTCACCTTCTCAGCAAGATACCGGTTAGCTCTGCTTGCCCTTTCCTCTTGTGAGCATCATTCTTTGTTATTCATCAGGATTCACAGGTTAGCCACCTGTAGATGCTGAGAGACATGAAAGCTGTCCTATCTGCAGAACTGATCTATATTTCACATTAGAGAATGCCTTCTGATGTTGTGTCTTTATGCATTGCTGTTGCCAAGGACAATTTTGTGCATTTGCTGTCTTGACTGTGCTTTGAAGTTACAGATTAGTTGTTTAAAGTGAAAACTTTACATTTTTAGACCCCTTCCTTTTGATGAAGCCATGGTCCTTCCTTGTGGTCCATCTCCATTGATTTCTGGGTATAGTTTCATAGTATAGTACTAGGCTATCTGCCCTAGGGCATTTATAAGCCTAGCCAAAGTGTATGTGGCTTTTGCCACCCCATGTAATGATACAAAGTGTACAATTTAAATTAAATTTAGTTTACTGTGCCTCTATCTAGCAATGACACAGAGATGACCCCCGGGGTAAACCTACAATCACCCATCCATTCGTCCAGATTTCTCTTGAAGAGAGTCAGTGAGGAGCTCTGCCTAACATGGACAGGTATCCTATTCCAGAGTGCGGGAAGCCTCTGGGTTATGAATCTGTCCCTCCAGCATGTTCTTTTCATATTTGTGCTGAGGTTTAGATCTTTAGCTCTCGTGGCTCTGATGGATTTGGATTTTTTGAGGTGGAGCATGTACATTAATTCTGAATTGGACATGGCCTTGTACGTAAGGCACAGATCACCTCTGAGCAGGCAGTATGCTACTGAATAGAGCTGGAGCTTTTTCAGTCTGGCAGCATATGACATATGCTGGAGACCCTTGATCCTCTTGGTAAGGTACTTTTGGGGTCTCTCCAGCTGCTGCAGGTGCCGGGTGAGGTACATACCAAATGGGGCATTGTACTCAATCATAAGTCTGATAAGGGAGGAATATAAGGGTACAATGACATCCTTTGATCTGGATGTGAATCCCTTCATGATAAGGTGGGCAAGGTAGAAGGTCTTTCTAACCACTTTGGCGACGTGGGTGTCAAATGAGAGGTCACTGTCAACTTGGGTCCCCAGGTCTCTGATTACTTGTTCTGTACTTAATGGATTACCACCTATGTGGTAATTTGTGGGTACTTTGTTTTTTCCAAAGGGGATGACTATACATTTTTTGGCAGTTAGTTTAAGGCCATGACTCTGGCACCAGTCGTCTGTTTCTGTGAGGCCCTTCTGGAGGATGCATGTGTCAGCTGGTGTGTCGACTATGGCACCTAGTTTGCAGTCATCTGCAAACTTTGTCAGCCACAACTCCCCTATGTTTGCCTGCACATCTGAGAAATAAATGCCGAACAAGAGGGGTCCCAAGACAGAGCCCTGTGGGACTCCACTTGTGACTGGCTTAGAGTCTGACATAGCTCCAGCTATTCTGACTTTGTGGGTTCTGTCTTTTAGCCAGTTTGCAACCCATCTTGTGACAAACGGGTTTACATTTAAGCTGTTGAGCTTGTCTATGATGCCTGAGTGGGGTATTGTGTCGAAGGCTTTTTCCAGATCCAGGTAGGCTGTATGAATTGCTTTGCCTTCATCGATGGCTCTAGTGACTGTTTCAAAGAAGTCCACCAGGTTTAAAAGACAGGATCTGCCTTTTACAAAGCCGAACTGGGTAGGGTCAATTCTCTGTAGGTCCCCGATGTCTTTGTTTATGAGTTCCATAATGATCCTTTCCATAGCTTTGCAGACCAGGCTGGTCAAGCTTATGGGGCGGTAGTTTCCAGGGTCTGTAGAGGTGCCACCTTTGTGGCTGTACGCCAGTATTCAGGGACGTATCCTGTAGCAAGGCTAAGATTAAACAGCGTTCTTATGTGCGGGTTTAGCTCCTCTAGGAGTTCACATAGCACGCAACCCGGGACACCGTCAGGTCCCATGGATGCTGTATTTTTAGCTTTGCTGAGGGCAGCTCTCACCTGGACATCTGAGATTTCAGGGAGGTTGCATTCAGCTGAGATATTTATTTCATCTTTTGGGGGAGAGGGAGGGGAGAAATTTGCACTGAACCTGTCTGCCAGTATGTTGGCAATATCTGTGGGTTCAGTGTATTTTTTGCCATTATGAACTAACTCTGCGCATATCTGAGGGTTTCCGCCCAGGTTTCTAACATAACTGAAGAAGGCCTTATGATTATCTTTAGTGTCCTTAGCGATTTTTCTCTCGAAGTTGGCCGTTGATGATTTTATTAGCAAATGTAGTTTTTTGCTAGTGCTGATCAGGGATGCCTTCCCTTTATGGGATTTTGCTCTGTCTTGCAGTAGCTTCCTTCTCTTGTTATAAAGTTTGTTTATGGCTGGGGTCCACCAGATAGGATGCCTGCCTTTGGTGGAAAGGGTCTTGGTTTTATTTGGGATTGCATGATGCATGCATTCTTGGAGATGCCCGTAGAAAGCATTTGTGAAAGATTCAGCAGTGTGGGATGTGGTTTCCACTGGCCCAGGGGGCTTGAAGGATACCATTTCAGTCCTAAGGAATGTAAAGTCAGCTTTTGAGAAGTTTCTCACTGTGGTCTTTTGTGCTGGGGGTGGATGTGGGATATAAATATCTAGGGTTATTAGTTTATGGTCTGATCTCACTAGTGAGGGGTATACTTCCGGTGTTGAGCATTTTGTCCCCAAGTTTGTGATAATCAGGTCAAGTATATTATTTCCCCTTGTGGGGGAGGTGACTAGTTGTTCCATCGCATTTGAGTTGATGAATTCCAGGAACCTTTGGGCTAGGGTGTTGGGGCCTGAGTAATGCACCCAGTCTATGTTTGGGTAGTTGAAGTCTCCCAATATGATGGTATTTGGTGAGACATTCATATCCTCCAGTGTCTTCAGGAAGGCTGAATGGAGTTCCTGAGATTGTGAGGGTGGTCTGTAGCATGCTACAAGTTGTATAGCAGTTTTGCCTATGGTTAGTTGCACATGGATGGCCTCCGATGCTTCGTGCATTGCCATTAACCTGGAGGTGTGGGTGTCTTTAATTAATATGGACACTCCCCCCTCCTTTTGTGGTTTGGCCCAGGTTTTGGGGCCGAAATGCATGATAAGAGGTATAACCTGGTAGGGCTGGGGTGCTCTCAGGAGCCTTGAACCAGGTTTCAGTTACTGCACAGACATCGATGCTCTCCATACTGAGGAGTGCTTCGAGAGCCTGCATAATCCTACTGTGTGTGGTGTCCCTATGCAAAATGGCCATTATATAAATCCCTCACTCTATCTTTCTCTCTCTCTCTCTCTCTATATATATATATATATATATATATATATACGGGATCTGTCAATATGTTCGAAGTTTCACTACTTCGAACCCCACTTCACCGAGTCCACTTGTTCAAAGTAGTGAAACTTCGAACATTGACTTTGGCAGTCATACTACAGTGCAGAATGGGAATATTCCCTTTTCCCACTGTAGTGCAATCTTGGAGTTGGTATATTTAAGTAGGGGGTGTGTGAGGAGGTGCAGGGGGGCTTGCACCCCTGCAAAAACATGTTTTAGTGTTTTTTTTTTTTGGTTAGCCTGGGGAACTAGACTTCAGCAAAAGTGCACTTTTGTTTAAGTGGACTTTCACTGGAATGTAGGGTCTACTGCTCTATTTTGAAGAAGTGTATTTTCGATGTAAAGCAGTAGACCCATATATATATATATATATATAGAGAGAGAGAGAGGGAATGTGTATGTGTGTGTGCGTGTATATTTATGCATGTACACGTGTGTGTGTGTGTGTGTGTGTGGGTGGGTGTCTGTGCATAATATATATATATATATATATATATATATATATATAGAGAGAGAGAGAGAGACAGAGACACACACATACACACACACACCTGCACAATATACTTATCTATACATAAAAAGAAATATATATATATATATATATATATATATATATATATATAATTTTTTTTGATGTATAGATATGCATATTGTGCAGGTATGTATGTGTGTGTGTGTGTGTGTATATATATATATATATATATATATATATATATATATATATATATATATATATAAATAAAATGGAGTGACAGTGGCAGGTAGTGACCAATTCATTTGGTAGGGTATATCATTGAGCTATACTGCAAAGTTGAAATGGCAGCAACATGGGGGTGAATAATGTCGTTCGCATCTAGAGGTCTGCCTGCAACAAGTGAAGGCAATCCTGGGCTTAGGTCATCAACAGCGAGATTGCCCATGAATGTCACTGTATTGGGAGTATAGGTTGGCTGAGGAACACGGGTACTGTGCTTTTAGGGAAGATGCAATGGCTTTTTTAGAATCATATGTGGAATAATCGGCTGTAAATGTGTTTGAGACGGTTTGCAAAACAGCCATTGTATACTGGGCAAGTGTCTGTATGTGTGCATTGTGGAAGCTGTTGTGTTTAAGGGACAACTGGGTCTGAACTGGACTGGCACCCAACATTTTAAACAGCAGCAGCTAGGGTCACCCATAGCTGTGTCTGCATCACTTTGTGGAGAGGTGAAGCATGGGTGGAATCCCAGGGGTCTATTTTTTGTTTCCCACCTAGCTATCCATGTCATACTTACAAAGGAGTAAGCAGGTATTCTGCTCGATGTGGAGAGGGAGCCTCTTCCATAGTTGGAGTCTGTGAGACACAATTCTGTCCCACCAACAAGCCTGGTTGATGTCTCAGACCATGTTAAGGCCACATGTGCAGGTTACTGGAGTGGAGCTTGACTTGCGGATATGCAGCAGTCCCATCAAGGTGTGGTCCATGATCGCCTAGTATGCCAGACAGAGGTAATTTCTGAGGAATCTGTATGAAACTGAGAAGAGGGATTATGCTTTTAGCCTATCTCTGTATGGTAGATGTTTTGAGGCTCTGGATTCTCCCAGTGAGGAACCACTGTGGTCTCTCCAGCTGCTGCATGTGCTTTGCGAGGTACATGCTGAAAGGTGAGTTGTACTCCATAAGGGGCCTTATAAGGGAAGAATGCAGGGATGCTATGACCTCCTTGTCCCTGGATGAGATACCCTTACTTATGAGGTGGCTCATGTAGAAAGCTTTCGGTACCACGGAAGCAACATGGTGGTCAAAAGTCAGGTGGCTATGAACCTGTGTGGCACAATCCCTCAGGAATGATTGAGCACTTAAGACATTATCAATGTGATAATTTCTCAGGACATCACTCTCCACAAAAGGGGATGATGATTTATTTTTGGTATTGAGCTTGAGGCCATGTTTGTGGCACCAGTCATTTGTCTGAGTGAGACCCTCTTGGAGTATGTCCACATCTCTAGGGGAATTGATGACAGCACCCAACTTGCAGTCATATGCAAACTTGTGGCCCACTGGTTTTGGCCTACACCACATAAAAGTATATTCCAAATAACAGAGACCCCAAGACCAAACCCTGGGGTACACCACTTGTTACAATTCTACTGCTTGATGTGGCTTCACCTATATTGACTATGTTGTTCTATCAATGAGCCAGTTTGCTATCCATCTGGTAACGTGGATTGATGCCTAGTTGAGTGAGTTTATCTGTTTTCCATGAGAGGGGAATAGTGTCAAAGGCTTTGGCCAGGTCAAGGTAGGTGGTGTGCATCTTCTTCCCCTCACCCATGGCTTTGGTGACTGTCTCAAAGAAGTTGGCAAAATTTAGCAAACATGACCTACCCTTGACAAAGCCAATGTCCTTGTTGATGAGGTCCATGATAATCTGTTCCATGGCCTTGATGATCAGGCTAGTTAGGCTGATGGATCTTTCATTTCCCAGATTGGTGGATGTTCAACCTTTGTGTAAAGGGATAACACTGGCTGTCCTCCACTCACCTGGGGCAAAGCCAGTACTCAGGTTTGGTTGAATATGGTGCCTAATGGTGACACAAGTTCCTGTCCGAGTTCACATTGGATGCAGCCTGGGATGTTAGCAGGTGCCATGGAGGCTGCATTTTTTTACTTTGCGAGAGCAGTGATAACTTGTTCTCTCGATTTAAGGGGAAGGGGGCAGGCACAGGGTATGTCCTGGCTTACTGAAATGGGGGAACAGAGAGGTTCAGGTTTCATTGAATCTGTCAGCCAGCAAGTTTGCTATATCTACGGCATTTGTATATGTGGTGTCCTTGACCACTAGTTCTGAACAGATCTGGGTGCTTCCTTTGAGGTTGCGGACATATGTAAAGAAGACCTTATGATTGACTCTAGTAGATGTGGCCGCCAATTTGGACCCTAAGTTTGCTTCAGGGGATTTCATTATTGCTCTTATTTGCTTGTTCAGGCTAAGGAGACATTGCTTCCAATTGGGCACCTGCCCTTCTTGGTCTTGGACAGCAATTTTTTCCCTTTGTTATAGAAATTTATTGCAGATGTCCACCAGACAGGTATAACTGTGTGAAAATACTGTTACATTGCAAGTCTGCCTTTGTGAATTTATATATGTATGTGTGTGTGCGTGTAGTATATATTGTGTAAATTGAGTTAAACACATCAGAGCAACACCTGACTGTTAGTTTGTTGAAGGTGAGTCTGGTGTCAGTGCAGTGTGCTTTCTGTGACAAAGGTTTATTTTTCTGCGGTAATATCAGCAGCAACAGTCAAGTGTAGCTGTTTCATTGCTGCTTAGTGGGAAAGTTGGCAAGGCAACATGCTCTGGTGTTGGTGTGTGTCGGTGGGAGTGTGTGACTGTGAGTGAGTGTGTTGGTGGGGGTGTGTGACTATGAGCGAGTGTGTGGTGGGGGTGTGTGACTATGAGCGAGTGTGTGTGGTGGGGGTGTGTGACTGTGAGCGAGTGTGTTGGTGGGGGTGTGTGACTGTGAGTGAGTGTGTTGGTGGGGGTGTGTGACTATGAGCGAGTGTGTGGTGGGGGTGTGTGACTATGAGCGAGTGTGTGTGGTGGGGGGGTGTGACTGTGAGCGAGTGTTGGTGTATGACTGTGAGCGAATGTGTTGGTGTGAGCTGGGCAGTATAACGTTGAACAATGTAGTTGAGCTGCACTGGCACCAACCCTGTTTAGGGATGACATGATGTCAGTGCAGTGGGCTTGCTGCAACAAGTGTTGGGTGCCCTGAACTGACATCAACTGCAGATGGGGTGGCCCACAGTTGTTGCAGCACTGTTTTGTGGAGAGGTTGGCAATGCCTCATGGTTCACTGCTACATTTTGTCTCAGTGTGTGTGTTTAGCATGGGTTGTGTCAAAGAGAATGACGTAGCATGGCATGGTTGAGACCAACCCTCTTAAATGGAGTGACTGTGAGGTGCCCATATCTGACATGGATGTGCGATTGTTGAAAGAGAAATACTTTCCAAATTATTCTAAGTAAACAGCAAATAGAAAATGCAATACCATTTCTTTTTGAATGGGCAAGCTAATAGTGTTATTTTTATTGGGTGTCATGGTTGAAAAACACTACATAGTGTTATTTTTATTGGGTGTCCTGGGTGAAAAACACTAAATAGTGTTATTTTTATTGGGTGTCCTGGGTGAAAAACACTAACAAATGGTTTATTGTTGCATTGTCAGATACATTACAATTTATTGAATCCCACAGAGTTTGTCTGATATTCATCTGTGCTGGTCACCTGAAATTGTCTAGTTTAGAATCAGTAATGACAAGAACGGGGCACTGCAGTTTGCTGTGCATATTCTTATACAGAAATGTGGAAATGTAGAAAGATATTGGGGAAGAATCCTTTTTTTTTTATCTTAAGGATTTATGTGCTGCTTTCTAAAATACTGAATCATGTTTCACATTCATTGACTTCATTCATTTGTTTTTAACAGGGAAAATATGTTTCAGATTCTAATTAGTTTATGTGCATTTATTTTAGGGCAGTACTTCCTCAGTTGATTTGCTGCTCTTGCAATGTCTGGAGTTCAGACCTGTTGGCTATCTGAGAAACACAGACTCACAAACCTTGCCATAGTATTAGCTTTAGTGTCTTGGGTACTTTCAGTTCAGTTACTGTTTTTGATTTATTTTAGTAAATAATCCTGGCATGATCTGAGTAATGTGTAAATCCCTGTTGTTTATTTGCGACACAATATTGAACTTATTTACTGTAAGACTTGGAGTTCTTTTCCAATGAGTATACAAACTGATGGTGAGTGTTGCAGACAGGTATTGGGAGTTGTGCATTGGGGTTAGGTATTGGGAGTTGTGTGTTGCCGGTAGGTATTGGGACTTGTGTGTTGCAGGTAGATATTGGGAGTTGAGTGGCTGCTTTTCACTGTATGTAGAGGTATGAAATGTGTAATGTGAATGTGTTTTTGAGAGTGTGGGAGTGGCTGTATAGTTGTGGTAGTGAGATCAGTTAGGTGAGAGGTAGGATATGTGTGCGAATATGGATGGATGAGGGGTGGGTGCATGCGTGAGAACAGGACAGGAAGGTGTTGGATGTTTATTGAATCCAGGTGTGCATATATTTGTGGGAATGTGTGTGTCACTGCCATACTTATACAGGTTGTACAGCATGAAAGACGTATGGGGAACACTAGTCACTGGGGGCACACTTAATATCATACTCCCTTAAAGATCATAGAGTACTAACAAACATCTTCACACTACACCAATCATTACAGAAGAGACCAAACACATAGAGCTACATATTCTGAGGCTCTTTAAAGTAACTTATCTAAATCACAAAGGCTTTCTAGATGCAGCACAAGTGCCCTCATCAAATTCACAAACACAATGCAGGCAGCAGTATTCATGAAACATACATCTAAGAGTCGCATTGTTTCATTTCAACTGGTAGGTGGGCATAACTGGCTTAGACAGTATAACGTTAAGGTCACATGAATGGACAAAGAACAAATATGTCAGCATTCTGTAGAGTATAAGGACTACTCCTCAGGGAACAGCACAGCCATTGCCAATTTATGTTAATATAAAGCTAGGCTCTTCATGTTAAACTTCTTGCATTGAAGAATAGCAAATAATCCCAGTATTCTGCTGTTCTCCGGTACAGGTTTTGTAGAGGGTCAATAGAGGGCCCATACAGGGTTTCTATGAATGATTCCTAATAGGCAGCAGTGTTTTCATAGTTTGTGGCAGCTTGAAATTTGGCCAGGGTGACAGTTATTAGGAGAAAGTGTGCCCTAGAATAATTCCTAAAAGTTCCAGGGTTAGCTGGTGTTTGTTTTTATCCTTACTTCAAAGGAGACACCCTCATGGTCTGACCTGATCAGTGAGGACATTACTCTGGGGGAGGGTGAAATATTTCTGCCATGTTTGTGAGGACCAGATTAATATCTGCACCCCTAGTGGGTGTACATACTAAATGGTCCATGGTGTTTGCTTATACAAAGTATAGCTATGCTAGGCCTGCATGTTAGTGGGTCCTTATATTAGAGCAGTTAAAATCACCCTTGAGTATGGTATTGGATTGAATGGGGACTCTCTCTAGTATATTTAAATATGTATTATGGTTTTCCAGGGTCATAGAGAGGGACCTATACTTGCAAGGATATGGCATGGTTTCCTGAGCTGGCTTAGCTATGTCAGTAGGTTTATCAAGTTGACAAATTTCTAAAAAAGGAAGTATGGGTGCACAGCATTTTAACCAATATTCAGAATCCCAGAGGGGCCAAGTGCAGACCATCTCTGGCAGCAGTGTGGTCTGTCAACCATATCCTCTCAGGCTGACAAATATTGTAGCCCATTCAAATGATATGTAGTCTAAGCCATTTATTAAAGTCAGTAATTTTCTTTTTATATTGTGGCATTATCCCTGGAGAAGGCAGAATGCTAGGCTCACATTGGCATGGGGCACATAGCCTGAGAGCTCCATCATGACTATCTTCATGTAGTCCAGGGAGGTACTTCTCAAGTTGTTTACTCCCACTTGGACTAAGAATGAGAGTGAGTCATAGTAGAACTTCTAGCTCAACTTGCATTTTTTTCTCATTTTAGCTTAGCACTGTCAGTTATCTGTGCTACAAGTGTTTTCTGACTGCACCATAATGATGTGGTACATAAACTACGCAATATCCTACCCTCTTGTCTAGACTAGCCATGGTAGCCTCTGATATAAATTTTCAGCACAATTTCACTCTGCAGGCATCTTATATACACTCAGTACAAAATCTTGTGGCAGAAAAGCTAGGCAGGACCAGGACAGACTCTCATGAATGGAAACTGAATTGGGATCTTCCTGGAATTAATTCATCTGTAAGGAACATCTCTAAGAAATCATTTCACCACCACTAACAGCCAATTTACAAATTTCAGCTCCAGGACTTCATGCAAAAAAACAGGGAAACCAAATTTTCATTTTCTTGGACAGGAACGATCCGTTTCTACCAATATCCAGAGCCATTTTGAAGATACATAAGGACTCTACAAATATTGTGGTGACTCTTCTCTGACCTAGGCAACAGACATTTTTGTTCAATTGGAAACCCAGCCATCCAGAATCCCTTTTTCCTATTCTGCACATTGGGGTCAGTGTGTCTTTTCAACAGTGACCATCTTCTAGAGGCAATGTTTGCACTACCTGGTAGATGGTCCTTTTGTAGTATTTCTTACACACATTTATGACCAACTTAAGAGTGTTCTGTCCACCTACAGCATGCCTTTGTAATGTGAGAGGATACCAGAACACCCAGAGGAAACCCACATGAACACAAGGAGGACATGTAGACTTCATACAGAAGGCTCCCCAGCCAAGAATCAGATGAGGGAACTTCTTGCTGTTTGGCAGCAACACTATCCACTGTGCTACTTTGAATATCAATACCATGAGACTGCAGGACAATTACCATATGTTTCCTCACAGACCAAACATACTCATACAAGACAAGAGATGTTGGCTACATCCTAACCCTCAAAAACCTGACTAACTGCATACATGATAGAATCTTAATACCTTCTAGGCACATCATTTCTGAAAACATGCTGCAGGCATTAAAGGAAGCTGAAAAACCTACATAATGATTATTCTTAGTTGTGTTTGCTAAATTTTTCTCAAAGTTGCCCTTAGAGGATTTTACAAGTTGTATTATTTGTTTATTTAGGCTTAGGAGGGTGCTTTTCTAGTACTGGGACCTCCCTTTGGTATTCTTGGACAACAGCTTCTTAAGCTTGTTGTATAGTTCATTTATGTGAGCTGTCCACCAGGGTGGCTTGTTTTTTCTTGAGACTCTAACTTTGGTCTTATCCAGCACAACCATGTCTATACTTTTGTATGTGTTGGTACAGGGCATCAGAGTATAGTTGCCAAGACCATTTGTGGGGACTGGGACTTGGAAATCATTTATGCCAACTGCTCAGAGGGTATAATTGGATTTGAAGTTTTTCAATCCGACTTCACATCTGATGGGTTCTGGAGTTACTGCTACTTCAAAAGTGACTGACTTATGAACAGATTTTACTAACAAGGATTCTACACTTATGGTAGTGCAAAGGTCTCTCATGTTGGTGAAACACCAGGTCAAGTATATTTGAGCCACTTTTAGGATTTTGTACAATTTATTACAGGGCATTTGAGTTACCAAAGTCAAGGAACTTTTGTGCAAGTAAGGGTTCATATAGGTTGCCCACTTGATGGTAGGATAGTTAAAAATCCCTGTATGACGTGTTAGGTTGCATTTTGATTGACCTCTGCCTCATCTGATGCTATAAGATTACTGTGAATATGCTAAGCCATTGTCTCTGACTTAGGGTTCACAGGCATATGCATCACACCTCCTCCTTCATGTTCCGTTGTTGAATGGTGGATTGAATGTTATCAACTGATGAGTCGTGATGTCTGCATAATTAATTCATCTCCTCAGCTTGATACCTGTTGGCTCGTGTTGCCCTTTCCTGTACCGAAATCCAGAGTCATTGTTATTCATTAGGCTTCACAAGTTATGCACTTGTAGCTGCTAAGACACATGAAAGGTGTTTTATCTGCATAACTGCTCTGTCTTTAACCTTAGAGAAACTCTTATAATCTTTGTCTTTATGCAGTGTTGTTGCCATGGGCTGTTTGTATATTTGCAGGCTTTCCTGTACTTTGGTAGTACAGCTCAGCTGTTCAAAACCCAAACTTTGCCCTTTGCACCCTTTTCTTTTTCTGAAGCCATGGCCCATCCCTCTTGTACATATGAGTTGATATTTATGTATACTCCTAAGCATTGTCATCTCAATTGCTTTGTTGGTGTTCCTGTGCAAAATTGCCATTCATGCATGATCCCTGCTATAACTAAATTTATAGGATAATAAAATTTCAGCACAGTGTACAACTTTTTGCTCCAGTTAGTCAAGCAAATCTGAGCAAGATAAACACTGACAGCTATTTCTGCCCGTAAGTACACATGACATCTGCCTTGCTAAATGCACTAACCTGAGGTACTGGGTGTTCACTGATTTCCATACAAAGTTGCAGTAACTGTGCAGTGCCACTTCCCCATCTCATCCTAATGCTTAACTGCACTTTCTTTGTTTCTGTACAACTGTTTGTAGAGGGGCATACACAGATATCTTTTATTTACAATAAGCAATTTACTAAATTGAATAAGTAGTATACTCCTTATCTGAAGCTCTTCATTTAAAAAAAGGCTTGAGACATTTTTCATTCATTTGCACCAACTGACACTGTTGACCTGGACAAGAGATGAAAGTGATGCTGATTTCTCATGTCTATGGCCTAACAGCTTTGCCACTATAATCAACATTATGATGATGAGGTTTTATGTAATGCAATGTGATCGTGAATTGCTTTGGTAGCTGAATTTGACTTTCCAAGTGTCTAGTGATGCATGATGAAAGTGATTTGACAACAAAGAATTAACATGAACAGGTAAAGCAGAAGTGTAATGATGAAGTGGTGATGGGGAATATATGCTGTTTGTGGGATAGTTGTGTGAAGTTACAAAGGGCTACTATGTGGAACTGTTTATTTTCTAAGGGTTACATAGAGCCATTGAAATTATGTCTCTCAGAACAGTTGTAGTATTGCAAGTTTACAGCAGGATGCCTTAACAGTTGAACTGGTGATACATGGAAGGTTCTGAGATAGGCTTATGCCATGCAGACAGTTTCTGAGACGTGTGTGTTATGATGCCTTATCTCATAGTCAGCCTGTAAATCACTCTTTAAAGTAATTACCAGCTGATATTACACTGAGATGGCAATGCATTGATGACTTGTGTGGGAAGGGATAATTCTGTGATTGTAAAGGTACACAGTACTAATATGTGTGTGTGAAACATTGCTACTGTTGGGAGTTTTCCTGTAATGATAGCATCAGGATACTACTGTCACATAAAAATGTATGTGTTAGATGTCTGCTATTGAAATGTTGGAGAAAATGTAAATTTATATTTATAGAATCATAGGAAGTTACTAGGCTAATGGCCCTAGGGCCCTTACAAGCCAAGTTAGACAGCTATTTCCACAATCAGCACCTATAGCTCCTATCCAAGAGGGACACAGTTGGAACCCTGGGTTGGATTTATACTTGCAGACCCTGCACAAAGGCTGGCTTAGCTTGCTCTTCTGGGTCTGGTATTCCTGAATGTCTAGCAAATACTGTTTCAAGGTGACAAAAAATAGTCTGCAGCGGCTTCCCCTGTGTTTTGTTTACATGTCTGTATTTTAGACAATCAGTCTAACTTGGCACACATCCATAATCTTGTTTAACAATCATGTTCGTTTACCTGTTATTGCATTCCCTATGAGAGTGAAATCTGTTATTTCAGCCTTTTCCAGTAACTGATTTCTTATTTCATCTGAAGTAACCACCCTCAGCAGATGATGTAAATCTGTCAAAGTAAGATTGTAACATTCTACTATAGTTTTTAATTCTTCTTTGAATTTTAATGGATATTCTCTAATATTTGGAAAATTTTTAGACATTGTATGCAAATCTGCACAGGTCCAAGGACAATGAACAAGCTCCCTATTGTTTGCCCCCAAAATTTCCCTGAGAGGTGCCAATAGATCCCCTACCAGAGGTTGTAATCTCTTGTGGTACTCTGTCATGTGAGCGTGTATGGTAAGATACAGGAATGTCAAATACTAATGCCCCTATTGGGGAAGTAGAAGCTATCTGAGAAGGATAGGAAGAAGACCCCCCCCCCTCGACTGCAGATGCCTGTTCAGAAGATGCAGATTAAACAGGGTCTGAGATGTACCAGTGTCACGTGAACTGTGTATCCACTAGACAGAAAGGTAGGGGTCTGAGAAACTCCTCCAGGCTAGTAGTTTCTTCTACAGGAGGTACCCGTGGGGGATGCAGTAGCTACGGGATGATTATCATCCTCTTCAGAAGTTTCTGCTTTTTGTCCATCCTCAGTTTGTTCCAATCCTGCTGCTAAGACAGGATAAAGAGATCCCTTTTTACTGGTCTGTACTGTCTTCTTAACATCTTACTTGCTGCAACAATTTCTTATTAACATCCTGCAATCCTCTTAATGCTGATTCCTTTTCAAGTGCTTCACTATACCAAGAATACAATGATGTCATTTGTTCCCCACTTGCTTTGCTTTTTTTTTTCCTTCCAAAATGCCTTTCAATATCAGCAATTTAGTCTTATCATAAGTTCTATGTAATGGAAATACTCCACCAGCACAATTCTTAGTAAGCTGAAACCAGTCATGCAAATATTTACAACTTTCCTTCCCATAATTAAAATACATAAAATATGCAGGCGTTTCCTTTTCAGGGATTTGATCTTGCTTACTTATCTTTGATTCCATTTTTCTTATTTTTATAAATCAATAATAAAAATGTTTGGATTATCTTACAACTCCTAGATCCTGGCAGTTCCAAATACAGAAAATAACTGTAGTAATCCACACACCATACAGGGAGGGAAAGGTAGGAAGTCTGTCAGAATGCAGCGACAGACGAGAGGTTTTGATCAGCCTTTTCCCACAGCACCCCCTTGCTTTCATACCTGCGTGAGCTCAGAAGTTACTGCTACAGCATGGTGGTCAGGATAACAGGGCAGATAGGTACTGTGTCCAGAACAGACCACTCTTTCAGACCCTCTGAAGGTACTTTCACACAATCACAAGTCCCAGCATGCTTTTGGGCTCATGAATTTATTTCAACAACACATACCTCTACATCCTATCATGCAGTAGGCTTATGTATTTGTTTTACCAGTATATAGTCTACATCCTGAACTTGTTGAATAGTCTACGTCCCAATCATGCAGTGGGTGGGCTCATGAACTTGTTTTAACTTTACAGTCTACATCCAAATCATGCAGTGGGCTCATGAACTTGTTTTAACTGTATTTTTAGCTTTTAACTTTTTCTTTTCTTTCTGTCATACATTGACAAAATAAAAACATCTCTCATACTTCTTACCTTTCAATCCTGAGGGTACTGCCCTCGACACAGGATGCATCCTAGTGTTAATTTGGCTTTACTTTATGTGCACATACATTTACTACACTCCTTTACTGTGGGGGTCCTCCTGCTATTACTTGTATACCTTACAGCCACTCAAACAAAAACAGTCATGCATTTAAATTACATACACAGTCATGTACTTACAGTTGCTAACATTTTTCAGAAAAGAAATGCAAACCAACCCTTTCCCCTTAACAAAACAATTTCCCTGCCAAGGCTAGTATGTTTGCACACCCTGAATAACTGCACATCTGAGTCTCTTGACTATTCCATACAAAGCAGTGTAGAATTCACAGAAAGTCTGTAATGGGCCCTATTCCAAACTGCCCTGCAACAATACCAACGTTCAGATCCATAGAACAGCACCAAATTATTATAGTAATAAGTAACATTACAAATTTACCTTGTATGCCTTCAATCAGGAACAACACTTCAGGATGTGCAAACAGACATTTTATTCTTACAGAGCTGGGAGTCAGTCTTCATAGTTCTTGATGAAGCATTCTCACTTTACAGAGAACCTGTAATTTTATACATTTTCTTATCTAACCTGGTCATGCAGCATCATTATGTTACAGTTAATTTGACAAATGAAAAACTTTGCAAATGTCCTCATCCATCATGATTTTCACCTCGGACTTCAAGTGAACACCTTTTTATACATGATCCACCTGCTTCCAAGGAGTCTTCTTAATGACTTTGAATGTTTCAAACCTGCCCTAGCCAACAATGCACTTCTAGCCTGGAGGAGTCAGACTAACAACTTTGTAATAACTACATGCCTCACTTCATGCAACACGTACTAGTCTCTCTTATTACATACTAAAATAATGCAGTGTAAAAGACAGCAATACTGTGGCTTATGAAGCTGTATTTTTCCCAGCCCTGTATACAAATTATATTTGCTTTTTTGTTTTTAACAATCATGTTATAGCATCATTAATAAACTGAGATTAATATACATTTTAATAAGCTGGTCTTGTCCCATAACAGTATGCATAAGGGAAAACAAGGTAGAAGACTGAAATTCTATTTACGGCAAATATGTATATTCTTAATTAGTTGAATTTTTTTTTTTTTTGCAGACAGAGCTGTCTGTCAGTGGTCAAGATGAATTGTAATGAGTACATTACAGGCATGTGTAAATTAATACTTAAACTCCTTTATATCAAGGATTGAGAAAAAGCATTTTGTAACATGATTTACTGTAAAAATGCTATTCAGATGATAGGAGTAAAGAGAAATGAGGGAACACTTTTACAGGCACACCAGGCAAGTCTGTTTGATGTGTACTGTCATGCAAAGCTGACTGAATAGCTAAACCTTGCAGGGTGGGAAATGTGATACTCTTGCTAGCAGGGGGTTAGGATATGGGAGGAGTAACTGTAGAAGAACCTGAAACAGATCAAAGTTAAATGTCTAAAAAAAAAAAAAGGCTATCTCAGCAAAGAGATGGTAGTTTGGGAAGCTTTTTTCACAGAATGTGTAACACATCAGCAGCAAACACATTTGTAAGAGGCACTGCATGACAGTGAAGTATACGTTTACTGAGGCCTCTGAAAAATAGCTTCTCATCTCTGCTTTTCCATTCTAAGTGAATGGAACTCTAATGAGACAGTCCATCTATGGGCACTATAATCTCAGATACAGTGGACTTGCAGTGTATTACGGACTAGATTTTTCTTTAGATCTAAATTAACTCTCATCAGGATGTCTGCCCCCAGGAGGGCAGTCAGGGGTACAAACAGAATAAAATTATTATTTACTACTACTATCTGGCACATACAGGTTTGCAAAGAGCCAAACTTAAGGACCGCTCTTCTGTGGTTGAGCCCCCGGCCAAGTCTTGATCAGATCTAGGGTTGCCACCTTCCTTCGTGGATAAAACCGGAGTAAAGTCACACCCCTCGTGTCACCAGTAACCCCGCCCACCCCATCTGTCACCCACATTTCACCCATTTTGTGACATCGCAATGACATCACTCGGCGGGAAACGCCATCTTTTTTCGTTCCTGCTGCCTGCTTTCGGCTGATTTACTATGCTTTTCTGTAAAAAAGCATAGTAAATCAGCCGATTTACAAACTCTGATAGTCTGTTTCCTTTTTGAAACAGAATACCGGAGTTTGTACAGTGTTTTCTGGACTACCGGAGAATCAGTTTGATTTCCGGATAGTCCGGAAAAAAATGAAGGGGTGGCAACCCTAATCGGATCGAAACCAGGGGTCTCCTCAACTCCAGCTTCCCTGCTTTTCATTGGAGACAGAGATTTCCCAGGCTTGGTCCCCCCTCTCTGCCTCCCCTCTGTGCCACTCTAGGTCTGGGTTGGTGGCTTCTTCCATTTGGTCCTCTCGCAGCCTTTCTAAAGCAGAGGTGGACAGCATGACACGGAGGTTTATTTGGACCCAGATTCAGATGGGAGTCTTGCCTGCTCCTTTCCCTCTCCAGGCCTGGGAGTATGCAGTCCAGTTTCCTTCCCATTGCTCCTTCTCTGATCTGACCTCCAGTTTTGGAGTCATCAGGTCCGAGGTTCTCGGTGTCGTGGGGTTGGCACTGGTGGCTCCAGGTACCTCAATGCTGACTATTGCCCTAAGTGGTTCAGCTCCGATTTGTTTGCAAAGCCAACAGACTCTAGGAGCCATAGCCTCAGTGTTGGATCTGAGGGGATGGTGTTGATTTTGAAGTCTTCGGAGTTGGCCCTTCAAACTGTGGTCTTGGCACCTGGAGGCATGACTTCAGCTCTCCTCTCAGTGCAGAGGGTGGTGGATCTGGTCCTGCTCACCCCTGCTTTGGGGATTCATTTGCCCTCTGCTTTTGATGTGGTGGAGAGGGTCCTCTCAGCACGGAGACCATTGACACTGTCATTCTCTGAGTCTGTCCTGGCTCACTCTTTTTCTGGGCCGGAGTCTGCCATCCTGCCCCCTCAGGGACAGCCTGTTGCCACTATGCCCCAGGAGGTTCCCCCCATAGCTCCCCATGGTTTCTGAGTCATCCCCAGAAATCCCCCCTGAGAAGCTTCCTCAGAAACACATGTGCAAGAGGAGACATGGACTCCCCACTGGAGTCCCTCACAGAAGATACCAACTTGGAAGAAGGGGAGGGTTCCTCCCCAATCACCCCTGAAAGATGTCAAGGAGATATCATGGAAATCCTGCACCGAGGAGGGTGGTATACCCAAAAGCTGAATACAGATGAGTCAGTGTTCCTGGAGGCATTTGGCACAGGACCCTCTACCTCCCAAGTGTCTTGATCTGGGCTTCTCAGCATGATCTCGATACATTTACTGTGCCAATTCCAGCCATTTTGGAGTTTTGGCAGATATTTTTAATCATGGTGCAAGTTTTTCTATGGTAAAGGTACACGATTGGCAGTGATCTCTAATTTTCACATAGGCAAAAATTCAACTTCTTTAGCTACAAACTTTGTAAGGCCTTTTTGAAAGGTACCTTTCCATTTAGACATCCAGTTAAGGACCCAACGCCCCTTTGGGATCTTACCTTGGTGTTAACAAGCTCTAGTTTCTCCCCCTTCAAACCAGCGGCTATGGTTGAGTTGCAGTTCCTGTCTTGGAAGATGGCTTTTCTGGTTGCAGTTACCTCAAGAGAGTTTCGAAGATCCAAGCCTAGTCTGTCAAGCCCCCTTATATGGTATTTTATAAAGACAGGGTATCCTTGTGGCCAAATCCATCATTTCTTCTGAAAGTGGCATGAGTTCACTATTAACCAGGTCATCAATCTCCCAGTTTTTATTCCAAATTTCCAGAATAAAGGAGAGTACAAATTGCACTCGCTTGATGTTCACATGCAACTGCATTTCTATTTGCATAGAACAAATTCCTTTCATAAGTCTGAGCAACTTTTTGTTTCCTTTTCTAAACTCTTCTTGGGAAAACCTATCTCTAAGGTTACTATTGCTCAGTGGATTTCTGAGTGCATTTCATTGGCCTATCAAGCCAAAGGGTTATTTCCACCAGATCTGTTGCTACTTCTGTGCCCTTTTAGACCAGGGCTTCCTTAGATGATATCTGCTCTGCAGCTACCTGGGCGTCATCATGCACATTTATCTCCCATTATAAATTGGACCTTCTTTCCAGGGGCAGGGCATCCTTTGGCTCAGCCATGCTCCAGAACATTCTTCCATGAGGACCTCCTAGGATTCATTGGTAGCTGGGGACTCTGTCCTACAGGTTGAAGACCAAATGAAAACAACTTCAGATAAAAAAGTTATGTACTCACCATAACATTCCATCGGAGTTGTTGCTTTTCATTTGTCTTCAGCCATCCTTCCTCCTGCCTAGTGTGGGCTGGATGGAAGAGGCATAGCCACTCTATTCTGGCTAGTTTCTTTCTTGATAAGCTTTGTGGTAATGCCAGGTTTATAGGCATATGGTCTAAGTTGGGGTGTGTCTGTTCTGCAGCAAACTCTATCTGGGGGGGGGAGACAGGGGCATTATGGTTAGGGGAGGAGCTTGGATCCAATGCTGGAGTATGCGGCTGAGTCAGAATCAGGATCCCACAGATTGAAGACAAATGAAAAGCAACAACTCAGATGGAGGACCGTTATGGTGAGTACATAACTTTTTTTTTCTCCCAGGCAAGAATTACTTCAACTCTACCTCCTTAGGATCCTACTCATATTCTGACATCTGTGCCTGAGCCTGCTTACCTTCCACCTCAAGGACAGCCTGACCCTAAGAGCTTTCCAGCATCTCTCCCCGTGGAGCTCCCTGTCTCTTATGACACCTCCCCAGAACATCTCACCATGAAGATCCCTCACAAGACACTGTGTAAAAGGAGCCACCAAGATTCCCCTCAGGAACCTTTGACAGAAGACAGACTTTGATGGAGGGAAAGGGTCCTCAAGATCTCCACCTGATGATGTCTCCTTTGGAGACATCCTTGAAATCCTACTCAAAAGAGGTGGTTGGTCTACCTAAAGCCTTACCTCAGAAGAGTCTGTGTTCTTGGAAGCCTTTGAGTATGGCCCATCTACATCTTGGGTGACCTCTCCTGTGGATGACCTTATAGGCCTTTTCTCTTGCAGGGCATGTAAGGAACTGGACACCGTAGAGCCCATAACAAAAAGAGCTGACAAAATCATCATTGCCCTTTCAGATAAGCAACACTGCTTTGTAGATGCCATGGTTGTTGTGGCAGCCACTAAGAAGGAGCTGACTAAACAGAGCTCCACTATCCATCCCACTAACTGGGAGTCTAGGGCTTTGGACAGGTTCAGGAAGCAGGTGTATGCCCCAGTGACCTTTACACTGCAATCGCTGAATTACCTGGCTTACTTTACTAGGTTGTAGAGGGACTTGCTAAAAGAACTCTCCAACACTGTCCCAGGGTCTATATTTCAAGAGAAACAGAAAACGTTTTCCTCAAGAATGGCCACCCTGCAATCCATCTCACATGCATCCATGAGGTTAATCTCACACTCTGGTGAAGGTTCCTCAAGAGCCACCAGTTCATGCATTGCCATAAGGAGACATGCCTGGATGCAACTTTGTGATTTTGCAGAACCTTTCAAGGCATCATTCATCAATGCTCCTTTTGATGGACTGTCACTCTTTGGACTAATCAAGAAAGATACTCTCTCCTGATGTGAAAAAGACGGGAAAACCTTATCTGCCGGAATCTGATTCTCTACCCACAAAGACCATTTTCCAGGAACCAACATGGAGGTAAGAAATTGTGGTTCTAGAAGTCACAAGAACCTTTCCAAGATTCACAGGGAGAACTTCCTCCTTGAGGCAGAGGGGGGAATAACCATTTTGGTAGACACTGCCCATGTGGAAGAGGAGGCCTTCAGAACCAAGGATCTCGAGATTCCTTCTTGGACAGATCCTTTCAGTGCTCATGAGCAGTTGACTGACTCTCCCTCTCTGGAAGCAGGTGGAGGGGTGCTTATTTTTGTACCCAAATGGCTCGCTAGCCATTGCAAAGGATTATATCCAGAGTATATTGCATTCCTTTTCTCAGAATTCCCACCCGAAAGGAAAATATCTCTGATGCCACCCAATCAGAAGGAGTCAGCAGCACAAGAAGTAGCAAAGCTGCTAGAGAAAAGGTCCCACCATCCAGAAGGTCCCACCACACCAAACAGGATCTGGAATATACTCAAGGTTCTTTTTAAAAAAAAAAAGACAGGGGATCTGAGACCAATACTGGATCTAACCTTCTTTAACAAGTCTGTAAACAACTCAAAATTCCAGATAGCCATAGTACAGTCTATTCTACCTCTCCTTCAAAAGGACAACAGGGTCTGCTCAGATCATCTTCAAGACGTGTACTATCACATCAAAATAAGCAGACACTCTCAAAGGTTTCTCTGCTTCTGGCTGGGGGCCAGTCATTATCAATCTAGAGCTCTGCCCTTTGGTCTCACCACTCCCAGGGTATTCACCAAATGCATGACAGTAGTAGCGGCTCACTTGAGACTGCTCAGATTCAGTGTTTCCTTACCTGGATGCCTGGCTCCTGACCTCACTGACCAGGCATCTACTCCTCCAAGCCATGGATTATCTGCTTCACCTAGCAAATACTTTGGGAAACACAATAAATCACAAAGTCTCAACTACAATCAGTTAAAGTAATACATTTTATAGGAGCCTGTCTGGAGACACTCAATTGCCTAGCTCTCTTACCTTCAAACAGAATTCTGTCCTTGAAATTACATGTTATACAAATCCTATCCATTCCTTTGCCACCTGTAGAATGAGTTCTCAAAGCACTAGGTTCGATGGCTGCCACCATAATGTTGACTCCTACAACTCACCTACACATGAGGATTCTTCAGTGGACTCTAGCAGTACAATGGTCCCTATACAGCTATCCTCTGAATCATTCCATCACGCTATCTAGGATGTGCAAAGACTCCCTGTTGTGGTGGCTCCACTCGAGGGAAGTTGAAGGATGTCCGTTTATTCTTCCTTCCCACATTGACTACGGATGCATCCCAGTTGTGGTGGGGTTGGGGGCATTACTTGGGGTGAGCTGCTCAAGGCACATGGTTGACACAGGAGACCAATTTGCATACAAATGTCTTACAGATTAGAGCAGTGCTCCTAGTGTTGCAAGCCTTACAGAACTTTCTTTCTCTAGGGATGATTGCAGTTCAAACAGACATGTCCATAGTTTGGTACATCAGCAAACAAGGGGGGGGGGACCAGATCTTACCCCTTTTGTTGAGATGCAATGAGAGTTTGGCAATGGGCGATCTGTTCCAACCGATTTCTAGTAGCAATGCACATTCCAGAGAAATCCAACATCCTAGCAGACAGGCTCAGCAGAACCCTTCTAATGCTGCATGGTGATCTTTAAATCAGTCTGTGGCAAGCTTGATCATCCTCAAATGGGGTCAACCTCCTACAATCTCTTTTCATCCTCTTCCAACAACAAATGCAGCAGATTCTTTACCCTGATCCCTCCTCAGGGACAGTCACTGACAGATGCTGTAGTCCATGTTATGACCTGCATTCAGGCTGGTGACAATAAAGTCTGAGGATCTATATTCTTATGTAAATCTATATACCTCAATGCATATGAGCAGAGGTCATGTAGATGTAGGACCTCTGGGAAAGTAAAGTTTGGTACCCTGGACAAGATGTCAGTGGTGATAACCCATATGTCAGGAATACTGCAACAGTGTTGTCAAGACACGTAAAACAATGCAACTTTTAACACAAAAAAAATAGTTTAAAGTTGGTTTAAGCAACCTTTTACTGTAAAAGTAAAAAAAAAAATGATGATCCCATTTAAATGTGTTCAAAAGTCACAACAGTCATTAAACACTTTCTCCTGGATTTAAGAAAAGTTTTACATAAAAAAGTATGTTTTTTGCCATAATAAATAAAGTGAAAGTTTTTTTTTCTCCAAAGGGAACTTATCTCCCCAGCAATGGAACAGGACATTTGCTGACCATTAATCCTTGAAGTCCCACAGAGGAGCACTCTCTTCAGCAGTAGGAAAGATCTGAAGGGCTCTACTTCCAAACCTAATGTTTACTGGTTCAATTAACTACTTCGATTGACTTGGGCATGTGGAAAATGCCCTGAAACCTTTTGAAGCTGACCAGCTGTTTTATAGCCTTGGCAGAATATAACCCGTATAGCTTAGGCTACTGCAGTAGTGCTCCACAATATAAAACATCATCAAAAAGTCATTTTCTGAGGTGGTTTGGCTTAAACCACAAGCATCATAATAGTATGACTGCAAAAAGACTTAACATGCTGAGCCAATTTTTAAACTATGCTGATGGCTGTATGGAGAATCAAATGTCGACCTTTGCACACTCATAATAATTCCAGTATGGACTGCCATTAATGGCAGATACTGTACTACTGTATAAATGCACTTACTGATCTTTCAGCTGTACTTGTTACTACTGAATTATAGACAATGACACAAAATTAATCTGTATGCACCAGGGCACTCCCTCCTGCACTCCAACTGCTCTCTATGCATCTCCTGATTCATTTCAGTCTGTTCAGGTCTTGCAGAGAGACAGACCACATTAAATATCTGTACAGTGCCATGTGTTAATAAGAAGTAAGGTCAGGTGAATTATATTATACTTACAGTATGGATGTGGTGAATGGTCTTGAACCTATTGTTCCCATCGTCTAAAGAGTTCAGACTTTCTATTATTAATGTCACTGTAGTGGTGATGGCACTGTTCTCCCATGTGTGGTGTGCCAGTAGCATGGATGACAGTGTTAGTCATGCTACTCCAGTCATCAGCCTTGCACTGAGATGTGGTATAGCTCTCTGCAGGAGGCTGCATCTGTAATGCTTATGGAAAAGATGCAGAAAATTTTTGGTTTCCTCTTCACACCACTTCTATGCTCTAAAAGGAGCACTACCTTCCCCTTTGATAGCCATAAATCTCTCCTACCAACAGGTAAGGAAAAATGGCATTGAATTGGCACCTGAAGTAAATCTTATGGTTCACATCCTTTGCACAGTGATTGGAAATGGGGATAATTGCATTTGCACAATGGATGGCAATAGAAATGTAACATATGTACTTATTTTTTATGGCTCTAGTGACAACTTTAAGGTGGGAAATGTGGAGATCATTCTTTCTGTTTGCTGCTCAGATTGCATACTCAACAGCGACTCCAGATTAACCTGGTTAACCATCTAATATCAATTGCATTTACATTGACAGTTGTAACTTTCAAATCATGGGCACATTGAAAGTTTGAAAAAAAACAAACAAATGGGTTGGCATGGTCATCATGGCCACTGTTCACACTGCCAAAACTTGCACATTAAGGGATTCTTGCACCTGACTGCCTCCCTCTTGCTCTTTTGACCCATCTACTACTTGTACATGGCACAGAGTAAATGAAAGTTATCTACTCACTGTAACAATAGATCAATATTGTCTTTCTCAGTCTGGTTCAACCTTCAGCTTCTCGGATCCGAGGCCGGCCATTTCTCAAATATTTCAGCTTGCTAGGTTCCTCTTCCCCTAGTCACAATCCCTCACTCCCTTAAAAATACTTAAGATCGAGTTTGCCCCTCTCTATCTAAACTTATGCAAGGCAACAGCTTAAGAGAAGAGAAACTATGGACCTCGACAGAAAGGGAAAAAATAACCTCTCCTGTTTGATCATTCTATGATGAAAGACCTGCCATACAAGTTAGGGCAGGAGGTAAGGAAGGTTGAACAAGAAGTAGAAAGACAACATGAATCTATTTTATAGTGAGTAAATAACTTTCATATCTGATGTCTTTTCTATCTGGCTTCAACCTGCGGGACAGAGTCCTCAGCCACGCAACACCCCTGTGAGGTTCTAAGGAAGGATACTGCTCAATACAGTGTAACCAAATGAAGTCCTGGAACTAGACAATGTCCAATTTGTAGTGAGACACAAATGTGTGAGGACCTACCTAAGTAGCAACTGCACACCCATCATCTAAAGATGCTCTGGAGAAAAAAGCCATGGAAGTGGACATAGCACTGGTGGAATGACCTTTTGGTTTGCAATGCAAATTCTTACCTCTCAAAGTATACATGAAGGAAATACAGTCCGACAACCACTTGGATAGCATAACTTGAGAAACAGGTTTACCTAATATAGACATTGAAAAGGAAATGAACAACTGTTCGGACTTTCTGAAAGACTTGGTCCTGTCCAAATAGAATCTCAATTCTCTTTGCACATCCTGACAATGCTACAAGTATTTACCCTTGTTAGGAAAATTGGCAAAAAAACCCCAAAGAAATACTGGAAGATGAATAGACTTGTTCAGGTTATGTTCAGTAGCCACCTTTGGAAGGAAGGAAGGGTTTTTGTGTGAACAGACACTCATTTTTATGGAAAGCCAGATATGGGGGAATAGCAGAGCCTGTAATTTGGACACATGCCTAGCAGAAGCAACAGCTACCAGGAACAATGTCTTCTAAGATAAAAGCTTCAAATTCAAAGTAGCAGAAGGCTCAAAAGGAAGCCCTGCAAGGACCTGTAGTACAATGGGTAAATCCCATGCAGAAATGGTGTCCTGAACAGGAGGGCACAGTATAAAAGCACCTTTGAGAAAAGTTTTGGAGATTTTCAAAGCAGCCAAAGGGACATTATCCTTGTCAACATGAAAATTAGGTATGGCTGTCAATTGCTTCTTAATTGTGGAATACCTGGAACCTGCACTGAATAAGTCCACAAGAAAGTCTAGGATTGTCTCCAAAGGAGCTGAAAAGCAGTCCAAGCCCCAAGAATCAGCCCAAATTGCAGAACATTTCCAGTTACTAGCATAAATCTTCCTAGCAGACATATTCTAGGAAGAGGACAAGCTATGTACAATGCGGTCTGAAAGCTTGGGATTTCTGGCTGTCATGGGAACTGGAGAAAACAGGAGATTAATTTGAGGGCCTTAAAGTCGGATGGGTCCATGCCGAGCAGATGGAAAATGAGATCCAGAATGGGATTTAACACACAGGGTGGGTATCTCAGAACAGGCCAAAAGAAGGAGAACCACACCTGGCGGGACCAAAAGAAGGTGATGAGGATCACAGTTGCTCTGCAGTGGGCTGCATTCTGAAGGAACTTTATTACTAGGGGAACACATGGATATGCATACAGGTGACACAGAGACAAGCATACAGAAGTGGGTCTCTAGGTGACTCTCCCTGAGGGGGGACTAAGGTGCAATAGCTGTTGCACTTGATGTTGGAGGGGGAAGCAAACAGGTTGCAATAATGGAGTGTCCCAGCACCAAAAAATTCCAAGCAGATACCCTCAGATTCAGAGACTACATGTGAGGAAGGAGGAGAATGTTCCTGCTTAAACTGTCTGCCAGACTGTTGGACTTCCCCCAGGATGTGCATTACAATCAGAAACCGCTGAGATGAAATCGACCATTGCCATAGTCTCATGGCCTCTTGACACAGGGGGTAAAATTGGTTTACCCTTTGTTTGTTCAGATACAAATTGATGGACATGTCCATTAGGATTGAAATCACACTACTGGCCAGATCTTCCTGGAATGATTGCAATGCAAGGAGGACATCCCTCATCTCCAAGACATTGATGTTAAGGTTGGCCTTCGAGGAGGACCAGGCCCCTTGAACTCATTGTGGGGGGCAAATGGTCTCTCTTTGATCACAGACATAGAATCTAACCACCACTGAATCTGATTACAAACCTTTTTTAGCCTTATGGAGCAATCCACTGGATGCATCAAATAGGACCACTCCACTGCAAGAGTTTATTGTAGAACCCTCATGTAGTACCTCACTAGAGGGATGGATGGAAGCTGCTATGTGACCCAAATGTTTCAGAAGAGCATGTGCTGGATGTTTTTCATAAGAAAGCAGAGACTGTCTGAGATCGAAGGCTGGCTACTCTGGAAGATGGAAGTTTGGCAATTTGGGATATGGTATCCAAGTGGTAGCCTGTAAATTCTAGTATCTGGATGGGATGAAAGCTTGATTTCTGATAACTGATACTAGAGGAACTTCAAAGCTGAAGTAGGGTATCTCTCGCAGTGGATAGGGATGCTGTCATAGGGGCGGAGAGGAGCTAATCGTCCATGTATGGGAAGACCTGAAATTCCTGCAGCTGGAGTCAGGCTGCTAAACTGGCATACACTTGGTGAACACCTGGGGGTCAGTGGTGTGACCGAATGGCAGTGCCTCAAATTGGTAATGATCAGCTCCAAGCTGGAAGTGCAAGAACCTCCTGAAACATCTATCTTTATATGACAGTAGGCATCATTGGGGTCTGTCAAGCACATCCAGTCATCCTTAATCAGCAGAGGTAGAACAGAGTGCATTGTGACCATCCAGAATTTGGTCTATTTCACAAAGGGGGTTAGTTTGCTCTAATTCAAGTTTGGCCTGAAGTCCTTTTTCTTCTTTGGTATCAAAAAGAACTTTGACTAGACCCTGGTCCTCATTCATCTGGTGGGACCTGTTGGATGACTCAATTTGACAGCAGCTTCTGAATTTCTATTGCTGCCTGCTGTCTCTGACGGGATAGAATGTCAAAGACGTTGGCAAGTGAAACTTGGTTTCTAAAAATAGAATTGAAGAAATAGCATCTGGATATGACTTAACACCCATAGGTCTGAGGTAATGGCTTCTCAAACTTCTTGGCAAACCACCAAGTGACCCCGACTGCCTCCAGAGCAGGACAATTGGTCAATTCCTCAGGATCACTGAAAGGGCCTCAAGGAGAATGCTCCATGAAAACTCTGGTTATGCATAACACCCCTGCCTGGAGGACAGCATCCATTATGGTTACCCCCCACCACAGGCTGAACCTTCATATGGAGCATCCTGGTAAGACTGCTGCAACTTCCTGAAGAAGACACATTTGCCCCCCCCTTCTGTTTCTGTGAAAAGGCCAGCTGAGGGTTATTAAAATGTGGTTAAACAGCACCTTTCCATCTTGTTTGCTTCCAGACAAATTGTTATTAATCTTAAGTCCAAAGAGCAAAGGGTCATCAAAGGGGGTGTTCATAAAGGATGCATTAAAGCACTCCACAAAGTTGCACAATCTTATCCAAAAATGACAGCGCATGGCAATGCCAGTGCCAGTGGCTCATCCCCGGTTCCATTGGCTGTACTGAAAATGAGCCTCATAGAAACATTGGCAATAGACTGTAACGTGGATAACTGTATCTCCAGAGTCTTCTGGGCCTCTGGGGACCTGCTGCATCTCAATGTTACTTGACACTTTGATAATATATCGTGCTAAAGTCCCATCAAGTGAGAAAGATAGTTAACAGTCCTCAGAATGAATGTAGCTAAGGCAAAGTACTTCCCCAAATGGTCCATCCCCTGAGATTCCCTATTCAGGGGATGGACTGAAAAACTCCCTTCTTAAATGTCACTTTTAGTGGCGGCTACCACCACTACTGCACCCACAGCCAGAGCTTACATCAGTGAAGTCAGTCCTTGTGTGGGGGTGAAGATTATCCAGCTTCTTGGGAATTGGCTCTACCATATCTGGTTCTTTCCACCCACTTGGAGACACCAGGTCAATAAGTTTGTCCAGAGGGAGAAAAACCTAGGGCATGGATGGCCCACCCAAAGGCCTCCAGAAATACAGATTGTCTGGAGAAGGGGCTTTGGTGGTCCAGTCCCCATACTGGCGAAGGATCTTCAAAATATCACCAAAGGAGGAGTCATCATGCAGAGACTTGAGGGAACTATCTCCTTCCTCAAGGTCACTATCCTCCTTGAGGGACTCCTCAGGAGAGTTCAGGTGCTTCCTCTTGCACCACCTCTTACCAGGCAATTCCTGCTTCAGAAAGTCCAGGGAAGAGGTAGGAGCCCAGCAAGGGAAGCAGAATAGAGATCAACAGGAGTGAGCTGTCCTGGAGCAGACCAATGGGGTGGTCATAGGCATAGATGTGAGGGAGGGAGGGACACTGGCTGAATTTAACCAATCCTTCTCCTTACTGGAGAAAAACCTCTCCACTACATTACAGGTGGAAGCAGAAATTGGCCAACCAAAGTAGACAGTCCTGGGATCCAAGGAACCCAGAGAAGCACTACAGTCCAGGGGAGTACTACCCAGCCCCAACATCAAATCCAAGCTAATGACAGCAGATGCTCCTAGCAGAAGGGGCAAAACTGAGGTTGGGACACTCAAACCCGACCTGGAGATGCCAGCCTTGACACAGCTTCGAGGCCCACTCATCTCCAAAGCAACCAGAGTCAAGAAGATCAAGGTCAGGTTCAGAGCCAAAAATCAATCATGCATTCCATCAGATATCACCCTATAGATGAGAACAGAGTCAGGCCTGATGACCTTGGATCCATGGGGCTCAAGGGAAGAAGCCAAACTAACAGAGATGAGGTTCTTGAGAAGGAGCATGGAGCTGAAGGAATCAGGTCTAACTGCATCTGCACTTGCAAGAAGGACCTCATCAGCTGCTTCAGCTCAGATGCCTTTAGACTGCCTACTGACCTCGTTATAGAGCAAAAAAGACACAGAAGGGGGATTGGAGGTTTGTTTGACCCTGAGCAGTAAATCCTTTGCCAGCCAAACTGGAAAAACTTGGACCCAGGCAGGGAAGGGGAAGACTCCAGTGCATTGGAAGGTGAAAAAAGGGAAGCCACACAAAGGGAGCCCGCTTGACCAAAAAGGGATGGGGGATACTGATAGCCTGAGAGGGAACCTTGCCCAATGCAGGCACTGAAGGGTATCAGTTACAAAGAGTCAGAGCAGATGGCAGTGCTGAGGCAGCAGGGGAACATGAAGGTCTTGGGACTTTCAGGTCCAGCAGGCCAGATAGAGGAACAGGAGCCAATGACGAGTCAGACATCTCACAGTCCCATTTAGCAAGTTTGTGGTCCTTTGATGTAAGCTTGTGACTCTGATTCAATTTCTCCTTAGATAAGGAAGCTGAAGAATGGGGAACAGCTGGGAGAAGGCCCTTGAGCACCAGATTGGGACTCCTTTTGTCAATATCCCAAGTATCAAACCCTCTCACAAATGGCACAGGGGACTCCAGGTGGGTAACCCCACATCAACAGATGTACTGGCTGTAAGATTCTTGCAAGGGGAGCTTGTGACTACACATTTCTTGAATCCTTTCCGATCCATCACCACAAAGCAAATGTAACAAACACTATACCTTACTCTATGAAATTAAGAGAAAATCACACTAACAAATTACTGACCAACCAACTAAGCACTATTAGCAGCAACCAAAAGCCTAGACAAATAAGGAGCAGAGAAAAACAGTCTAAAGGTGGGAATGCACTGTAATTAAAAGACATCAATCTAAAAAAAGCACATCTATCCTAACAAACTACCTAACCTAAACCTACTAACGCCTAGCTAGACTAAATTCCTACAGAGTAGGGGAAAAAGAAGAAAACAATGACAAAATTATTTTCAAAAGGATACAATCCAACAGAGTCACAATCGAGCTGCTATCCTCAAATGGCAGCAAACTAGAACTAGGGTATACTCAGGGGAGTAAGGGATTGTGGGTAGGGGAGAGACAGTGTGGGGAGCTACAGTTTTTGAGAAATGGCTGGCCTTGGACCCAGTAATCTGCAGGTTTAAGCCAGATGGAAAAGACATTGGATCTTTTATTAAACTTGTCACACAGCATACATTTGCATACCTCCCCCCAAAGAGTATGGGGAATGTATTCTGAGCAATGTTCAATAGACTTAAGACATCAGAGGATACAAATCCTCAACATTACTCACTTTAAAATTATACCTCATAAGTGAATTACAATTAAAATATTTTTGGCAACATGCATTTATATCATTACTGCTTTCTGTATGTTGTGACTTGGCTTACTCATGTGACGGTTAGCAAATCACTAGAGAGGTCAAAAGATTTCTATTTAGTTTTTACCATAGGTTGTTAACTGTCATTTATCTTTACCCACATGTATCTGTCACTGTTACTCTATGCCAAGTGTCATACACCACTTGAACAGAATAAGTTTTTTTTTTAATCTGTCATCTCCTTGTGTATGTGTGCATTGTGCTTATTATTTATTTATTTATTTTACATTTGTTTCTTGGGAAAGTCCAGCTGGGCAGGAAAGTCCATTTTCAGTGGAGGCCCGGGGAGAAACGCTCCACTACATAGCATCAAATAACACATATATCACATACAGCAGTAGTGCAAAACAACAGCAAATTGATATTAACTAACACAGAAAGCTAAAACTATAATAAAACCTAGTAGCACTTAGAATAGTTAATTACTTAATCTCTTGTATTATTAGATATTAGAGAAATAAGTGATGTTTAGGGAAAAAATAGGACCAAATTAGGAACATTTATAATGAAAACTTTACCAAGTGTGGCCAACTGCGGCTCAACATGTTTACCACAGAAAAGCTGAGACTTCGTTCAGTATTATACATTGAGAATATATCCCTGTTTCTGTTCTAGGAAGAGACATACTTCATTAAATGATCCAATTTTGTAGTACTTCAGAAGAAGGTAAGGAGAAATTCCTTAACTAGTATAAGAGGGAGAGGCACATAAACAGTAGAAAAGGGTAGGGGTATAAGTACTGGGCAAGGTAACAGGGATAGAGAAAGAAGGGGTAAAGAGTGAGGGAAAGGTGAGAATGGTTTTGGAATGGAATAAGAGGGTGTAGAGTGGGCAAGTATAGAAGGTTCAAACTGGTGTAGTGCAGGAACATAGTCAGGTGTTCCTTAAGAGGTGATTTGAAGTTGGAAGTATTATAGGCATTTCCAATGTGCTGGGGAATGGAATTCTAATTTTTTGGATAGCTGGTTAGAGAAGAGTGCATCCCCAGAGCTATTGTTATCCTTGGTGACTTTTAGGAAGTGTTTGTCAGAAGATCTTAGTATTCTAGAATTAGAGTGCTCCTGAATTAGATTTTTGAGTGCTGGGCAGTTGTTGGGTTTGTGGAGAATGAGGTGGGCAATAGTGAGCTGGTTCAGTAGCTCCACTCAGTTTAGTTCATGAAGGGCAGAGCAGTGATAAGATCTGTATGGATGGCTGGTAACAAATTTTGCTATTTTACTATAACATGACTGTAATTTGTGTATGTCAGATTTTTGGAGGTTGGTGAAAATATATCAGTTTGCAACATGTTAAAAGTCACCAAGCAGAGCACTGCCTACACTTGCCACATATCCTTCACAGGACAGGTGCCAATAACACATTTCAGCTTATCACAGCAGTAGAAATCAATTTAAAATAAATGAAAATGACAGGATTCAAACCAATAAATAGAGCATTACACAAGTATGTAAATGAAGCTTAAAGACAAAACATGTTGATGATGTTCACAGTAATGAACAGTGAGAGAGTGAAAAAAATACTGTGCAAAAGCATCCCGTCTTCATTGAATTAGGACTGTGCATGCAGACCATTAATACATTGAGTCATGAAAGCTATTACAGAAAACATGATCCCCTTACATTACTTTTGTGTTGCTTTTAATGACAGCTTTACTTACTGATGAACCAAATGAATAAAGAATATTCCCTGAGTCAAACAACTTATAACCAAAATTCTCATGGGAGGGTCCCGGGTCAATGCAAGAAGAGAATAACCAGTGAATTTAATGACAAAATAATATTACTGTTTAAATGTTAAAATGATTTTGTCCCATCTAATCAGGACTTCATCAGAAAAAATAAATGATATGAAAAATCTGCATTTAAATAATAAATTAGAACCATCACATGACAAGGCTAATGAATGGAACAGTCAGTATAATTAGGAGTTGAAAAAAGCACAACTCTGAAATAATTGTTTTCTTAAACCATGAACATGCTTTCCCAGGAAAAGAAAAAAGTCCAACCAAATTCACTAATAACTTAAAAAAATAATCTTTATTAATGTGAAAAAGGGAGGTTAGGTGCTCGCAATTTTAAAACACTGGCTATTGAAACCATTTCATTGACTCCCAAGGGGAGGCTGGTTTCCAGTCTCAATTGCTAAAGTAGCTCATGGTATTCCAACTTATTTTCCCATGCTCCTCTCCTTGGATTTGATGTAAATTGTTCTATTACAAAAAAAAAGGAATTTATTTTTGTTATTAGGGCAAAAAAAAAAATGTGCTTGTATAGTGCATTATTCTCATTACTTTTATTGATACCATAGTAATAAATAATACATTTTTAGAGCCCATTCAGTCTTAACAATATAAAAGTAGACAAAAATCACAGTAAACCAGGTAAACTACTCTGCTGGGATTATAATTACATTTAATATTTAATGTGAACACTCTTTTTATTATGTTTTAGTAGTAGGTTTTCTCCATGTGTATCAATGTGCACTGCTGAAACATTCCACTTTGTAACATACCCCTGGGGTACAACAGAATGTGAATTACCCAAGTTATTATTATAATATTTCTTCTATTTTCTCTTTAAGGTTAAAATGCCTTTTAAAAACTAATTGTGGTTGGTTACCTAGAATCTTAGGCACTTTGTCATCATATTCTTTCAATTTCCAATTAAATCTTCTTAATATCAGTGCTACCTTGATTGTACTTAATGACTATTGTAAGGGCAAAATTATTATTAGGACTCTTGGAAGTATAATTTTTTGTAAGCCCTGACCCAAAACAGGGAGAAATTAATCTAATCGCTTTTTGCATACTTCATCCTTGCTTTCTAATGACATCTTAGAGGGATGTTCTCTTTTCTTAAACATCTGTCAAATTGAGCAATTTGATCAAAAAATCTTCATCGCCCAGAATTATCCTGGAAATTCTAACCATTTGGCCTTTTGAAAGTCTCCTCTTCTAGTAATAAGGGTGATTGCTAGTATAATGTAAATAATTGTTGAAAAATGTTGGTTTTCTGTATAATTTTGTATTAAAATTGTATTTTTATCCTTAAACAAGGTTATGTCTAAATAATTAATGCTATCATTAGAATAGTTGAAGGTAAACCTCAATAATTCTGTAATACCATTCAAATAAGCAATAAAATCTTCTAAATACTTAACTGTTCCCTTCTAGATAATAAACACATCATCTAGGAAACATAAATATGGCTCTATAAAATCATAATGTGCAGATTTAAAAACAAATTCCTGTTCCCAATACCAGAACATCAAGTTTACTTATACAATGGGGTGAAAGCTGCACCCATTGCTATCCCTGTCACTTGCAGGCATTCATTATTATAATGTTTTTGGTGTATCTGTCTTAAAATGTCCCAATAATTTCTCAGTCTGTATGGGTATTTCAGGACAAAATATTTAAGACTGGTGTCAATATAAAGAGATAACAGTTGAGTCTTTGAACGTACTGCTGATACTATCGGGCGTAAGGGGGGGGATGTTCATTGCGTTTCACTGTTGCTGTCCTTACAAATGGGTTATCTGGTTCCTAGTAGCCTGCAGTTGGCCAGAATACCAAAGTCCTTGGTATATGACATTGGCTGCCTCCAGATTAAGCCTGATGCCAGGACATCAGGTATAAAGACAGGCAGCCAACGTCATTTCTGTCTTTCTTGCCGTGGAGCCTGAAGCAGAAGTAATTTGCACGAGTGCCAGTCAGCTGATTACCTTCTTTTTGTATTCTGACTTCTAATGTTGAAGACATCCTCAGATAAGTACCCCATTGGGGACCCTTTTTTATTGCTTTAATGAATGTCAGACTTTTTACAAAATGTCTAGCTCCAGTCATTGCCTTTTGCAGGCAAAGGAACATTCAAATTTACCCTTACTTGGACAATTGTCTTATTCAAGCAAACTCTCCAGAGCAACTTCTAAAGGATTTGGACTTTGTAAAGAACCTTCTCACCTCTTTGGGCTACACAATCAATGAAAGGAAGTCAGAATTGGTACCCACCAGGGAGACTGTACTCCTGGGAGTGAGTCTGAACACAGTCGCCCAGATGGTATCCTTACCTCAAGAGAAACAGATGGAGCTTTTGAATTACTTCAAAGGCAATTCCTGCAAGCCCTGGGTTCATGGCTTCATGTATTCTAATGATTCCATATGCAAGACTGCATATGAGGAAACTACAATGGTACCTCAAAAACCTTTGGTGTCAACACACTCAGGATTTAGACTTGATTCTTCCTCTGGTTCCCTGCCTGCAGACAGAGTTCCTTTGGTGGGCAACGACCTGTGCACAGAACAAAGGCCTACCTTTCTGTCCACCTCTTGCCAGCCAGACTCTTACCACAGATGCATCGGACTACGCTTGGGGGGCACATCTAGAAGGCACATGCATTCAGGGAACTTGGACCTATCAACAAGCTCAACTGCACATAAATCTGAAGGAAATTATGGCAGTTCAGCAGGCCTTGACTTTCAAGCATCTTCTCTCTCCTGGTATTCTTCTAGTCAGGACAGACAACACTACAATCATGTGGTACATCAACAAGCAGGGAGGGATTTACTCTTACCCCCTGTGCAGACAAAGCATGAGACTATGGTCCATGGCAGCTTCTTTGGGCATTCATCTTATAGCCCAGTTTATTCCAGGAAGGCTCAACACACCTTGGCAGACCGATTGAGCAGGCAGGTCCTGGATCCTCACGAGTGGCAACTAAACAAGACCATCTTCCATCGCATCATTCAACATTGGGGTACTCCTCAGGTGGATTTCTTTTTTTCTCTGACCAACCACCTTCTGCTAACCTTTTGCACCAGGGATCATCACGACAAAGCTTGAAAAGCGGATGTTCTGTCCTTCCCCTGGACACAGCTATCGATCTATGCATTCCCTCCCCTGCCTCTTCTTCCCAGAGTGCTGTTAAAGATAAGGGATGAAAAACCAAGAGCCATCATCATAGCTCCAAACTGGCCCAGGCAGCATTGGTATCCACTTCTTCACAGTCTCTCCCAATCTCGGGCTTGGCATCTTCCCCTGATACCAAATCTCTTGGCTCAGGACAGAGGAAAGATTCTGCATCCTCACCTTCAGACTCTGCATTTGACTGCCTGGCTCATAATTTAAACCTTTCTAAACAGGTAGTTGAGGTCCTCCGTGAGGCCAGAAGGTCTAGTACTAGGAAATCCTATGCAGATAAGTGGAAAAGATTCTCCATTTGGATGCAGACTAGAGGAGCAGACCCATCTCAACCTACTCTTCCTCTAATTCTTCATTATCTGGCAGGTTTACTTAATGGTGGACTTTCCTTCTCTTCCATCAAGATTCATGCTTCAGCTATTTCTGCTCACTGTTCCTTTGAACAACCCATTTTCTCTCATCCCCTGACAAAACATTTCCTCAGGGGAGTTAGGAATTTAAAGCCTCCCAGAAGGGCACCTACTCCAGCTTGGGATCTTAATTTTGTGCATGAGAAACTTACTCTGCCTCCCTTTGAGCCTGCAGCCTGAGCAGATTTGAGGTTTCTCTCTCCTGGAAAACTGCATTTCTTTTGGACATTACTTTAGCTAGAAGAGTGTCTCAGCTGCAGGCCTTAATGGCAGTAGAGCCCTTCATCACTTTCCATGTGGATTGGGTTTCTCTTTGGACTAATCCTTTTATGCCTAAGGTGGTTTCTAGCCTGACTCTTAACCAGTCTATCCACCTGCCTACCTTCTTTCCTAATCCTCAGAATAGAGGTGAAAGGTTGCTACATTCTCTGGATTTGCATAGGCAACTTAAATTTTACCTGGATAGGACTAAACATTTCCGAAAGTCAGATCAGTTGTTTGTGAGTTTTGCTCCTGAAGCCCAGGGCAAAGCTATTTTGAAACAGACTATTCCTAAGTGGATTGCTCATTGTATTAACTTTTATTACTTACAGCATGGCAAGGTTCCTCCTAAGGGCATTAGGACCCATTCTACTAGAGCTACCTCTACCTCAGCAGCTTTTCTTATAGGTGTACCTACTAAGGACATCCTGAAAGCAGCTACCTGGACCTCTGTCCACACTTTCACCAAACATTACAATTTATCCTTGTTTTCTAAGTCCAGGGCTGGTTTTGCCACTGCAGTGTTGCAGGGCATCCTTACCAACTCAAACAGTGGGTGTTCCTCCTCCCTTTTTGTTTTTTCCTGGGCTTTGGAAATCAACCCATTTGTAAGGACTGCAACAGTGAAACATGACTAACATAGTGCAGTTGTGTACACTTACCATAAATGTAGATGTTCGAGTGTATTCACTGTTGCAGTCCTGGTTCCCCCCCCAATCCCCCTTTTTCCCTAGGGCACAGACTGGATTTTTTTCTTTACCTGGTTTTACTTTTTTGGGGGGCTCCTGACAGTTATGGCAAGAAAAACTGAGGAAATGATGTTAGCTGCCTGCCTTTATACCTGACGTCCTGGCGTCAGGCTTAAGCCAGAGGCAGCCGACGTCATATATCAAGGACTTTGGTATTCTGGCTGACTGCGGGCTACCAGGAGCCGGATAACCCATTTGTATGGACTGCAACAGTGAATACACTCGAACATCTACATTTATGGTAAGTGTACATAAATGTACTTTCTGCAAGGTTTTTATGTACCTTAGGAATATCAAACACCGCAGGTATCACTGTACAATCACACTTTAAAATTTTAATATTTTGTACTGAATAATCCCTTTATCCAGTAAATCCTTCAAAAACCAATCTAATTAAAAATATGCAATACTTATTTCATTTTTGGATATTCTGGAATATTGTAATTCATTATTCAACAAAACCTGCATTCTACTAAGGTAATCTATGGTGTCCATGATGGCAACTCCTCCGCCCTTATCAGGTTTCATTATTCTAACTTCACATTTTTATGTTGATTCATTCATTAAATTGATTTCATACGGGCTTAGATTTTTATTATTGTATACCTGTGAACTAGCTATCCATTTTCGCACATCTCTTTCACAATGCCTTTCAAACAGCTGTAAAGTAGGATGGATTGGTGGATTGAATGTACTTGCCCTGGAAAAACTGGTTATAGGGGTAGTGGGCTGTGGAGATTCTTGAAACATAATTTTTAATTTCAGCTTCCTAATATGTTATATATGTGTGTGTGTGTGTGTGTGTGTATATATATATATATATATACACACACACACACACACACACACACACACACACACACACACACACACACACACACACACACATACACATATACACATGTCCGTGCACACAGTGGATATAAAAAGTTTACACACCCCTGTTAAAATGCCAAGTTTTTGTGATATAAAAAAGTGAGATCACAATAAATCATTTCAAAACTTTTTCCACCTTTAATGTGACCTATAACCTGTGCAACTCAGTTGAAAAACAAACAAATCTGTTAGGGGAAAAAATATATAAAAAATTAAAAAATGTACAATACACTGGTTGCATAAGTGTGCACACCCTTAAACTAATAATTTGTTGTGAGTGCACACCCTTAAACTAATACTTTGTTGAAGCACATGTTTATTTTTATATTTTTTCCCCTAACAGATTTGTTTGTTTTTCAATTGAATTGTACAGGTTATAGGTGACATTAAAGGTGGGAAAAGTTTTGAAATGATTTATTGTGGTTTCACTTTTTTTTTATATAAAAAAACCTGGCATTTTAACAGGGGTGTGTAAACTTTTTATATCCACTATGTATGTGTATATATATATATATATATATATATATATATATATATATATATATATATATATATATATATATATATATATATATATATATATATATATATATATGCGCAAACACACTCAGCTACATCAGGTTTGACAGTGGAAAGAAAAGTAAACCCTTTACTAAATAAATTGAAGTGTCTCTCATCTAAAATCTTTGTACTGTAATAAACCATTTTAAAATCATTGACAGTTCAGTTACAATGGGATGCATAATAAAAGATGAATCAAAATCACTGAATACACTAGACTCATTCAAAATAGTTTCAGTATCAATTTCAGTCACAAAACTACAATTTATCATCTGTAATTCCTCGAACGGGTCCATTGATTGGGTCTGTAGTTCAGAAACATTGTTGCATCCCCTTTGTTTGCCCTCTAAACCTTTTGGGCTAGTTTCTCTGAGCACCTTAGAGGGGAAAATTCTGCTGGGTGTAAAAAAAAAATCAATATTCACAGTATTCTCATCGATACTGTATTTGTTCATGTGGCTCCCCATGCTGGTCTATGGGAAGGTGTGGGCCTCTCATTAACATCCAAATGGCTTAAATCTGTCTGTGGTGATACACAAGTCTTGGGAATGGGGTAGGCTCTCCTGTTGTTATAAGCCACCTCATCCTGAATAAGCTTTTGGCCCTTTTTTAAGCCTGGTCTTTCTTATAGCATTGTCAATTGAAAGAAAAAAAACAGAGCTATAACTGGAAGAATAATGTTCAAAGAGCAAACCTTGTTTTAATGATAAGTCAATATTATGTATTTCATCCATTAACTTAGTCATTTCTTTTTCATTTTGTTTCACCAAAACTTTAATTATTTTACAGCCATACATATCAAAGGCTAATATTAATTCATTCAGTAATGCATCATCATTATTACTGCAGTTAGGACATTTTCAGACCATTAGCCCTTTGAGAACACGACCCCTTCTAATAAACTTATTTGAATACATGTTAGTCCAATTGTAAATTCTTAAATCTGAGTTTCCTCTCAAAGGCAAATAGTTGGTCATGAAATGAATCATTTCACCTGTATAACTGGTGAAGTCATTGATGGGTGCATTCAGCCAATTCAAAAGACTGATGTCTACACTGCTGCAGCGTGATGTAAACCCATTTTGTAATGTATTGCCTTCATAGCCATTGTCCTTAAAATTGCGAAGTTCTAAGCTCTAATCTCCCTTTTTTATATTAAAGATGAAGTTATTTTTTTTTAAGTTATTTATCAATGAATTTGGTTTTGGATTTTTTTTTTCTGGGAAAGCATGTTTATGGTTTAAAAAAACAATTATTTCAAAGTTGCACTTTTTTAACTCCTAATTATACTGAGCATTGTATTTGTTACCCTTGTCATGGGATGGTTCTAATTTATTATTTAAATGCAGAGATTTCATATGGTTTATTGGTTCTGATGAAGTCTTGATTAGATGGGACAAAAGCGTTTAACTTTTAAACAGTGATATTATTTTGTCATTAAATGTGGATTTTTAAAATTCACTGGTTGTTCTCTTCCTGCATTGATTGGGACCCTTCCCAGACAATTTTACTTACTGATGCACAATGATGCTAAGTTCTGGTGTGAAAATGATGGCAAAGTCATGATGCATGAGAAGGAAGTTTGTTTTCGCAATAGGACAAGAACTATTACTACCCTCGGTTCAACAATTACTAGCAATGGTGGTTGATGTCAAGCATCAATCCATGGATTATTAAAAAAAAATTGGTTTATGTGTGTGTTGTTTTTATTTTTTTTACCAGATTAACAACAGGAAATGCAGAAGACAGAGATGAAAACTGGAAGAAGGTAGATAGTTGAACAGAAAGTGGAATGACACATTAAAATAACATTGCGATCATGCACTACCATGCTTCCATTGCCACTTCAATGTGTGCAACATGAGAAACCACAATAACTGTGTTTCCTAATGAGATTATATATTCAACACATACTAAAACTTCCTCTGATTAGGGTTATTAAGACCATTGTTGCCAACCTGTGATTACATTGTGAAACACCAGTCTCACATAATTACTGAACAAATGATCATTATTGTCCAAACGAATGGAGCTCAGCGATAAACTGCACAGTAAACACAGTAAAAAACACGAACCAAAAAGAAAAACTGTGTAGAAACACGGAGACACCAACAGCTAAAACAGCAATATTTTATTTTGCAGTTGTAAGCGCTTTCACACCCTTCGGTGCTTCCTCAGACAATATACAACTTAAAAAGCAACTTAGATAGATCCTATATAAATTCAAACAGACCAATAAAAATCACCTGTCATTAATGATTCATACAGATTTAAAGAGATACGAGATAAAACAGGTATAAAATACAGAGCATCACTAAAACATATATATAGTAAACTCATTTCTTAGGCAGCTTACGCCCTTTTAATGCTGGTTTAATAGAAACAGTATCATTAAGACCGGAGCCCAAATGCGCTCCCAGTCTAAATATCCATTTCATTTCCATTGTAAGAGTATAAGCATAAATATCCCCCTGCCTAATGTTACTATGCATAACTTGTACTACTTGAAACAAAAATGAATGTGCAGCGCCTTCAGTTGCCATATGCTTAGCTAAAGCACTATGCAATAATTCTTTCCTTGTACAGTAAACATGATCCCTTATACGTTCACGAAGTCTTCTATTTGTTTTTCCTACATAAAATTTGGCACATATAGAACATTGGGCCAGATAAATCACATTCTTAGTGTTACAATCAGCCTGCACCTTAAACTGCCAAATATGTTTTGTGTGCGGGTGTGTAAAAAATTCCTCCTGAGTAATAAACTGACAAAAACTGCAATTATTGCATCTTGTCATGCATTTTGGAAAAGGCTGTTGATGAGTTCCTTTATTCAGATAACATAATAGTTGCTTTAGTGTATTCTTATTCTTGTAAACCACTCTCAGACGTAGACCAACTATTTCTATAATGTCCTGATCCGTGTGCAAAATATGCCAATTCTTAAATAATACATTCCTAATAAATTTAACATCAGAACTGTATGGCAAGATCAAAGATACTCCTTGTATGTTCCTGCTGTTATTCCTAATAGGCATTTTCATATTGGAAAAATAGGGACTGGCTTTGCCGCCCCTTTTTCTCATAGTAGTACTTATAGCTTGGGATACAGATTTCTGCTCATAACCCCTGCCCACAAACTCTGACTTAAGTATCTCTAGATTCTCTTTCAGGGTATCATTATTAACTGTTAGCCTAGCTACTCTTAACGTCTGTCCATGCACTATACTAGCAAAACCATGTTGAGGATGTATAAAAGTTCTATGTAAAAAAGAAGGACAGTAACATTCCTTATGATACAGTTCTGTAGTCAAAAAACCTTCACTATTTACCGAAACCATGACATCTAAAAATTCTATGTTGGTTTTAGATATCTTGTGTGTAAAACACAAAAAAACTATTACTATTATTCAGATGTCTTATAAAATTCAAAAGTGAGACCTCACAGCCTCCCCATACAAAAAAGACGTCATCTACAAAACGTCTATAAAAAATAAGGTCTGTGCCTATAAATTCTCTAATATTATCAAATTTCCACTCTGCCATAACCAGATTTGCATAGCTGTTGGCACAACTGGTTCCCATTGCCACACCTTTCCGCTGCCAATAGTATGCTCCTTCAAATACAAACACGTTGTGATCTAAGATAACATCCAGCAGATAGCAAATAAGATCTATATGTTTCTCATCAAAGGCACCATCCCTTATCAGATATCTCTTAATCATACCGATGCCTTCATTATTCGGAATACAAGTAAAAAGAGCTTCCACGTCCATTGATACCAAGATGTTAGATGGACGGAAAAACTGTCCAAATTCCACGTATAAATCGTATAAAAACTGCTGAGTATCTTTCAAAACTATACAATATTTATCAAGGACTGCTCTTAATTGTTTATCTACATATATGGATAAAGGCTCAGTGAGCCATCCAGAGCCAGATACTATTGGCCTAAAACTAGGAACCATCGGATTTTTATGAATCTTAGGTAGGCCATACAGCTTCGGTATAAGATGGAATTCTACATTAAAATAGTCATATAGCTCACGTCTAATGAGTCCCATACAAAGACACTCATAAAGTCCCATAAAGACATCTTGTTGCATTTTTTCAATAGTGCATAATTCAACAGATTTGTACATCAAGGAATCATCTCGCATACTGAGCATTGATATATAATAATCACTATTCAGTACTACAACTGGCCCACCCTTGTCGGCAGGTCTAACAATAATGCTCTTATTATTTTGTAAAGTTCTAAGTGCTAATCGTTCACCCTGACTCAAATTATCATGCATAACCTGTTTACATGAATTAAAATAGCTGTGCAATCATTTTCACAGGCTTTCACAAACACATCTAAAGTAGACGAAAAATTAGGCATAAAACTACTAGGTTTAGTAAAAACATTTCTTTGAGAAGTACTCATATTACCAAACATCATACGTAAAGCAATATTCCTCGCAAACAGTCTAAATTGCAGTAAAGTCTCATCAACATTAGCTGTAGTGGAGGGCACATAGCCCAAAGCTTTAGTTAGTAGAGAGATCTCAGAAGCAGTCAAGGAACAGTCAGACAAGTTCCACACTAACTGTTTTGTACAGTCGCCCACATCTTCTTCAACGTATGTCCATTGTTGTGGTGCGATATATCTTTCCGCTTCTGACCTGTGTGTATATTGTCTCTGTCGTGCACAGATTTGCTCCTTACGCGAAAAGGAAGCGCCTGTATTAAAAATATTTGATTGTTCTTTTCTCCTTACCACTGGTTCATTCTCTATAGAACTGGCATTCAAACTTCTTCCTTCAGTTGGTTTGTCAATGATCACAGTAGCCTGGGGCCGGATAGGTTCTGTCCGACCAGTCGTCACACTTTTCTCAAGCTGAAGATTGGTAGACTCGTGGTTCTCAGTCAGCTCTTCTATATTACCACGACTCATAATAGGCTCACTCAACTGTTCACTCCTAGGCCAAGCGAATACACGTTGATTTTTAAAATCATCCAGGTTACGAACCAATTTCTTCTTTTTGGTTAGCAACAATTTGTTCTCATAAATTAATACTTTGTTAATAGTGGCATGTAGAAACACATCAGCTGTATCAACGGATGTGGTTCTCAACAGTTCTTCATACTTGCGCTCAATAGAGACATTAAGTTCATTTTCAATGGGTAGAAAATAATCAATGATTAGCTGCATGTAAGATCTGCTTGTATCAAGATTAATCTTCTGCCACTTAGCCAATAAATCATGAAAAGCATTTCCATATGTTGGCATGTTTAACACTCTAAGTCCTCTAGGAACTATATTCATTTTCAAACATGCTTCCATGTGTTGTCTCTGACATTGTAACCGTTTACTACAAAACAAATTATTCTCAATGTCTCTCATTAGCAATTTTGTTTGTACATTAACATCCACTTCAGTGGTATTCTGCTGACCTGCACTGAGTTCCATGGAAAGAAGTGGATTCGTACGAACATTTAAACAGTTCTGCAGTCATTCATTACTAGAGCCATTGCTCTGTATAGAGCGAATCTCATCCAAACCATCCAATATATTGTCTTCCATGTTTACTGAGTATTCAACAAACCGATCAAAAAGATCACAAACAATGTCCAAAAGAATGGAACTCAGCGATAAACTGCACAGTAAACACAGTAAAAATCAAAAAACAAAAAGAAAAACTGTGCAGAAACACGGAGACACCAACAGCTAAAACAGCAATATTTTATTTTGTAGTTGTAAGTGCTTTCACACCCTTCGGTGCTTCCTCAGACAATACACAACTTAAAAAAAGCAACTTAAATAGATCCTATACAAATTCAAACAGACCAATAAAAATCGCCTGTCATTAATGATTCATACAGATTTAAAACTGTTTTCTGCCCATTGAAAAAGAACTTAATGTCTCTATTGAGCTCAAATATGAAGAACTGTTGAGAACCACATCCGTTGATACAGCTGATGTGTTTCTACATGCCACTATTGACAAAGTATTAATTTATGAGAACAAATTGTTGCTAACCAAAAAGAAGAAATTGGTTCGTGACCTGGATGATTTTAAAAATCAACGTGTATTCGCTTGGCCTAGGAGTGAACAGTCGAGTGAGCCTATTACAAGTCATGGTAATATAGAGGACCTGACTGAGAACTACAAGTCTACCAATCTTCACCTCAAGAAAAGTGTGACAACTGGTCGGACAGAACCTATCCGGCCCCAGGCTTCTGTGGTCATTGACAAACCAACTGAAGGAAGAAGTTTGAATGCCAGTTCTATAGTTCTATAGAGAATGAACCAGTGGTAAGGAGAAAAGAACAATCAAATATTTTTAATACAGGCGAACCAGCTTTACTGCTTCCTTTCCGCGTAAGGAGCCAATCTGTGCACGACAGAGACAATATACGCACAGGTCAGAAGTGGAAAGATATATCGCACCACAACAACGGACATACGTTGAAGAAGATGTGGGCGACTGTACAAAATGGTTAGTGTGGAACTTGTCTGACTGTTCCTTGACTGCTTCTGAGATCTCTCTACTAACTAAAGGTTTGGGCAATGTGCCCTCCACTACAGCTAATGTTGATGAGACTTTACTGCAATTTAGACTGTTTGCAAGGAATATTGCTTTATGTATGACTTTTGGTAATATGAGTACTTCTCAAAGAAATGTTTTTACTAAACCTAGTAGTTTTATGCCTAATTTTTCGTCTACTTTAGATGTGTTTATGAAAGCCTGTGAAAATGATTTGTACAGTTATTTTAATTCACGTAAACAGGTTATGCATGATAATTTGAGTCAGGGTGAACGATTAGCACTTAGAACTTTACAAAATAATGAGAGCATTATTGTTAGACCTGCCGACAAGGGTGGGCCAGTTGTAGTATTGAATAATGATTATTACATACAATCAATGCTCAGTATGCTAGATGATTCCTTGACGTACAAATCTGTTGAATTATGCACTATTGAAAAAATGCAACAAGATGTCTTTATGGGGACTTTGAGTGTCTTTGTATGGGACTCATTAGAAGTGAGCTATATGACTATTTTAATGTAGAATTCCCTCTTATACCGAAGCTGTATGGCCTACCTAAGATTCATAAAAATCCGATGGTTCCTAGTTTTAGGCCAATAGTATCTGGCTCTGGATGGCTCACTGAGCCTTTATCCATATATGTAGATAAACAATTAAGAACAGTCCTTGATAAGTATTGTATAGTTTTTGAAAGATACTCAGCAGTTTTTATACGATTTATACATGGAATTTGGACAGTTTTTCCGTCCATCTAACATCTTGGTATCAATGGACGTGGAAGCTCTTTTTACTTGTATTCCGAATAATGAAGGCATCGGTATGATTAAGAGATATCTGATAAGGAATGGTGCCTTTGATGAGAAACATATAAATCTTATTTGCTATCTGCTGGAAGTTATCTTAGATCACAACGTGTTTGTATTTGAAGGAGCATACTATTGGCAGCGGAAAGGTGTGGCGATGGGAACCAGTTGTGCCAACAGCTATGCAAATCTGGTTATGGCAGAGTGGGAATATGATAATATTAGAGAATTTATAGGCACAGACCTTATTTTTTATAGACGTTTTGTAGATGATGTCTTTTTTGTATGGGGAGGCTGTGAGGTCTCACTTTTGAATTTTATAAGACATCTGAATAATAGTAATAGTTTTTTGTGTTTTACACATAAGATATCTAAAACCAACATAGAATTTTTAGATGTCATGGTTTCGGTAAATAGTGAAGGTTTTTTGACTACAGAACTGTATCATAAGGAATGTTACTGTCCTTTTTTACATAGAACTAGTATGCATCCTCAACATGTTTTTTCTAGTATAGTGTATGGACAGACGTTGAGAGTAGCTAGGCTAACAGTTAATAATGATACCCTGAAAGAGAATCTAGAGATACTTAAGTCAGAGTTTGTGGGCAGGGGTTATGAGCAGAAAGCTGTATCCCAAGCTATAAGTACTATGAGAAAAAGGGGCGGCAAAGCCAGTCCCTATTTTTCTAATATGAAAATGCCTATTAGGAATAGCAGCAGGAACACACAAGGGGTACCTTTGATCTTGTCATACAGTTCTGATGTTAAATTCATTAGGAATGTATTATTTAAGAATTGGCATATTTTGCACACGGATCAGGACATTATAGAAATAGTTGGTCTACGTCTGAGAGTGGTTTACAAGAATAAGAATTCACTAAAGCAACTATTATGTTATCCGAATAAAAGAACTAGTCAACAGCCTTTTCCAAAAGGCATGACAAGATGCAATAATTGCAATTTTTGTCAGTTTATTACTCAGGAGAAATTTTTTTACACACCCGCACACACAACGTATTTGGCAGTTTAAGGTGCAGGCTGATTGTAACACCAAGAATGTGATTTATCTGGCCCAATGTTCTATATGTGCCAAATTTTATGTAGGAAAAACAAATAGAAGACTTTGTGAACGTATAAGGGATCATGTTTACTGTACTAGGAAAGAATTATTGCATAGTGCTTTAGCTAAGCATATGGCAATTGAAGGCGCTGCACATTCATTTTTGTTTCAAGTAGTACAAGTTATACATGGTAACATTAGGCAGGGGGATATTTATGCTTATACTGATACAATGGAAATGAAATGGCTATTTAGACTGGGAGCGCATTTGGGCTTAATGATACTGTTTCTATTAAACTAGCATTAAAAGGGCGTAAGCTGCCTAAGAAATGAGTTTACTATATATATTGTTTTAGTGATACTCTGTATTTTATACCTGTTTTATCTAGTATCTCTTTAAATCTGTATGAATCATTAATGACAGGCGATTTTTATTGGTCTGTTTGAATTTGTATAGGATCTATTTAAGTTGCTTTTTTAAGTTGTATATTGTCTGAGGAAGCACCGAAGGGTGTGAAAGCGCTTACAACTACAAAATAAAATATTGCTGTTTTAGCTGTTGGTGTCTCTGTGTTTCTGCACAAATGATCATTATTGTTGATGACTCTACTGACATCTTACTTATACCTACAACTCAAGAGTCTCAAACACTACTTCAGACGTGACAATTTACTTTTCTACAAAGTTATTTTGCTGCACTGACGCATATCTACTGTTTGATGTATGATGTCCCTATCCACTTGATAGGGGTCTACCATGTCAGTGTCATGGAGGGCATAATAAGTTGAGTGTGGCTGGAAGACCCTGCCCCTTTGGTGGTGAAGTCTGGCACCATTAACAGCAGTTGCTGCTATAACAGCCTCTTGCAGACACAGGCTTACATTTGCTAAAACAACCCCTAATATATTTCAGAATTTTTCTCTGCTTGAACATGAGCATATCGCCATGTTCATTACCAATCTGTGTGCAATGCAGTTGTGCATGTTTTATACATGCCTGAATCACCCTTCTTGTTTTTTTAGTTCATTAGCATACAGCACAGCTCATTATATGGTCATTAGTATACATCTCAGCTGTGTCTTGTTTTCCAGCCAGCCATATCAGGTTTCCTGAATCGCACACATCCTGCGTCTCCTGGCTTGTTGCACAGATTCGCTTAGCATGATGCAGCATGAATCTCAGCCACTGAGTTTGAAGGCTTTTTCTGGAATTTGCATTCAACACACTTATTTGAATGATTTTCTACGAGCATTGTGGACTTTGAAAAAAAATAGTTGAACTAGTTTCCAAGTGCAAGTTTAGCTAAAATCAACAGTTTAAATGATCATAACATAACAATTACGGTAAGCTCAGAAATATTCACTAAAAAAGTTTTCAAATGGGGCACTTGTCCTCTGCAAGTTGCCTTGTAGAGACCCTACAAAACAGTGGACAGATTATGGACTGTTTCTTTGAGCAAAAGTAACTGGAGAATGGCATGATCATCTTCTCTTTAAATGTCATATATCTGCCTATTGTTAGGCAAGGAAGAGCTATGTTTGTAGGGGACATAAAAAAGCTCTCAGTCAGTCTACAAGGCTGGATATTTACTTTTAGCAAAATACTATCGATAATACTTATCACTGTAGTAATGATCTCTAAGAGCAGTCAAGTGTTAACGGTTTTTGATAAAAGTTTATGGATACAACTAAGGGAAACTTCCAGCTTGAATTCTTAACTATTGATGATTTGTATAATGGAAATACTGGATGATTCATAACCAATACAACTTTTTTTTTATTCTCTATAGGAGAGGGAGGATTTTTTTTTTGCTTACCTGGATGCAACATAAGACTGATAACTTTTCAAAATGTTCTACAAGTTACTTGAATAGTTTATTACTGTATGGAAAAAAAGGTTATGTTTTTATCAAGATTACACAGCTGATTGCAAAGAATATGAGGATGAAGTTTTCAATCTCAGATACTATGTCCATACCTTGTCCCTACAAATTATTTGGCCTTTTAATGTGTCTGATCAACAGGGATGGGGTTTGCATTTCACTATGAAAATGCATACAGGAGCAATAATATCTAAAACACTATGGACAGTAGTTACAAAGAAGCCAGTGCCATCAATTAATGACAGAGGTTGTCAAGGATTTATAAGTTTGCCAGTATGATCTTATCACACTGAAAAAAAGTGGGTCACGTTCACTATGATTGAAAGCTTCAAAAAGGACATTGTGGCTATACCCAGCTATTTGGAGTATTTGACCTTCACAAAAAACGAGGGTGCACTGCTTGACACAGTGCCACCTACTCTATAGGTGTACTGGGAAAAGTTAATGCTCATGTGGGCAACAATGGAGATACTGGAAAGGAAGTGACTAAGAACAATGGCTAGCCTGAGCCAAACCAGAATAGGGAAGTGTAACTGAACTTCTGTGCTAGTCAAGACTGTCCACAATAAACACCATGTTCAAACAGAAGGATACTTGTAAATGTACTTGATACCGGAAGAACAATGATCAGCTCTGCAATTGTGTTATTAGATGCAAAGCCACATATTTTTTGACATTTAGGCCAGGAAAGAATCTTAATCCAACATTTAATGATAAGCTGGGTCAGACGGCTGGAGTGACTTGAGAAGCTCAAATGTATAGTAAGAGTGCCATCAGAATGTGTTGTCAAAAGTTCTTGTGTATGAGGAGTTCAACTCACACCTCCAGAACACCTTCTCCCATATGCCTGGGGAAGTTGGGGATGTGGAGTCTGAATAAACTCTGTTCAAAACCACAACAGTACAGACAGCAGTAAGGAATTCCTGTCAAAAGGTGGTCAGATTGCTTGATGTGGCAGTAACCCAGGACTGGTCAGTGGTCACTACCAGTGAGATAAACTATCAGGTTAAAAAACAAGGCCATCTTTGCAAAGCTTGTGCAGGTCCTAAATTAGACTGATAGGTCAGAAGTGGCAGTGGTTGATGAAGTGAAGGCTTAGGTGCGGGAGGGGCCTGAGGCAACAGGTAATGACTTTTGGACTCTCTCATTCTGATTCTGGAAAACCATTTAGTGACTTGAATGGAGGTAGGATATTACCTAGTCCATTCTCAGCAAAAATGGAGAAACCCTGACTTAGGCTGGGCCATTTTCTGTTTTTTTACCACATTTCAACGACGTGCAATAGATAGATTGGACACTCAACTGTCCACAGGTGTAGGTGTGTGGTATGGAAGAATGACCATGGGCTAGCTACCCAGCAGTGTGAATACTGACTGTTGAGGAGACACCCTGACCTCATGTACAAATTGAGAAAAGTTGGTATTGGTGCCAAATACTGAGAGGCAGAATGAACACTCAAAGTCTTGAATGCAGTGGGCATGCCCTTCTATGAGGAATAGCAGTGGGCATGCCATACCTCCCAACCGTACCAAATTACTCATTTTTTACCGAGTTTTGGGGTCCAAATAATGGGGTTCCACGATTCCCGAGTGGCACCCCTTAGATTCCGATTTTCCCAGCACTTTTATTTTTAAATTTACTTCCTGGCTTTTTGAGCTGACATCACCTCCATGAAATGGCCTGCCAGCCTGTCAGAATTGAGCTGAAGCTCATTTCTGGCTGCTCAAACTGGTATCCTTAGCAGGAATAACCGCAGAAGAAATGAGCTGCTGCCTACCTATGAAAGAGACGATCAGAGTGCTGCTGCAGAATGGACGAAGCAGATACCTGCCTACAGAAGAGCCGAGCAGAGTGAATATCTATGCAGAGTGCTGCTGCCAAATGGATGAAGCAGAGCTGGATTTATCTATGCTGCAGCTGCCTACAGAATGAAACAGAGCTGCTGCCATGAGCCATTGCTGCCTGGAAAGGTAGGAAGAGCTGCAGCAGAGGGTGTGTCTCCTAAACTTTTTGTGAAGTTTACACAGTTAAATAATGGGGCATTAACTATATTTCTACTACTCTATTCCATCTCCCTTTTTGCATCACAGTCAGCATCTGCTATGATATCAGAGTATGCTAACTACGTAGCTGTGATTTAACAGACCTGTGTAATCTCTTTGATAAGATGTTGTGAGTTGGTAGATTTTTCAGAAGCTAATTAATGCAAGTTGCTCCAAGTAACTGTAGGAGAGAGGCACTGTAATTGTAAAAGGAATGCTTATGTTATGTTTGGCCTAAACATTAAGGTTTGTTACAATTCCTGAACTTGCCCTTCACTTTTACCATGTGTGGTATCAAATATGTAGAAATGGAAGTTGTGCATAAGCAAGGTTGTTTAAGGGACAAACAGGTTGTGTTCATAGGAGAGACTCCTCATCACTTAGTGTTCTGAAACATTCATTAACTAGCTTTCTTCACCATGATATGGTGAACCAGCTGTACTTTTTCATGCCCTTTCCTCCAGAAAGTTAAGTCATGCTAAAAAGTTGTAATTTCTCTACTTCAACCTCTGTTGACCTTTATGACCAGTGACATTAAGCTCGGGTTAACATAGAGATGTGTCTGTGCACTTAATGGTACACTTTCATGCATGCATCAGATGTACCCAGTTAAAGTTTGCAGACTTATGTTCATGTTAATGCTAAATTGTCACCAGTGATTTTGTAAATTTATTTGGGACTTTCTTTACTAGAAACCTTTAAACTTTATTAACATGGCCCAAATACATTAAGGAGACAAGGAACAGAGTGCATCATAGCATGCAACTCTCCTTATGCTGAGATGCTTGCAAGGTGCTTCAGAACATTTTAACATTAATGGTTTGAGATATTAAGCACAGGTAAAGGCATGCTACATTTGCCGTCTTGTTCATGCAGTATCATGCTGTCCATTGTGGGAGGAAGTGGCACTTTGTGTTGCATATCATTTCAGTAGATTTTTTTTCTAAGTATGTCAGGCTGGTGTTCCAGGCTATGCATCTATGATTTTGTATCAACAGTTTCTACAGTAGGAACCAGAGGCTGATAAAATAGGATGTGCGGTATTGTTGCAGCTTATGCCCTATTTGTGACTTTTCTTATAATTTTTATTGGGTATTCACAGAAATGGGAGTTGAAGCCATCAATACAGGCCACTTTTAATCTCTCTTTTGTAGTAACACATTGAGATTTAATCCACTTCGCAGCAGAGTTTGTTCATATTTTTTTCATCTTTGTTTTTTATGATGGACTTTTTGGCATAGTAGACTGCGAACTGAGATGGAAAAAGGGGCAGATATAATTTTTTCCTTGATTTTGAGGGCTGAAGTGGGACAGAATGTAAAATGTTGGAGGCTGCATCGTGAAACTTTGTCTGCTATTGTAGCAACATGAGACTGGTCATTTCTGTACACTTATAACTATGTGCAAAGGGGTTTCAAACGAATAGTAAAGATGCAATCTGGGATCAGATCTGCTAATGATGAGTGCAAGAAGACTGTAGATCTAGCTAGAGCTGGATGTTTAAGGGACAACCAAAGTGTAATAGTAAATATTTAGTGTAATAGTTAATACTTGCTCTGTGTTCAAGCTGCATAACTATTAAATTTATCTCCATATTATTTGTACACTTTATTTCTAGAGTGACTCGGGAGTACTTTCACATTTTTACCTTTCATTTCTAGTGCAGGTGGTGGTTATTTTTTAAAGCCTGTACTGAAGCATTTTGTTTCATTGCCTACTGGAAACATGTTCAAACAATAAATTTAAAATGTGCTCTGTCAAACAAGTGTGCTGTATTATAAAAGGAATATAATTTAATAAAGTCAGGAAGGTGTATCAAAGAACACATGTATGTTTCTTGTTGTGTGTGCAAGGGGCCTATGATTTGAAAACAGCCCAAAGGTAATCTTTATCCACCACTGGCCATATGCATTTTCTTTGGATTATGGTGTGGGTTTCAATGAATATGGGTTTCAAGGGCAGAGAAGTTTTAATGTTAAGTCTGTTTTCATTGTGAGACAGTATTGCTTTGTTTGTGCATTGTGCTACAAAATGTAAAAATAAAATCCAAATAATCATTGTAGAAGTAAAGCAGTATGCACATCAGTGTTTATTGTAAATGGGGTGAAGTAGCCAGGTAATGGGACATTGGGATGGCTACAGGGGGACTCTGGTGCCATATTTTGGTTGTCTGTTCTTCAGTTTGTGTTTGAAAGTTGGTACCCCACAATTCCATTGGTGTGGGTGGGGCTATGTAATGTATGCAATTGTTATGTTAATCAGCGTACAGATTTGTACCTATTTTTCATCCAGATTTTTGATATTTCCAGGCTGAGAGGTATTGGGTATGCCCTTCTATGAGGAATAGCAGGAAGAAGTGGTGAAGCTGGATCTGTTTTCAGTAGGTAAAATCACTGTGGTAAGGCAGCAGGACAGGATGAGTTGTGTCTGGAAATTGTCACTGTTGAGTTTTATAGTTAACATGCCTTTTCAATGTTTTTGGAAAGCTGGGACAGTACCACTGGATTAGCAAACTAGGGTAGTAATCGCCATTTATATAAAATGGTGTGTTCCAGTTATAGAGGAAGCACACTCCTCCATTTCTGGGAAAACAATTTGTCAGGGTGCTAGAAAGAAAATGTCATCCAGCAGTTGAGCCTCTGATTCATAAACAGCCATTCTGTCCTGGTTGTGAAAGTGTAGATCAACTGTTTGTCCTCACAGAGATACTGGAAGAAATAATGCAGGGTCATAGAAGTCTGCCAACAGTATTGATATGTGTTTTGTAGATTTACAGACAAAATATCAGAGTACCCAAGAATGCTTTGTGGAAAGAGTTGTAATAATACAAGGCTAACAGGGCCACTGCTGCATGCCATTCAGTTCCTGTATTTGAAGAGGAATAGTTACGTCCTTATTTCCAGAGTTAATCAGATCAATGTGGGTGCAGGACTCTGCAAGTGTTTGTTTTCTCTTACCTCTTCCCCTCTGCTGTTTGCAAATGATGCCCCCTTAGCTTTAAGTGACTGATCTCCAGTGTGTACTGAAGCAATTCACTCCACAAGTCTAGAAGCAATGATACTGGTTGGGTGTGATATAAGATTAAATCTAGGAGGCTTTCTCACCCTGCTTTTTGTAGGGAGTTTATAGTTTGAAACAGGTTGCAGAGTTGTAAAAAAATCATCTTTACTATCACCACTTTTTAGCCACTCTGAGATAAAAATCACCCAGACACAGTACTTCTGTCAAAGCTTTCTACGCCACATAGAAGGTCAGGTGTAGTTAAGATACCTTGATTTTTGTGGGGTAATGCAGATACGTGTATTCCAATCACTTTTACTGATTTATATGGACCCAGAGTTGCAATGATTAATGACCTCTTAATTACAATAATCTGGGTGCTGTTTTTGGTATAAAGTACCACTCAAATAGTCTTTGACTAATATGGTAATCCTGTATGCTCTTTTGTGGGAATGAATATGACCAATACTCCATTATACAAATAACAATCTAGGAAAGAGTCACATGACTACATGGCTAGCCTGATAACTTAAATTCCAGGAAAAGTTATGAAAAAAGACTTATAGGTAGAATGGTGATGTCTTTGAAGTTTAATTAGGGTGGTGTTCACAAGTAAACGAAACTGTGCTATTTTCATGTATGCAACAGGAAAGGTGCAAGTCATACAGGCCATTTACGCTAATGCTCAATGTTGCAAATAAACTTAAGCAATTGCTTTTGGCTGTAAGTGGGCACTTTTCTCAAAATACCCTTGCATTTTACTTTTCAAGAGTAAACAACATGCAGTCATTGAATACGCATAAAGGCAGAGTGGCACCTTTTGCAAATAACCACTGCAGAAGTGCGAACCTCAGATTGGAACCAAATACATTCTAAACAGCTTACAGAATGTGTATTTAATTCTATATTAGGTAAAGTATATAGAACATTCAAAAGAATCACGTAAAAGATAAATACAAAAAAAAAAAAAAAAAAAATCAGCAATTCAACTGTTACACTTAAGGACACAAACCTTTTGATACAACTACTTTGCTTCACAGACACTTTCTTTTAGCAGTGAACTTAAAGCATGTATAAAACGATACTAATCTCGTTTTGTAAAATATAATGCAAATGTATGTTTGGAGATGGTTTGTCCATCGTAACAATGAGACACAACATAATTACAAGACAGGTAACATATCTGTGCTTTAGCACTACCACTTCACAGCATGTTTACTTCACTAGATCCCTTTTGAATCATATTTGGTATATTAAAAAAAATCCTTTTTCTTCCTAATAGTCTCTGCATTGTTTTGTTGAGTTTCATTAGTGGGCATCAGAAGCAGCATCTCAAAAAAAAAAAAAGCATATGGTAGAAGCACGAACAGTGCAAAATGACCCCTAGCTTGCAGCATGATCTAGTTCGTTATTTTCATTTATAGGAAAACTTCACATAGTATTTACAAATATACCTCAATGTACAGTACAATCCTGAACACAACTGAATTTTCTATGTTATGACCAAATTAAAGAAATACTGCATTCACCTACAATTTTAATACAATTTTAGTATGAGTTAAACAGCAACCACACACACATAATTCACATTCTTTAGGAATTCATGAGCGTAACACAGCTAAATATGTCTTCAAGAATCAGCCACTGCTGCTACTTGAACCTAATATTTCTATAAAGTTATTGGGGGATCTCCTTCACAAAATGTTTCCTAGCAGGAAACAAAAAGTATATCACAACAAAATTACCTTTATAACAGGTACCAGACAAAATTCTGGGTGTCTGAAAAAATCTATACATTATAAAGTTTATGGCATATCGTCATTATGGGATCTTTGCAAAACTCCCCTATAAATGACTATACATCAGTTTAATGACAAGAATCTATGTGACTGCTGTGGTTATAAAGTTATATTCTGGGTGTGAGTCACACTGCTAGATGACATTAGTGCTCCATTGCAACAAATTTACGCACGATTTAGAACACATATCATATTTACCTTTTTTCATAAACAAAGAAGCAAGCATAATTTGTTAGTGTTACCTCTTACTGTTTTAGTAGCTTGCTTTATCTGTACAGCTATGCAAGCAAACAAGATAACTAGCTGAATGCAGTCTGCTATACAACTAATGCAACCATTTATGAAAAGGCGGCCAGTGAAATTGCTGGTTCCTGCTGTGCGTCATCAAAGCTAGTCAAATGATTCATTCTTCATACAGATCAAATCAACATGATCAACTCCATTTTTTGGTCAGTGTTCCACAGGGTACTTTCTTCACAGAGGCACTCATCTTCTTTGTTTATACAACAAATGACTTTTTATGCTGGAAATCCTGGAAACAGAAAAGAAACAATGCATTTACAGTCACCCATATAAAATATTTTTATGTATGTCTTTTAAGTAATTGGACCCAAACTCTATCATTTAGTTCAATAAGCACTGCATTTAGCAAAATTTCAATACAGAAGTCTAAACAGAATTCTGATTACAATTTCTATAAGATGGACACTACTAACTCTCTCTCTGATCTGTTAACTCAGACATGTACATAAATATATCCTGTGTTAAGCAAGTGATATGACAGTATTCTTTTTTAATATCTTTATTGAATTAACACAAGTAGGTAAACATAACATTTATATAAAAACACAAACTGTTAACATGCTCACAGTTAAAAACATTACAAATCACATTTTTATAAACAACCATCATCAATCCAACGCTGCATAAATTGATCAATTCCAGCCTTCCTTTTAAACCTCACTCCTCCTCCAAACCAGTATTCTGCAGGTGTTGTTCCCCCAACTTCAATTTTTGTCTATGTAATTTGCTCCTACCATTTTCTAAAGATCCCACTTCCAGTTCTTTTATCTTTATTATAATATTCAATATTTCAAATACAGATGGTTTAGATTTTGATTTCCATTTCCTAGTAAGCACTTTACTATGTCTATGCAATTTAGATCCTGTATCCCAGCTCAAAAAATAATTTTTAGTTACACCAACTTGCTCACCCAATAATTTTTACAGACTACTCTGTATGGAACTTTTAAAGTCTGCCAACTCATTACACTCCCAAAACATATGTTCCCAGTTACTTCTTCCTTCCTCATCACACTGCCAACATTTGCCATCTACCTGGGGAAAAATTCTTTGTGGAGTCTACCTGGGGTATAAAACCTGGGGTATAAAAATAGGTATGCAAATACCTCCAAGAAAAACTCCTAGCTCTTCTAGACTTGGTTGCATATTCGGGGCTCATACATATTTCCTCCCATTGTTTTGTTGTGAATTGCTTATTCAATCTCTCTTCCCAATCTTTTATAATCTCCACTGATTGATTCCTTTAGTTGTTATGCAATATTTTATATGTCCTACTATGCTACTAATTATCCCTTTTTACAGCAGCTTCTGTTCTAGAATCAACTACAAACTCTACCAAAGCAGGTCTTTTACTTAAGAGTTCCACTATCACTTTCCCTTTGCCAATACTCTGATATCAATCCCTGAGAAGGAAAGCAGTCTGTAGCTTGCAGTCCAAATATCTTCCTGGTCTCTTCGCACTCTGTTACCTTTCTTTAGTTATTTGCTCCCAATACATTGGTTCTTTCGCTAATTTTCTTCAATGAATTCCACTCTCAGTACCCAGTCATCCGTATTGGCAGAATCTTTCTCCATTCTTGTGTTGGCTTACTTTTTAGAATACCTTCTGCTACTTTATAAATAAAATATGTTGAATGGCTGTTATTCTCCTTAAGGATCTGCATCCAAAATCCCACTCTCATTATTTCTTGAGTTTCTCCCCTTCATCATCCTCCCTTTACACTTTGGCTTCTAGCTTTCTGCTTGTGTTATGTATATGATCCTTAACTGTGTAGCTCTAAATCCCTTCAAATCAGGTAATCCAAAACCACCTTGTTGTATTGGAAGGATCAACTTATCCAACTGACCCTTGCCCTCTTCCCATTCATTCAACTCTCTATTACTGTCCATAACTTTTCCTGTGGTTTATAAAAATATGCTTGACCTGCATATAAAACTAAAGGGGCTAAAAACATTTTCACTGCTTGTATCTTGCTATCCTTATCATTAACCAAGAACTTCCAGCTTCTCAGTTTTTGTATTATATGTTGCTTAGTCTGTTCCCATATATTCTTAGCTACCATAACAAAATCCTTTTAACCCATACTCCTAAATGCAACATTTTATCATGTCCTCATGCATACTGCTGAACTATTTCAAGTGTGAGCACATAGTTTACAGATATAGCCTTTGTTTTGCCTTCATTAACTTGACACCCCCCCCCCCCCACAAAAAAAAAAAAAAAAAAAACTTGAAACTTTCTAAGAATGTTCCACAACACTGACGGGTCCTTTTCTGGTTTTATCATGTACAGAATTACACAGTTCGACAAATAAAGCCAAATTTTCTTAATTACCATACCAATTATATCTTTGAGTTTCCGAATCCCTAATTTTATTCACCAGTGGCTCTAAATATAATGCAAATAACAAAGGGGAGAGAGGACACCCCTGCCTGCTTCTCTGTTCAGATGCAACTTATCACAGAAACCATCACACTTCATTGTTTGCCCTTGATACCTCATATATTCTAATTAACCTCATTATTGTATGAGGGAATGCAAAAGCTTCCATTGCTCTATGCAAAGCCCCAGCTTACTCTGTTGGAATATTTGCTCTGCATCAATACTCACCCAAAAGCAGCAGCATTTTCTTATATTCAGAATCCCTCTGGATTATCATTGTTCTATTACTTTTTGACACATTTTTGTCTCTCCTCCACAAAGCTACACTGATCCACAGCTATCAATTTTGGCAACACCGCTGCCATTCTTTTAACTATTATAGACAAACACTTTATAATCATGATTTAAAACTGAAATGGGCATATATGAGGCTGGACTGATGGGTCTTCACTGTCTTTAGGTATTACAGCCACCACAGCATTTTTACAGGATGTTGGCGCTTCCCACCTTTAAAAATACTGTTAAACAAATCCTTCCAGATCTTTATCACTTTCTTACCTCCTAGCTTACAGACTTCCATAGGAGTACCATCCATTCCTGGAGACTTTCCTGCAGCTTGATTTTACATCACCATTTTATCTTATCTCTTCTGATCTTAATAGTTAATTGTTGAGCCTCATCTACCTCTAACCTTGGCAAACCCAAGTGTTCCATAAATACTTCCATTAATGTTTTTACTTCCACATTCCTCTGCTTTATACAAATTTTCATAACATTTCCAAAATATCTTTAATACCGCTACAGGACCTCTGGTAGTTTTTTTTTTTTGTTATATGCTTCCTAATTTTAGCAACAGCTCTTTCTACTTTCTGTTGCCCAAAGTCTTTGTGCTAAATGTTTTTGAGCTCTGGATTTATCATCAAAAAACAGTTGCTTAACAGCAAACATTCTGAACTTATGCATATTATCCAGATACTCCCTTATTTTCTCTTTACACTCTATATTTCCATTTCCTCCTCTTCTTGTTCTGTGAGATCCCCTTATTCTGCTATATGTTAACCTGTTAGCCCCTCTAAATATTTCTTGTTACTTCTTAACCATAACTCTTTTTCCTTCTATCCTAATTTTAAACTCCACTTTCATTTTATATCACTAACTAGCTATAACTTTAGAAGAAAGTTATATCTTCCCTGATGACTCTCAACTAATTTCCACCACCCATTCCTTAAATTCCTCTCTTTTTACCAGGTAGGTAGGTAGGTAGGTAGGGAAGTGCCAGTGGTACAATTGTACCCTGAATACCCTGAATTTTTATCTTAGCTGTTATTGGCACGTGATCTGACATAGTTATTGGATATGTCAAAACTTTCTATTAAGTGCACATGTTCCTGTGAAATATAATTTCTATCTAGTCCAGCCCAGTCCAGTTATTGTACCTTGGGGAATAATATGTAAATTATCTGAGTTCCTACTACTGAAGTCATGTGTTCCATACCAAATATATTAATAACTTTCTTCAGAAATTGCTGTTGGCACTCTGCATTTCTTAATATAATTATATTTTGTCTATACACACACACACACACACACATATATATATATATATATATATATATATATATACACATACACACACACACACACACAAACACACACACACACACACACACACACACACACACACACACACACACACACACACACACACAAACACATATGACCATTCACATTCCAAGACAATATGGAAATCATCTCCATTATAAGAGGTTATTTATTCCCACCTATTATGTATGACATTTTTACTATATGTCTATTTCCAGCTTTTGTGTTACATGCAACCACTAATGTTAGGCAGGCTGATCTTTTATACTGTTACTTCTTGTCATCTCCATTTGAACCTATGTCATATTTTACAAGACTTTTTTTAATGAAAACCCTCAAACAAAAAACCCAAACATATTCCTAGAGCACTCCTATAACCTCTTAACTTAAACATACAAAACTATGTACATTATCAAATAATGAAGTTTAACCCTCCTCATAGGAACAATTGTCCCAAATCAACAGGTGCACACACAGGCAAAACCTAATCTACAATTAAAGATGTTCTTTATATTGATCACTGCTGCAGTAGCCTTAGCTATGTGGGTTATATCTTGCCAAGGATATTAACAACTGGCCAGCTTCCAAAGCTTCTGTGCATATATTCCACATGCCAAAATTGTCAAGCAGCTCATGTGGAGTTGGCTAAAAGACAAGTTTTGGCAAAAAGTCCTTCAGAGATTTACTGTCACTGAACAGAATGCTTGAGGTTTCTGAGGATCGACAATAAGCTTGTGCTTTTCTTTGCTGGGCTGTTAAGATCCCCTTGGGGAAAAAACTTCCATTTTCGTAAATGTTGATGTTTTATTACTTTCCTCTTCAGGAAGGGTATTTTAAAGCTAGTGGTATTATATAACAGACGATCTTGAGACTGTTACATACTTAAATGGAGTGCTCGTTTTTTCTGTGAGTCTAAAAGTGGTGTAAACTAACTGAAAACATTTTCCTGTGGAAAAAAAATTTGTTTATTGCACTTTTGTGGGGCTGGCATACTGTTTTAAAGTGCTCCCTTCTGTGTTTTTTATAAATAACTTTTGTGGACTGGTAGTTTTACCAGCATTTGCTGCTCTTCTTCCCTAGGAAGGAGGCACCATTTTTGGCTTGACCATGGAACACTCTACTGGTCCCATGGTCGGTCATTCTTCCAGCCACACACACACACAAAAAAAAAGTTAAGCAAACAGCCTTTGTCAACACAGCAGTCTAGCAATTTGCCTCAGTCACAGGTGGGTGGCCCTGCTGTGGCCATTTGTACCTCAGAGACCACACATCTTTTACTCCCAGATCCATCTGGTGTAGCACCTACAGTCACTCTGGACTATGGGTAAGCCATGTCCTCTGCGGCTCTTGGAGTCTACTCAGTGGGCAAGGGAAAACCACTCTTGTCAGTCCTGAGAGGGGAACAGGGAAGGTTTCTGTGTGTGTGTGCTATATAGACCCCAGGAACTTTGTTTTTTTTACCTTTTCCACTACCTCCCCATTTATCATGAGAGGAGAGTGAGCTGGCTGTACTCTCCTGAAATCTATTATGATCTCCTTGGTTTTACTGATATTGAGGTCAAGATTATACCTGGCACACCAGTCAATAGTCAGAGAACTAACTTCTTCCCTATAAGCTTTTTCTTCTCCTTTGCTGATGAGGCCCACAACTGTAGTGTCATGTGGTTGGTGTTAATCTGGCTTTACAGTCATGGGTCAAGATAGTAAACAGTAGCAGGCTTAGCACACAGCACTGAACTGAGGTACTCCTGTGTTGATAGTGATACTCTACGAGGAATTCTTGCCCACACATATTCTTTGGGGTCTTCCAGTCCTGGATCCAATTGTACATGTGGTTATTAACACCTAGGTGGACAAGTTTTTCTATTAGCTGTTGTGGGATCACTGTATTGATTGCTGAACTGAAATCAATAAACAGCATTCTGACATAGCTGTCCTTATTTTCCAGGTGTGCCACTGAGATGCAGTGCAACAGAGATGACATCTGCTGTGGAGTGGTTTGCATGGTATGTGAACTGCAGTGGATCAAGTAATGTTGGAAGGTTTGCTGTCAGGTGTTTCTGACTCAGAGGAGAGCTCAGTTTCTGATTCTCCCTGTGGGGGGGGGGGGGGGTCTTTCTCTGAGACTATATTGCTAGAATGTCCTGGTGTTTTCAGTGGAAGAATATGAACATTATGAACTTACCAAAACAATAAATCCATGTTATCTTTTTTTCATCTGGTTCAACCTGTAATTCATCAGATCTGGCTGGATCTGACCTCACAGCCTTATTCCAAAGCTTTGGATCAAAGAGCTCTGACTCCTCCCTTACCCAAAATTCACCTCTCCTGCCTGAACTATCTCAGACTGAGTTTGCTGACTGACCATAAAAAGACATTTTGTGTGTGTCTCTCTCTCTCTATATATATATACACATATATACATACACACACACATATATATATATATATATATATATATATATATATATATAAAACATGCACAGAAAAAAAAATATATATAGGTTCATAGGTTCATAGGATCATACTAGGCTATCTGCCCGAGGGCATTTACAAGCCTAGCCCATAGTTTTGTGGCTTACGCCACCCCTTTAGTATGGGGAACTATACCCATTATTTTGATGTGCCTCTGTTGAGCAGTGACACTGAGGTAATCCCTGGGGTATATCTGCGATCTCCCATCCATTGGTCAAGATTTCTCTTGAACAAGGCCAGCGAGGTGCTCTGCCTCACATATACCGGGATTTTATTCCACAGCATAGGGAGTCTTTGGGTGATGAATCTATCCCTCCAGCGCGTCCTATTAATAGCCGTGTCGAGGTTTAAGTCTCCCGCCCTTGTGGCTCTGACGGATCTAGATTTTTGAGGTGAAGCATATTCATCAAATCTGGGTTTGACATGGCCTTGTATGTTAGGCAAAGGTCACCTCTGAGCAAGCAGTAGCGACTGAATAGAGCTGGAGTTCTTTCAGTCGGGCAGCATAGGACAGATGTTTGAGACCCTTTATCCTTTTGGTGAGGAACTTTTGTGGCCTCTCCAGCTGCTGCAAGTGTCGGGTCAGATACATTCGAATGGGGCATTGTACTCAATCATTGGTCTGATGAGTGATGAGTATAGGGAGACTATGACCTCCCTTGATCTAGATGAGAATCCCTTCATGATAAGGTGGGCAATGTAGAAGGTCTTCCTAACTACTTTAGCTACATGGGTGTCGAATGACAGACTACTATCAACCTGGGTCCCCAGGTCCCTGATAACTTCTTCTATGCTCAGTGGATTGCCACCTATTTGGTAGCTAGGGGTAACCTTGTTTTTCCCGAAGGGTATGACTATGCATTTTTGGCATTTAACTTTAGGCCATGGCTCTGGCACCAGTTATCCGTTTCTGTGAGACCCTTCTGAAGGATATCTGTGTCAGATGTGTTTTCTACTATGGCGCCCAGTTTGCAGTCATCTGCAAACTTTGTCAGCCATAACCCTCCTGTGTTTGCTTGTACTTGGAAAAGTAGATGCCAAACAAGAGTGGGCCCAGGACTGAGCCCTGTGGTACACCACTTGTGACAGGCTTTGAGTCTGACATGGCGCCAGCAACTCTGACCCTGTGGGTTCTGTCACTCAGCCAGTTTGCAACCCATCTTGTGATGTATGGGTTAACATTTAAGCTGATGAGTTTTTCAATGATACCCGAGTGGGGTATTGTATCGAAGGCCTTCGCCAGATCGAGGTAGGCTGTATGGACTGCCTTTCCCTCATCAATGGCTTTGGTGACTGTTTCGAAAAAGTCAACCAAGTTTAGAAGGCATGATCTGCCTTTGACAAAGCCAAACTGGGATGGATCCAAAGTCTGCAAATTCCCTATGTCTTTATTTATGAGGTCCATTATGATCCTCTCCATGGCTTTGCAGATAAGGCTTGTCAAGCTAATGGGCCGGTAATTTCCAGGGTCGGTGGAGGCACCGCCTTTGTGAAGTGGGACCACAGTTGCAGTGCGCCACTCCTGGGTACGTATCCAGAGGTAAGACTATGATTAAACAGCTGTCCGAGCTGTGGGTTTAATTCCTCGTTGAGTTCGTGGAGCACACAGCCGGGGACACCATCAGGTCCCATGGATGCTGTGTTTTTGCTTTGGAGAGAGCAGTTCTCACTTGGGCGTTGGAGATGTTTGGGGGCTGCAATCGCTTGGTATAGATATCTCTCCTTTTGGGGAGGGGAGAAGTTTGCACTGAACCTGTCAGCCAGTATGTTGGCAATGTCTGTAGGATCAGTAATCTTCACATCATTTTGAACTAGTTCTGAGCATATCTGGGAGGTTCCTCCCAGGTTTCTAACATAGCTAAAGAAGGCCTTATGATTGTCTTTTGAGTCTTTAGCTATTTTTCTCTCAAAATTTGCTTTGGATGATTTTATGAGAGCTCTTAGTTTTTACTTATAGTGATCAAGGGTGTCTTACCTTTTAAGGATTTTGCTCTATCTTGTAGTAGCTTCCTCCTTTTGTTGTAGAGTTTGTTTATGGCTGGGGTCCACCAGACTGGACGCTTGCCTTTGGTACAAAGAGTCTTTGTTTTGCTTGGGATTGCCTTATCCATGCAGTCCTGCAGGTGCTGGTAGAAGGCATTTGTAAGTGATTCAGCGGCTTGAGTACTGTTTTCCGCCGGCTCGGGGCCTTAAAGGAGACCACACTAGTCTTTAGAAGTGTGAAGTCGGCTTCGAGAAGTTCTTTACTGTGGTCTTTTTTATTTCAGGTGGGGGTGGGATGAGGACCTCCAGCGAGATTAGTTTGTGATCTGATCTCACCAGTGAGGGGTATACTTTCGGTGTTGAACATTGTGCTCCCATGTTCGTGATGATGAGATCAAGTATGTTTTCTCCTCTTGTGGGGATGGTGACTAGTTGTTCCATGGCATTTGAGTTTATGAATTCCAGGAACTTTTGGGCTAGGGTGTTTGGGCTTGAGTAGTGTTCCCAGTCTATATTAGGGTAATTGAAGTCACCTAGTATGATGGTGTTTGGTGATACATTTATCCCTCTAGTGTTTTCAGGAAGGCCATGTGAGGTTCCTGAGTTTGTGAGGGTGGCCTGTAACATGCTACAATTTGCAGAGCAGTCTTGCCTATGGTTAATTGCACCTGGATGGTCTCTGATGCATCGTGCGTTGCCACCAGTCTTGAGGTGTGGGTGTCTTTGATGAATATGGATACCCCCTTTCTTGGTATTGTCCGGATTTTGGGGCGGAGCATGATAAGAGGTAAAACCTGATAGTGCTGGGGTGCTCTCAGGAGCCTTGAACCAGGTTTCTGTCACTGCACAGACATCGATGTTCTCCATACTGAGAAGGGCCTCGAGTGCGTGCATTTTGAGATTTAGACTTCTGGCATTGAGCAGCATTACCCTTAGTTTTTTTCCTTTTTTGTGTTCTAGGGTGGTAGGTTTAGAATTTGAGCCTTGCCTAAAAAGGCACTATGGGGGTGGCAAGAGCCTTTGCCAATATCCGGAATGCCAGCGGTGAGAGGTGCAAGCCGTCCTTAATGAAGAAACAGCGTGGCTTGTCCAGCATGTCATGCCAGGCAGACAGACATTGGATCCCCTTTGAATGACACCAGAGTTTAAGCCAATTGTTAAAGCTGATCATCTTATCTCTGTATTGTGGCATCATTCTTGGTGAAGGTAGGATACTGCTCAAGGTCAGGGTCATACCTGCCTGGGCTACATAATCAGAGAGCTCCTCAATGTCTCTTTTCATGTAGTCCAAGGAGGTGCGTCTCAGGTCGTTTACACCAGCGTGGACAATGACTGAGTCGTATTTGTACCTGCTGTTGAGAGACCTGAGTGCTTGCGTTATGTGGCGGATTCTAGCACCCGACAGGCAGCTTACTGTGACCTTCTCCTTACTCAGTCTGGTGGCGGGACGTCAGTGTGTCTGACTATGGAGTCACCAATGACTAGTGTGTCTGGCATTGTGTTTGGCCTTAAGGGCTGTGACTGTTTGACACTCTGACTGTGAGGTCTATGTGTTGCAGGTGTTGTGTTCTGAGGTGGTGGTTGTTTGGGTGTCTGCTTTGGTGGCCTCTGCTGTTTTGGTAGATTTTTGACCAGAGGCTCCGAGTATGTCTTTGTGTGTTTATCTGTATGATTTGAGGTTGTGATGGTACTATGTGAGACTGGGTCTATAGTGTGTGTGGTAACCTTCTCCTCCTGACTGGTCTTGCCAGTCCTATGTTGAGAGAGCTCAGCCTCCAGTTTGGCCGTATAGTTGCATCTCTCGCATGTATTTGTGTTTTGTGGGAGGAGGAGAGGGTTGTCTGTGTACATGAGGCAATTGTAACATTGCCTCAATATTCCCAGGTTCACCAGCTGAGCAGGAGAGGACACTAGCAACTGATCCCTCGACATGCTAGAAGGACTAGACAAAAAACTTTAAAAGAGATTCGGGGATGTGGGTGACCGAGAAATGGGGTTTTGCCTTTTTGGGGTGCTATCTATAAGAGTGCCGTATCAAGGTAATAAGTACTGTAGGAGCAAGTGCTAGGTTTAACAGATAGAGAATAGTCTACTTGGAGTCAAGTAGAGATGATCTTTTAGGTATTAGAGAAAGTGCTAGTAACAGGGATGCTTAAAGGTAAGATTGAAAAGAATGCACTCTGCAGTGTGCACTAGAGAAGTTAGATATGAAAGTAGGTAACTTGAGTTTTACCTGTTTAAAAGTTAAGGTTTAGTGGAGAGTTACTATTTTTAAAACAGCAAGATGGACTGAAAGGGGTGGTTACTTTTGTATTTTGGTACTATGAAATACTGTAGGATGGCCAATAAATTTAAATAATTGAAGGGGTGGGATTTCAAAAGTGATGGTTTTGTGATTACTCACATAAGCCAGTGAAAGTAGAGAGAAATGAGATATATGGTCAGATTAACATAAGAGGCGGTCAACTAGAAAGACAGTGGTATTTAACAAGACAACTTAAATGGGTGGGAGGGAGGGAAAAATTCTGCTTGACTCAGAACAGAGAGAGCTGTGGTCTCTTTTGAAGTTTTAATATGCTGTTTAAAACAGAATGCAAGCAAAACACAAGATAAAGAAAACAAACTATATATATATGTGTGTGTGTGTGTGTGTGTGTGTGTGTGTGTGTGTGTGTATGTGTGTATATACTGGGTTCCACCTTGTTTCTTGATGTACCAAACCACTGACATATTGTCTGAGCATATGGCAATCACATCCTTGGGTAGATGGTCCTGAACTGGCTGCAACATAAGGAGGATCACTCCAAGATATTGATGTGATGGTTGGCCTCTACCGAGAACCATGTTCCGTGGACTGTTCTCCCTTTGAAATATAAACCCCCAACCCAAGAAGGAATGCATCTGTGGTTACTGTGGCTTTGAGTTTCAGAGGATGGAAAAGTCTGCCCCGAGTAACAGAGTTGGATGAAATCCTCCACTGAATGTAGTTCCTGCAGACCTGCGTGACTTGTACTCTGTAGTGACGGGGATAACATTCTGAGACCACTGTACAGCTAATGTCCATTGTAGAATGCTCATGTGACATCTGTCTAAAGGAACCATCACAATGGAGGAAGCCATTAAATCTAGGAAGCATAATATCAGTCGAGCCTGGGGCTTGAGGTGATGTATACATGAAGTGCAACTGATCTGATTGATTTAACCCATCCTGAGGGTAGCTTTGCTATCTGATGTACAGTGTTTATGTGGCAGCCAGTGAATTCTGTGAACTGGGTAAGCAGGTAGTTTGCTCTTGTTGGTATTTATAGAGATGCCTAGGTGGGCTGACAGTTGTAACAGGAATGACTGATGGGTTATAAGTAGATCCATGGAGGTAGCAGTCAGAAGCCAGTTGTTTAGATGTTGTAATTCTTGGATCCCTTGAAGCCAGAGATAGGCTGTCAAAGCAGCCATTATCGTGGTGAACACCCGGGGAGCTGTGGTGAGACCAAACAGTAGTGCTCTGAACTGTTAGTGATTGGCTGCCAGCTGGAAATGGAGGAATCTCTGGATCCTTATGTGATAGTAGGTGTCCTGGAGATCTGTACAGCACATCCAGTAATCCTTTCTGAGCAGAGGTGGAATGGACTGTACTGTGACAATCTGGAATCACATCTGTTTTACAAATTGATGAGATCCAAAATTGGTCTTGGGTCCCCTGTCTTTTTTGGTACTAAAATGAACCTTGAATAGAATCAGGATTCTAACTCATCTTGGAGGACCAGATGGATGACTCTTGTCCAGCAACTTTAGAATCTCTGTTGTTGCAGATTCTAACTGATTGGGTGGAGTGTCACGAATATTTTGATTTTATTGTTGGAGTTTCCAAAAATGGTACTGTATAACATCTGGTAATAATCTTTAGCATCCATGCATTAGAAGTTGTATTGTGCCAGGCTAGAGGGTGTACAGAGAAGTGTCCCCTGACTGACTCTAGAGTGCATCAGTAGGGCAAGTGTTCAGGGATGCTGATAAGGTTTTTCTGTGAAAGGCCCATGGAAAACTCTTGGGTGATGCCTCCTCCTCTGCCTCTGGGAGACCTTTCCCCAAAGTGTCCTACTGAAAACCTTGAGATTTTTTGAACTACTTTTTTCTTCTTCCTTTCTGATTCCTGCAAAAAGATCTTTGAAGAAGTTGAAAAACAAACTCCAGTGGCAGACAAGGTCTTACCATCCAGTTCACGCCTGGTAAGCATGCCCTTGACTTTCGGTCCAAACAAATTGAAGCCATCATATCGGGAGTTTATGAAGGATGTTTTAAAGCTTTCTGCAGAGTCCCAGAGCCACATCCAGGATTGACGATGCATCATAATACTTGCAGGGTCTATATTGTAAGAGAGAACGCTTAGGTTGTCGAATACGGCATGATCCATGATCGACACCTATTAAGTGAACCGCGAGCACACCGAACACCGGAAACTGCGAAATCCCGATTCAGCATAATTGGCCCTTCTGCGGTATAGCTCCGTAAGGTAAGTGTGCGATAGCTACGGACCTTAGGGTTAGGGTGCGGGTTAAGTTAAGTGCATAGATAGTAATGTATGCAAGGGTTAGACGTAGGGTTTTGTTAAGTGTATGTGTGTGGATTATTTATTTTGTTTGGGTATAGCTTATTAAGGTAAGTGTGCAATAGTTACGGACCTTACGGTTAGGGTGCGGGTTACGGTAAGTGCATAGATAGTAATGTATGTAAGGGTTAGTGTAGGGTTAGAAGTAGGGTTTAAGTTAGTGTAGGTATGTGGTTTATTTATTTTGTTTGGGTGGGTAGTATTTAGCGAGCGGTGTAGTGGAAAGTAGGTTTTATTTTCATCACTGGGTGGGACAGTGTTGGCCAAACAAAACAATTCGGTGATCTGTATTTCTGAGTTTTGAGGTTTCAGTGAATTGTGCATTTGCTTAATAGGTGTTGATCATGCCGTATTCGACAACCTAAGCATTCATGCTTATAATATAGACCCTACTTGCACTGGCTGCATTAGAAATCGGGTCTCTTGGCTACATTTGAAGATAACTGCAAGGTAGACAACTGGGGATCCACAGTTTTTGGATATCTACTGGCATGTTACCTGCCAGGGAATTTGAAAGTTCCCTCTGGAAGTCTGTCACGTGAGCCATGTAGTTCAGCACATGAAGAGAGAAGGTGACTGAAAAGTATATCCATTTCTCCAATCTGTCAAATGGTGTAGACTGCCTGTTAGGGGGATGGTCAGAGGAACTCTCTTCAGACAGGTCCTTTTTAGTGGCTGCTGCTACCACCACGGCATCTACAGAGAGGAACCTTAGCCCAGAATTTTCTTTCTTTAGGTGCAACTAAAAGTCTGACTGGCTTCTTAGGAATGGGCTCTGCCACATCCGGCTCCTTCTAGGCTTTTTAAATTAGATCAATGAAGTCATCAAGTGGAGGGACCACCCATGATGATTAAGGGCTTTGAGAAACACATTCTCATCAGGAGTTTCAGTGGACCATCCTCCCTCTGTTTCATCAGTTCGAGGATGTCTCCGAAGGGGGGGCCTTACTTTGGAGAAACTTCTCCCTCATCTAAGTTGGTGTCTTCAGTGTCAGACACAGGAGAGGAATCAATATGCTTCCTTTTACAAGTCCTCTTTCAAGGAATATGTCTTGGGACTCATGATGGGGAAACATCGGAACTGGACAATGGGACTGGAGTGCCGAGCAGTCTCAAAGCTTAATGGATCAGTTTTTCTGTCTACTGGAATGTGAGGAGGTAGGCACAGACTTCAGAGGGAGTCTAGATGGATCTGAATTCTGGGAGTGTACCAGTCAGTTTTGACTCTCTCCACAGCCTCAAAAGCTGACTCAGTCAATGGGAGTAAAGAAGAACCACCAAGATTAGTTGAGTCAGAAGCTCTCTCAATTCCAGTGGCTGAAGGACCAAGGAGGACCTCAGTGCTGAGATATCTAATGCTGAAACTCCAAGCAGCAACAGCGACTCCAAAAATCTCAGGGTCAACTTTACCAGTGGAGCTCCAACACTGATGCTCGGGCTCCAGGACTCTACTTAACTTGAATGCATTGGAGTTGAGTGAATGAGAGAAAATGTCAAAGCTGAAGTCCCCAAGGCTATTGACTTCAGAGCTGGTACCGTGGGAAGGTTGGATCCAATGTACACCGGCTTAAGGAATGGAGATACTGTAGGAAGCTGAAAAGGCTGAGCAGTCAGGGTGTAAGGGGCTGATCCCAGACCTTTCCTTGGAGATGGAGTGGGAAGGACTCCCAGCTGAATCTGTGTCCTCAAAAACATCATCATTCAGTCAATGTCAAATTCTGTGAGGCTTCTAGCAGATTGGCCAGATCAAGTGAATGAGGCTAGTGATGCAGGCTTCAAAGGTATCTTTTGTAATAGTGGAGAATGAAGCCTAGAACTTATTGGTGCCAGAGTAAAGGACATCTTCAGAGGAGGAGTCTGGATTAGAGCAGCATTCAGATCCAATTGTCCTGAAAGTTTGGGTGCCGCACCCACAATAGCTGTGTGGTTGGGAGACCTTTTTTTAGTTGTCTCAGGGCAATCCTCAGGTCTTTTGTCTTTAGATTTCTCTTCAATGTTTTCACTTTCTTTTACTCATTCTCACTCTCTTTGGATCTCTACCATTCTTCATCCCTTTTCTTTTTGAAGGAAGGGGAAGATGTGGATACCTTTGAGTCCAAAGACTTTTTGGACCCTGTCTGCAAAGGGAGAAGACCTTTCAAAATCAGTTTCTCTCTTCGTCCCTGAAGGGTTCCTGGGAGTACGAATCCTGTAAGGGAGAATGCCCCAAGCAGTAAACACATTGCAAGTGTGGGTCTTGGGGTATTTTATGTCTACAGGAAGAACACTTTTGACATGAGTAAAGTATTTTAACTGTATAATAACCTTATTTATTTAAGAAATTCACAAACAACTAGTATCTTAATACTATATACATAAACCACACAGACGAAAGCTATTAGCAAAGGCTATAAAGAACACATCAGTCTATATGAAAGGTCTACTTTGTTGCGTCTTTCGGCTTTTCCCGGTTAGGGGTCGCCACAGCGGAACTCCGGTCCGCTAATGATTGGCAGTAAATTTTTACGTGCCAAGTTGCCGGCTCTGATGCACAACCTTCAATGAAGGAACGCCCATTCACGTATGTCTCCACACAGAAGACGCTCTAGCTGAGAATCAAACGGTACGTCTTACTGTGAGGAGACAACACTACCGCAGCACCACCACTGCAGTTTTACATATAAAAGGTCTACTATTTTCCTAATAAAAGTATTCATTTATCAAGAATAATGATGCAGCTCTTGGTCAATGCATCTGAATGAGAGCTGAGATAGTTTAGGCAGGAGAGGGGAATTGTTGGCATGGGAGGAGTCAGAGCTCTTAGATCCAAAGCTTTGGTATAAGGAGCCAAGATACAATCCTGCTGGATCTGACAACTCATACATTGAATTAGATGAAAAAAAGACAACATCCAATACTGAGGTTTCTCAGTCATTCAGAAAAGAATAGGAGCTATTGAAAGATTTTCCAGAATCTACACTCATTCCTCCTGCCCTGTCTGTTTTAGAGGACGTGTATCTAATTGCCTCCAGTTTTCCTGACAGTCAGCCAACTGTCCCTAAAAAGGCAGCTAGGAGCTATAAAGTTCCTCAGTCTTTTAAATTTTTTACACAGTATTCCCAGACCTGACCCAGTAGCTATAGCCTTAGTTGATTTTACTGCTGCTAAACAGTTAGTTAATGCCAATCCTACTCTTTCGAATAAGGAAGGGAAAATTATTGATATTTATGCAGAAAAAATGTGCATACCTCTGCAACTCTGATTTTCAGAATTTTGAACAGTCAGTCTCCCATGTTAAAGTTTACTTTGACAAACTGTGAAAGTACGAGGAATAGTTTATCTACAGTTTATTCTTGCAAAGAAAGATCTGCTTTAAATAATTTATTCTATTGCACAAGTCACTACTCATTGTTTGCAGTGTGTGTATGACTCTGTGGCCACTGGTACTGTTTTAAGGACATTTGCTTGGCTGCATTTTTAGAACCTCCCAGGTGATGTAAAAATGAGGTTTTAAATTCTCCCTTGGATAAAGATTTAGAGTTTGGTCCCTCTTATCCATAAGTGATCAAAAGGTGTGATGAAAGGATCAAGCTGATCCAGTGAATCTCTTAAGATTTTTTCAGCCCTTATTTTCCAAATTGTCCAAGGGATGTACTTTCTTGTCTAGTTTTGGCAAAAACAGGATAAATAACATCCTCAAAAGATTTCAGGTAAACAGATGTTTAAGAAACGGCAAGGTGGTTCCAAAAAGAAGTCTCAAACATCATAAAACCAAGGACAGTTCAACAAGTCTGAATGAGCATTCAAGAGTCCTTGTGACCCCCACCCACCCTAGCCCTTTTCTCTTCCAGAAAGTCTAAGTCTACGCTTTTCTCTTTGGCAACAGATTATTTAAGACAAATGGGTTTTGAAAATCATTCATTAAGGTTATAGATGGCGGGGGGGGGGGGGGTCATTCCTCATCCTGCAGATCAGACTTTTGTTTCCACATGTTTTTCATTGCATGCAGTCAGAATGAGTGATAGAACCATCAGTTCCTCCTTCCCAGATGGGGAAGAGTTTTATTTAAGGATGTGCCTAGTGCCAGAGAGAAAGAAAATGCATGGAGACCAATTCTGGATCTTTTTTTCCTAAACCTGTTTGTGATAGTGTTCAACTTCAAAATGATGTCACTTCATAACCTGTTACCTCGTCTTCCTCATTAAAGTTTGTTATTAGCACTAGACTTAAAATATACTTATCACTGCATTCCTATTTATCCTGACATCAGATATTTCTTAAGATTTTGTGTATCTGGATCACATTATCAGTTCACTGCCTTACCCTCTGGACTGTCCACTGCACCAAGAGTGTTCACAAAAGTGTCTAGTTCCAATTATAGCTCCTTGCAGGCTACAAGGTAGCCCCATTTTTCCACATTTAGATGATTTGTTTATCTTTGTGAAGTTTTTTCAAGGTGATAGGAATCTCTGTCTTAGGTGATGGATCTCTTGCACAAACTGTGAGTCCTACATGGTACTTCTGAAGCTTCAGAAGGAATCCCCAAGATCACTTTGTTGACTTCCTCCTGGCCCAGACAACTGTGGTTCTCCCTTCTTTTGGAAATGGCCAGAGGCAATTACCAGAAGCATCCTCAAAGACTGAATCTACTCACACAAGACCAGAGGTGTTTGATATACCCTGACATTAATCATCTTCACTTAACTGCCTGGATGACAGGGTCCTTAACTCCTTTTAGGCACCTGTTTTCTGAGGACAAGTAGCAGGTACTAATGAAGACAAGAAAACATTCTACTAGAAAAACATATATTACCAAATGGAAAAGGTTTTCTTGTTGGTGCCAACAACATAACCAATACCCATTCAGGGCTAGGCTAGTTGTTCTGTGGTTTAACTGTGAGAGTTACTATCTTATGGCCTTTCTTATTCCTCTATCAAGGTTTATTTATTGGCCATTTCAGCATGTCTACTTATGGACGCTACCCTTTCAATATAATCTCATGTCAAAATGTTCTTGAAAGGGGTTTTGCATAACAGGCCTCCTAGAAAACTGGTGGCCCATCCTTAGAATCTTAATTTTGTGTTAGGGAAGCTTACACTTGCTCCATTTGAACCAGATAATCTGGATGACTGGAAGTTTTTAACATGGAAAATAGTTTTACTGATTTGCTCTGATGTTTGTAAAAAGGGTATACAAGTTGTAAGCCCTTATGGTGAGTTAACCCTATGTCGTTTTCCGCAGGGACAGAGTTTCTTTGAGAATTAATCCTTCTTTTATGCGTAAAGCTATAACCAAGTTTAGCTTAAGCCAAACTATCCATCTCCCCGTTTTTTTCCTGAACCTAAAAATGAGACAGAAAGGATACTCCATATTTTGGAAGTCCATAGACAACTCGGGTACTATCTTGACACAGCTAAATCTTTCAGAGTTTCGGAGCAATTGTTTATTTCTTGTGAAGGTAAGAAGGAAAAACACGTGTCAAAACAGGCTATTTACAAATGGTATTTACAAATGGTTAATAAGGTTATTACCTTCTGTTATACTCACCATAAAAAGAAGTTATGTACTTACCACACTGTTCCATGTTTGTAGTCCATCTCACCTACTTTCTTGCTGGATGGGTTCAGAGCCAATATTCAGCTCTGACTCGGGCCGATACTAAAGCTTGAGAGCTTTTACTGGCTCGGGGCTAGCCCCTATCCCATAGTGCCTCATGGCAATTCCCCAGATCTAGTTTGCAAGAAAGCAATAAGTACCTATCAGGTAAACCACAAACTATCGAACTAAACCAAAAACAAACACTGAGAAACCATTGAAAAAAGAGCAACAAAACCACACGGAATCCAAATAAACAACTTAATGTTGGAAGTAGTTAAGAGAGAGAGAGGGTTTTATCATGCTATATTGAATTCAGAGATGGTGCACTCTGGCAATGAAGGGAACAGTTATATGGCTTTAAATTTGAATGTTGGTTCCGTTAATATGGACAGCAATGTTAATGTGAATGTTATGACACCTGTTGAACAAGTGCAAGCAAATGGGAAGTTTCATTCAGCTTTTATTACTTCTTATAATATTGACAGTAAAGAAATGTTCAGGATTTTGGATAAAAATTGGATAATTTTGACCTCAAGCAATGACATTAGACAATGCACAAGTGAGAAGCCCATTGTGGTATATAGAAAGGGACAAACCTTAAAGAACATCTTTGAAAGGAGTTACCAGATTCGGAATGGGGGCCATATGAAGAAGTGTGGGGCATGCAATTATTGCCAACATATTAAGGAAGGGTCAAAATTTAACATAAATGGTATAAAGGTCTATTTACAAAAAAAGTGTAGCTGTTATACCGAGAAGGTGGTTTATTGTGCTTTCTGTTCCGAATGTGCTTGTTTTTTATATTGGAAAGACAGAAAGGAAACTTAAAAACCATATTTATGAACATTCGTGGGATATCAGACTGCAAAAAGAAACCAATGCCCTTGCAAAACATTGTATGGAATGGCCCGGACATGATTTTAAATTCACTGTTATTGAAGTTATTGAACTAGACCCAAGAGGTGGACCCTGAACTTTACATTTGGAGAAAAGTGAGGCCGTACGGCAGTTGAAAATGAATGCAAGCCAATGGCCAGGCTTAAATGAATCTGTTGCAATTACTTGCTTTTTAAGATTAAAAGCTTTAGACAGATGATGCTTTTAAAGAAATGTTCTTGTAATTTTTAATAGTTGAAACATATGCATTAATTTTATGTTTTATATATATATATATATATATATATATATATATATACACACATTGGTGAATTTTATACTGTATCTTTTATGTGTTTATTTATACATGTATTTATTCATTTATATTACAATATATTAGGGTTATTTGAAGTGTACAACATATAGGAAATGTTGAAGTTTTATTAGATTTTATTTACACATTCAATTTTATTTTAATAATGTATTTTATAGTTATGTATTTATATGTATTATAGTGGGTAATATTTAGGATGATGAATGTTTTATGTGTGATTATCTGACATTATTAGATGTAAATTGTAGGAATAGTCATTGTTCATGAATTATTCATGAACCCTGGATGTTGACTGGTTCAGTAATTAACTTTGTATTATAAATTTGCTGTCAGTTGGGGCATGCTCTGTCTTGATAAAGTCTCCAAATGGTTGGAGACGAAAGAGCTTGATTCACTGGATGTATCTGATTTATTTTTTATTTTTATTTGTTAAATTAAAGTTCTTTCTGTAAGCACTTCTTAGTTGCTTATTTGAAATTTTTTATCTTTCTTCATCTTGTTGCAATCGAGGCTGATTTTTGGATTGTGTTTTTTTGACATTCAAAAGTTTGAAGTTATTTACCTTTCTAAACATACTGGAAAATATTAAGATACAACCAAACTCCCTAATATTGGGTGATTTCAACTACCTTGCCATTAATTGGGAAAATTATTCGGGCACCAACACCTTAGCCCAACGGTTCTTGGAATTCATAAATTCCAATGCCCTGGAACAACTAATCCATAGTCCCACCAGGGGCTCCAATATCCTAGACCTAGTCATTACTAACATGGGAGATCGATGCTCCACACCAGTGGTTACCCCCTCGTTGGTCAGGTCTGACCATAAGCTAATCACCCTTGACATCCACATCCCACCCCCACCCCCCAGTAGGGAAACCTCCATAAAAAAACTCCTCCAAAGCTAACTTCATGCTACTCAAGTCAGAAGTGGCAAACTTCATGACACCCATGCAGACGGGAACTGAAAGTTCGACTGCTGAATCCTACACTAAGGCACTGTATGAGTACATCCACTCATGCATGAATCGTGCCATTCCAAATAGAACCAAGATGCTCTCCTCCAAAAAAAAAGAAGCCAATCTGGTGGTCCCCTGCCATAAACAAACTATACAACAGAAGAAAGAAACTGTTGCAGAAAAGAGGAAAATCCCAGGATGCAAAATACTCCCTTACCAGCCTCAGTAAGAAGCTGAGATCCCTCATAAAATCCTCCAAAGCTAGTTACGAAAATAAAATTGCCAATGATTCCAAGGACAGCCACAAGGCATTCTATAGTTTTGTCAAGAATCTAAACGGCAATGCTCAGATCTGTTCTGAGCTACACCAGAATGGCATTAAATATACTGATCCCAAGGATATTGCCAATATCCTGGCAGATCGATTCAGTGCCAACTTCACCCCCCCCCCTCACCCCCTAAAGGGCCCAGCTCAATATGAAAAGATTGCCAAATTCTGGCAATCATGGCCACACAGGTAAAAAACGCACTCTCCAAAGCTAAGAATACGGCATCCATGGGACCAGATGACATCCCGGGCTGTGTACTACATGAACTACAAAATGAACTGGCACCTCACCTAAGTGTCATGTTTAATCATAGCCTCAACTCAGGCTTCATGCCCAATGAGTGGCACACAGGTACAGTTACCCACTCCACAATGGTGGATCCACCTTGTATCCCAGGAACTATCGCCCCATCAGTCTGACGAGCCTGATCTGCAAAGCTATGAAACACATTATCATGGAACTTATAAACAAAGACAATGGCAACCTTCAAACACTGGGCCCCACCCAGTTTGGTTTTGTAAAGGGCCAATCTTGTCTCCTCAACCTGAATGACTTCTTCAAATCAGTATCCAGAGCCGTGGATGAGAGCAAGGTGGTCCACACAGCCTATGTGGACCTCGCCAAGGCCTTCGACACCATCCCCCACTCTAGAATAATAGCAAAGGCATTAATCCCTATGTCACTCGATGGGTTGCCAACTGGCTTACTGACAGAACCTACACTGTAAAAGTAGCCGACTCAAAATCCAGCTCCAGACAAGTGACAAGTGGAGTACCTCAGGGTTCAGTCCTGGGACTGCTCTTGTTTGGCATCTACTTCTCTGAAGTACAGGCCAGCACTAAGGGACTCTGGCTAACAAAGTTCACAGATGACTGCAAACCGGGAGCCATTATTGAATCCCCAAATGATGTGGATATTCTGCAAAAGGGCCTTACAGAAACAGATGATGGTGCCAGAGCCATGGGCTCAAGCTCAATGCCAAGAAATGTATAGTTGTCCCCTTTGGGAAAAAAACATGTACCCATGAATTACCACATAAGTGGCAGTACACTGAACACCGAAAGTGTGATAAGGGACTTAGGGACACAAGTGGACAGTGGTCTCACCTTCGATAACTACATTGCCACAACAGTCAGGAAATCCTTCTATGTGGCATACCTCATCATTAAGGGCTTTTCATTCAGAAAAAAGGAGGTCATTGTGCCACTGTACTCATCCCTCATTAGACCCATTTTAGAGTACAATGCCCCGTTTGGTATGTACATCACAAGACATCTGCAACAACTGGAAAGGCCACAGAAATACCTCACTAAAAGAATCACAAGCCTAAAGCAGATGCCCTATGCTGACTGTCTAAAAAAACTCCAGCTATACTCTGTCGCATACTGCCTGCTCAGAGGCGATTTCTGCTTAACCTACAAGGCCATGTCAAACCCACAGCTGTTGGACATGCTACACTTAAAGAAATCCCAATCCCTCAGAGCCACACTCTCCAGGGATCTAAACCTGGTCATCACAATAAACAAAACATGCTGGAGTGATAGGTTCCTGACCCAGAGACTCACCATACTCTGGAACAGACTGCCCATACATGTCAAGCTGAGCACATCTTTGGCCCTCTTCAAAAAGAACCTTGATGGTTGGATGGGAGATAGGAAATTCACCCCAGGGATCATGTCAATCACCCTGTTAAGACAGGGGACCACGGAAGTAATAGGCAGGGAATTGTTATGGCTAGGCTTGCTAGGGCCGATAGCCTAGTACCAACCTATGATAAGAAGTCTGAAACTCAAATGACTGTCATAATTTAGCGAAGTCATTCCTCACTGACTTGCCACAAAAATCCAGAAAATCACAAATTTTATGAGGAACAGACCAAAAATATGAGGCAAAATTTTGGACATTCTGCAAAACTCTATAAAGTTGAAAGGTATGAGGGATGCCAAAGTGGGATAGTATAGTTATATAAGAACTTAGCATAGCAGTAGATGTCTATCTGATCGCTACTGCAGTGTTCCTGACATACAGGTTGTCATCACTGATGTCTGACAAGGTTATCAAAGCTTTACCTTCCCTAGGTCGCAGATCCTTCTCATGACCGCAGCTCATAATCATTGGGGTATGAAGACTGATCTACGAGTGTGGTTCTCAAACTATCTCCAAGCTGGAAGCCTAAAAACTATGGAGAGAGGAAGAATGATCAGCTAGGAGAGGTCTAGCATGAACTGGTAAGAAAACTACCCCACACCTACATAAGGGATCCAAGGCTAGAGCAAGGGATAGAGAAAACTGGACATGGAAGAAAGTAAGAGAAGACGGGAAGAAGGGTGGGATGGAATACTGCAACAGTGATCAGTAGACCAGTTACTTCTATGGTAAGTCCTTACACAACTGTACTATTTCCTGACTGAAATCACTGTTGCAGTATTCCTGGCATATGGGTGATCACCAGATCTGAAGGAAGAGCAGTTGGCTATTGAGAAGAACTGTCCAGAAGTCCAGCCAGAATTGACCTAGCAAAGACTCATCAGGACCTGGAGAAAGCATCAATTTTGTGTACAGAGGACCAAACAGTTGCCTCCAAGACAGACCTTGAGTCTGTTCCTTTGTGAAAAGCTCCTGTGGAAGCAACTGCCCTTGTGGAATGTTCTTTAGGGCAGGAGGGTAAAGTCTTACCATGGTGTGCGTAGCAGAAGGTTAACAGCCTTTGAAATCCAGGCTGCAATAGTCTGGAGACTGGCTGTCACACTTTAGGGGCCACAAATGATACAAACAGCTGGTCAGTATTTCCGAAGAATTTAGTTTGGAACAGGTAAAATCAGAGCTGTCTGTGAAAGCCTAAAGAAGGTAATATCCTCCACCCCATTTTTAGGGACTGGTAAATAAGGTGGGAATGTGAATGGGCTGATTGACAGACAGCTTGTTCACTACTTTAGGCACAAAAGATGGGTTAGCCCCAAGTCACACTGTTGCTGTGAAAAATGAGAAATGGCCACGAGAGCTTGAAGCTCAGAAACCCTCCTGGCAGAGGTGAGGCCCAAGAGGAGAATGGTTTTCAAAGTACAGACTTTCAGAGAAGCAGAAGAAACTGGTTCAAATGGGGGCAGAGTAAGCTTGTTTAGCACAAAATTAAGATCCAAAGGAGGAGAGATGGCTTTCCTTGGCAGGGTTAAGATGAAGAACTCCCCTGAAGAAAAGCCTGACCTCCAGCCTAGCCATAAGTCCAGGGGGCTAAGGGGGAGACAGGCAATGATAGCAGACAAATGAGTTTTTATGAAAGAGAAGGCTAAGCCTAATCACAGAACCTGGCAGTGATATTGCTCCACTGTAGGGACCTTTGCTAAGAGTGGGTCTGGACTACATTTGCAGGACCAGAAGGAACACCTTTCTCTGCTTAGCTGTGTAAGATTTTCTAGTAGTAGATCTTCTGGCCTGTTGTAGTACTTGTACCACATCTTCAGAGAAGAGATGTCTTTGAGGGATTAAAATCCTATCATCCACAGGGTTAGGTTGAGGGATGTTAGATTTGCGTGGAGCAATCTTTTGGCTGAGTAATTAGGTCCAGCTGCAGAGAAAAGTTTCTATAATTTCCTTTTGCCAGGTGAAATATTAGGGGGAGGCAGTGTTGCCTCAGCCAGAATGGAGTCAGCAAGAGGAGTTTGGGCATCTCCTTTTGTGTTTTGAGAAGAGTTATTGGAAGGAGAGGCAGAGGAGGGAAGGCATAGAGGAACTTCCTTGCACATTGGAAAGAGAAGGCATCTGTCGTCCATGCTGTGGGACAAGTGTCCCGGGTACAGAACTGGGAGAGCTGACAGTTGCTTGGTTCATAGGTGGTTACTAGGCTATTGGCCCTAAGGCCCCTTACAAGTCTAGTCAAGAGTTTAGCCCATGCTTAGACAAATCAGCATCCAATGGCCCTGTCCAGCAGGGACATGGGTGGAATCCATGGGTAAATTTTCTGTTTTCCATCCAGTTATCCAGGTTGTGCTTAAAAAGGGATAAAGAGGTACTCTACTTGATGTGGAGAGGGAGTCTATTCCACATATGGGGGAATCTCTCAGACACAAATCTGTCCTGCCAACAAGTCTTGTTGATGTCACAGACCAGTTTGAGGACACGCGTGTGGGTTACTCAAATGGAGCTTGACTTGAGGATATGCAGCAGTCCCATCAAGGTGTGGTCCGTGATCATCCTGTACGCCAGACAGAGGTCACCTCTGAGGAGTCTGTATGAAACTGAATAGAGGGATAGGGCTTTTAGTCTGCATATGGTAGATGTTTGAGGCCCTGGATTCTCCTAGTGAGGAACCTCTGTGGTCTCTCCAGCTGCTGCATGTGCTTTGCGAGGTACATGCCAAAAGGGGCGTTGTCCTCAATAATGGGCCTTATAAGGGAAGAATACAGGGATGTTATGACCTCCTTGTCCCTGGATGAGATACCCTTACTTATGAGGTAGGCCATGTAGAAGGCTTTCCGTACAACGGAAGCAACATGGTGGTCAAAAGTCAGGTTGCTATCAACCTGGGTGCCCAAATCCATCATGAATGATTGTGTGCTTAGGACATTGTTATTAATGTGATAATTTGTGGGGACATCACTCTTGATGATGATGGTGCACTTTTTGGTATTCAGCTTGAGACCATGTTTCTGGCACCAGTCATTTGAGTGAGACCCTCTTGGGGGATGTCCACATCACTAGGGGAATTGATTACAGCACTCAGCTTGCAGTCATCTGCAAACTTGATCAGCCATAGCCTACTGGTTTTGGCCTGCACCTTAGAAAAGTATATCCCAAATAACAGAGGCCATAAGACTGAACCATGGGGTATGCCACTTATTATGGATCTACTGCTTGAGGTGGCTTCCCCCTACTTTGACTATGTGGGTTCTATCAGTGAGCCAGTTTGCTACCCATCTGGTAACACAGGGATTGATGCCTAGTTGAGAGAGTTTATCTATTATGCCTGAGTGGGGAATAGTGTCAAAGGCTTTGGCCAGGTCAAGGTAGGCGGTGTGCACAGTCTTCCCCTCATCCATGGCTTTGATGACTGTCTCAAAGAAGTCCACCAAATTTAGCAGACATGACCTCCCCTTGACGAAGCCAAACTGTGTGGGATCAAGTATTTGGAGGTAGCCAATGTCCTTGTTAATGAGGTCCACGATAACCCATTCCATGGCCTTGCAGATCATGCTAGTAAGGCTGATAGGTCTATAATTTCCCGGATCGGTGGATGCTCCACCTTTGTGTAAAGGGATGACCGTGGCTGTCCTCCACTCAGCTGGGACAAAGTCAGTATTCAGGCTTTAGTTGAATATGGTGCCTAATGGTGCTGCAAGTTCCTGCCTGAGTTAACGTAGGATGCAGCCTGGGATGTTATCTGGTACCATGGAGGCTGTATTTTTTGCTTTTGAGACAGCACAAAGAGGTATATTTGAGGAATACCCACTGAAATGTGATGCTGTGGAACACCCTCTGTTCGAGGTCCAATCACGGAGGCCCTCCATGCAGTGACTTCAGGAGTCTGCTAGCACATTGTCCTGAAAGAGGATCTATGTGGCTGTGAGCATGATGTTCATTTGTGTTGCCACATTCCATGCCTCCTGTGCCAACCTGCAAAGCTGTTAGGACCTGGTGCCTCGCTATTTATGTACTACATTACGCTGGTGTTATCTGTGTACACCTGGAGCAGTCCTAGTATCCAAAGATGGGCGAAAATCTGAAGAGCCTGCAGAACAGCCTTCATTTCTTTCAAGTTGATGTGCTCTTTCAGGAGATGGGGTTGCCATTTCCTCTGCACTTAATGCGATCCTGTCCAAATCCCTTACACCTCGTTTGAGGCATTGGTGTGAACCTTTCGAAGGGGAGGAGGAGTTGTGAAAAGTAATCCTGGGTTGAGAACAATATGCCCCCTCCACCACTTAAGCTCCTTCTTGAGACAAGGGATGAGGAGAATCAGGGTGCCCAAGGGGTGGAAGTGCTGAGACCACACAGATTTCAGTTACCACTGAATTTTCCTCAAGTGAAGTCTGGCCATGATGATTATAGGGATGGTGGTCACCATGAATCCTAAAGTCCTTAGCATCTCCCTTGCAGAGCAATGGGCTGCAGAGGAGAGGTCCTGGATTTAACTGGACAGCCTGAAAATCTTCTCCATAGACAAGGAGGCATGCATTTTCTTTATGTACAACCTGCATCCCAGATATGCCAGGTCCTGCGTAGGGATCATGAATGATTTTTGGTAGTTTTTAGTCAAATCAGACCTGTCAGAAAATGGAGGATGAACTGAAGATGCTGAAGAATCACCACTGGGGAAAGACCATTGTTCAGAAGGTCATCCAAGTAGGAGAAAATATGAAATACGTTTAAGTCCATCAGAAAGGTATTACAGAACTTTGTGAACACTGTTGTGGCTGTGGAAAGACCAAAAGGCAGAGCAGTAAACTGAAAATGCTAGGAGACAGAAAAAAACTGAGGTATCTCCTTGCAAGAGGGACAAATGGAAATGTATAGGTAGGAGATCTAATGACACTAAAAAAGTCTGTGGGAGGAAGAAAGGTAGAAGAGTCAGAAAAGAAAGCAGTTCGAAGGATGGTACCTTCAAGTAAGTGCTCAGGATGGACAGGTCTAGGATGGGTCTCCACTGCCCTTCTTTTCTTGGGACTAGAAAATTCTGGAATAAAACCCTTTTTCCCATGAATTCATTTGGTACTAGCTTGACGGTATCCTGATTCAGGAGGTCTTGTATAACGGGAGTCAGACTGGATATTTCATTTGGAGGAAGTAGTGGGCTGCCTTTCAGAGGGGAAATGTCTTCCCAAGACATGGCATAACCTTCCTTGATGATGGAGAGGACCCATTAATCTGTGGTAATAGCTTCCCCACATGGCCAAGGATAATGTTAACTTTTGAGACAGAGGGGTAATGAGATTGAGGATGGGGAGGGACATCGCAGGGGTAGCCACAGGTTTTTTCCTCCAAAAGGTGGCCTCCCAGCTGGAGGTTCAATTTGTTATCTTTCAGAGTATCTTTTCTGGATGTTTTCCTTAGGTTCTGCTGGGAAGATCCTACGGTACCTAGGGACTGAGGACAGTAGAATTAGTCTGCAGTCTTTCATGATCTTTGAGTGTTTTGAACAGACTGACTGCCTGAGGACAAAACATTAAGTCTTTGTCCAAGGGCGAATCTAGAATTTTTGATTTAAAATCCTCTGGCATAGACTAACTGTAAAGCCATGCATATCTACAGATAACAGATCATGTAGCAGCTGCCCTAGGAAAAGGATCCACAGCATCTTAATTGCACTTAATGATGTCCCTGGAGTTCTGAGTGGCCTAAGAAAGTAAGCCTTCTGACTCCCAGGCTTCCCTGCTGCACTGCAGGCAACTCAGCTGTGCACTGCTGCACTGCAGGCAACTCCACTGAGCAGTGAGCATCATCATCATAATTTTTAATCCTTAATCTTCAATAGCATAAGTCCCCTTGCTAACCTTACAGTAAAAGCTGGGCTAACGTGCCCATCCCCTAACAGTATTTACAGTTTAACCTGCTACAATGCACAGTCAGTTTCCAAACATTTGTCCAACCAACCTGACTGACATGGGCATCCTGAGGCAATGTAGTAATTGCCTCATGTATACCGGCAACCATTTGCTTGTACAGCAAACAAATACAGTATGTGAGAGATATAACTATACTATGAAACTGGACTCAATCCTCTTGTGTAACAATAAACAAGACATCAAAAATGTTGTCAGCACACACACCTCTCCTCTCACACAAGATAAAGTCACAACACAAACCCACATATGTGGAGGTATACACTAAGAGCCTACCAAAAGAACAGAGACCTCCCAAGCACAAACAACTCACACATACTGGAGCATGGTCATCTACTACACATAAGAACACATATGCCATTGTCTCAGTGAATAAGCCCCTAAAAGCAGAACACCTCAAAACCAAATGTCCTGATCATAGGAGATTCCATAGTGAGGCATACAATTTCCCCTCACCAGGCTGAACAAGAAAGTCACAGTCACCTGCCTGTCAGGTGCCAGGATCCATCAAATCATGCAAGTACTCAAGTCACTCAACAATTACTGTGATGACTCTGTCATAGTGCATGTTGGGGTGAATGGCTTGAGACATACATCCCTGGACTACAAGAAGAGAGACATGACTAAACTCTTAGATTATGTTTTGCAACCTACACCCACGATGATGCCACAATATAAACAAAAAATGACTCACTTCAACAATTGGCTTAGCTTCTGCTGTCAATCCAGGGAGATCCAGCATCTGTCAGCCTAGGAAGACATGGCTGACAGCCCACTTTGCTTTGCCAGAGATGGTCTTCACCTGTCTCCTCTAGGCTTTTGAATACTGGCAAAGATGCTTGCCTCCTCCATAGTGCCTTTTTAAGTAATGCCAAAACAACAAAACTTCCGATGTAAAAAAAATCCACTTCAGACAAACTCAGGGTTATGCTGCTTAATACCAGGAGTCTAAACAGAAAACTGTACTTCCTGAAAGCTTTCCTCATCTTGGAAGATGCTGATGTCTGTGCAGTCATAGACACTTCATTCAAGGCCGCAGAGGGCACCCCAGCCATGCGAGGCTACAATGCCTTACACATGTTCAGACGTGAGGGAACCAAAGGTGGAGGTGTATCCATATTCATTAAATCCAATTACACCTCGTGACCGGTTAAACAGTACGACTCTCTTGAGCTGCTCCAGGTTCAAATGACTATAAGTAAAACATCCTACCACATCACTGCTAGCCCCATATTCCCCACCATGAACCATGAGAAGCACACTGCCTAGCTGGACTTCGGTCATGGAAGATTTCAACTATCCTTCTACCGAGTGGGTGAGCTTCCTGGACTTAGCTAATACAAATGCTCTGGAACAGTTAATCTGCACACCCACAAGAGGGCTCAAATGTTCTGGACTTATTACTCACCGGTATGGGGGGGGGGGGGTCACTGCTCTACCCCTGTGTTCTGCCCAGTAAGTAAGGTCAGAACATAATCTGTCTCATTAGAAGTAACTATCAGACCTGACACCTCCACAGGAGCAATAAAAATGAGAATGTTCTCCAAAACAAACTACAACCTATTAAGCAATGATTTGAAAAGTTTCAAACCTCCTGCTAACACAGCCAACAATGACTTCTATACAGAGGAGTACGCAAAAGCTCTGTACCATCACTTAAACAACTGTATTGACTCTGCTGTACCTGACAGGATCAATACAAAGTCCTCCAGTAAAAACAAATCACCCTGGTGGACCTCGAGCATAAACAGGTTTTATAACAAAAGAAGGAAACTGATATCTAAGAACATGAGGGAACTTAGCAGAGAAAGAATACCCTCCACAGCTTGAACAAGCAAATCAGATATCTGGTAAAGTCCTCTAAAGCTAGTTATGAGGCTAAATTAGTCTATCCAGCTAAAGACAGTCATAAAGCATTCTTTAGCTACATCCAAAATCTAAAAGGGAATACCCAGCTACATGCCAAACCCATAGTGGACAGTACCACTCACACTGACCCTGAGGAAATTACCAACCTGTTAGCTGACAGATTTGGCACAAACTTCACCCCCGTCCCCACCAGCCATACCTGAAAGCATACCTGACACCTGTTCTCTCCCCAGTATTTCCAATGAGCAGGCAATATCCATGCTCTCCAAGGCCAAAAACATAGCCTCTGTGGGACCAGATAACATCCCAGGCTGCTTACTAAACAACCTAAAACATGGCCTAGTGGATACACTTGGCACTGTCTTTAACCATAGCCTGAACACTGGCATTTTTTCAGCAGAGTAGAGAACAGCAACTGTAATCCCCTTGCACAAAGGGGGTCCATCAACCAACCCTAGGGTGTATAGACCCGTAAACCTAACTAACCTTATCTGCAAAACCCTGGAAAGAACCATCATGGACCTTATCAACAAGGACACAGGCAACTTTGAAACTCTTGACCCAACCCAGTTTGGTCTTAAGGATAGATCATGCTTACTAAAGCTGGTGGACTTCTTTGAGAATGTCATCAAAGCCCAGGAAGAAGGCCTATCTTGAGTTAGTCCTTTCAGCACAATCCCCCACTCGGGTATCATAGAGAAACTCCCAGCTGGGGAAAATTTCACAATAAAAAAAACATCACAAAGAGGGAATGTAGAAAAGAAGATTAGTAAAGTAGAAGTTAAAAAAATTGAAGCTGAAGTTATGGAATGCCTGCGAAGTGAACGATTTGGTGTAGTAGGTCTAACACAGGTTGCACTACAGCATGATGGAACAAGTCCCCAAAGTAAGGAGAAACAGAAAGATCAGGAGACATCTGAAGAAGAAATATGGACATGGGAAAGAAAAATACATTTAATATGGCATAATATTTATGCAAATGAGAAAGCCAAATTAATCAATACAAAAAGAGCAGCACCAAAGACATCTGAAGAGAAATACAGGCAAAGGAATCTGGGCATGGAAAACTTTACAATACAAAAAATAAGACAAAAAGGAAAAGTAGAAAACAAGATTAGTAATGGAGACGTTAAGGAAATAGAAACTGAGGTTATGGAGATGGAGTATATGCGAAGTGAAGGATTCGGTGTAGAAAATCTAACTCAAAGCACCACAACAGGATAGAGCAATATACATCCAACTTAAAGAGAAATCAGTGAGCAGTTGCCATTTGAAGATATTTTGGAGACTTCCAGAGGAAACCAGTATGAATGTTAACATAAAGCTGGACAGCAAGGGAAGGAACAGGAAACTGGGGCAACTCTGACACAGTCAATGTTGAGGAGTGATAGGCCACTGAGTTCCAATATGACAGATCAATGGATGACAGGATGAAATTTGAGAGAATGTATCACAGGAAGATGCTACAGAACTCTCTATAGAATGCTCACAGGAAATGGAGAACAAAAATGTGCTCTTAGTTTAGAAGAAAATGAGCTAAAAGAGTTGCTTGATTTAATAGAGATAGACATATTAAGATCTATGAAAGAAATAGACTGCAGAAGGCCAACAAAACCCAAAAAGTCAGACGTTTGATAAAACAAATGAACACAGTAATGACTGTCCACAGAGATCCATGCAATATAACAGAAGTAAGTAGGATATACTGCTGTGCAGCTAAAGCAATAACAGATAACATTTTACCACAAGAACACAGGATAGTAAGGGAAAGGAAGGGAAGAAATTGAATACCATCATGGAGGTATCGAACAGAGAAAACTATTAAGCAATTAAGAAGTGTCATTGTTAAAAGAGCATAGAAATGTGAACAGATCAACAAAATTACTCAGAAAGATAGAAGTGACAAAAGCAATGCACAGTATTATAACGGCTCAGGATCTATCTTGCACTACTGCAAATAAAAAACTAAAAACCCCAGCACAGGCAGAAAAACTTAAAAAATATACAGATAAATATAAAGGAAACATACAAAATAAGCAATTTATTGATGATTCCCAAAAAATTCTACAGGGAATTGGGAAGCAAGGCAAAAGGAATTGAAAGACCACCCAAAAAAGAAGAAACAGATACATTTTGGAGAAATACCTTTAAGAAGATCCTGTGGAACATAAAGATGTAAATGGATAGAAGAAGTAAAAGAAAGAATAAGAAGTTCAAAGGTACAGAATATGAAACGGGATGAAGTAACGGCCAGAGACACTGAGATCAAGTTAAGAAAAGCCTCCAATTGGAACCCCCCAGGCTCAGATGCAGTACCTAACTTCTGGCTAAAAGTATTAACAACTTTGCATGAAGATTTAGCCATGAGTAAGAACTATTTATGTGTGCACCCCAAACAGATACCAACCTGGTTAACATCAGGAAAAACAATGCTCCTACATAAGAGTGAACCTTCAAGTTATCCTAAAAATTATAGACCAATAACTTGCCTTCCGATGAGATATAAACACTGGAATTGATACAAAGTTTATAGTCCTTTAGAAGAGAATTTATTCATGGCAATAGAACAAAATGGTAATAAAAGAAAGTCATATGGAACAAAGGACCATCTGTTGCTAAATAATGTCACAATGGAGAACTGTAAAAAGGGAAGAATCTAAGTACAGCATGGTTTTGCCTACAAAAAAGAATTTGATAGTATCCCACATTCATGGATAAAAGAATGCTTAAAAATATATAAGATACACCCTACAATGATCGACTACACTACAGTGACCATGAAACAGTCGCAGACCACTTTGCAATTAAGCCATGACGAAGGACATATTATTATTCCAGGGATAAAACTTCAAAGGGGGATATTTCAGGGTGATTCCCTGCCACCGCTGCTATTCTGTCTTGCCCTTAACCCATTAAGCTGTCTACTTAACATATTGGGCCATGGCTATAATTTGGCTCCTAGAAAACAACAAACTGTAAAGACCTCTCATATTCTCTTTGTAGATGATTTAAAACTGCATCGCTAAAAAGATAAGGAACTGAAAAAGCACAACAAGTAGTCAAACTTTTTCAGATGATATAAGAATGTCATTTGGTCTTCATAAATGTCCAAAAGCAACCTTTAAAGCAGGAAAATTGCAGCACCAAGAAAACATCAGTCTGAGACAGGAATGTGATATAAAAGAACTTGAGCAAGAGGGAGTGCATAAATATTTCAGAATTGATGAAGGATTAACAATAAAGCATGAACAAATGAGAATAAAACTTAGTAAGGAATATTTTAGAAGATTTATTAATCCTCAAAACAGCATTGACATCTAGGAAAAAAATTAAAGCTATAAACCAGTTTGCTCTTTTTATCCTAACTTACAGTTTTGGAGTGACTGACTGGCCCCAAAAATGTGTTGTATAGATTAGACAGGAAAACAAGAAGGATGCTTCATGCTCACCAAATGATTTATAAAAACCAGTGCATACCAAGATTATACATTCCCCATTCTGAAAGAGGCATGGGTCTCCTTGAAATCGATGACGTACAGATCTGTAATCGTGGGACTGTACACATTCCTTCTGACCTCCCAAGACCCAAATGTAATGAAAGTTCTGAAACATGAGGAGAATAAATCTGACTTTCCTTCCCAGTGTAGCAGAAGCATATTGGCATCAAGCAGGAGTGGAAATCAAACCAGAAGTAGATAAAAATCAGGCAGCAACTGAATGTGCCAAAAAACAAAATAAAGATTATAAGGTGAAGCATCAGATGACAAGGCAAGATGTGGAAAATGCATAAATACAGTTGCAAGTACAGAATACTCCTGGAAGAACCTCATGTTGATCAGGATCGAATGCAGGAATGGTTAAGGAGAGGCAAATTCAAACCGAAAGATGAAAGGTTAATATTGGCGGCCTGAGACAGTGGGCTACGTACACATTGGTTTACAAAGTCCATTGAAAATGTGGGAGAAACGGACAAAGGTAGGTTTTGTAAAACAGAATTGGAAACAATTGCACACTTTGTTGCTGGCTGTGACATATTAATGGCAGAAGGATCATATACTGAAAGGCATAATAACGTAATAACATGGTAAGACTGTTGCAGTGGGGATTGTGCAAACATTATAATATTGAAGTAGCTGAAAAACACTGGAAACATGAGCCGCAAAGCATCATAGAAAATGATTAAGTCTACATCACATGGGATCATCTATTACCAACAGTTCAAAAGACAGATGCGAGAAAACCAGATATAGTGGTCCATGAAAAGAAGACAAAAATAGCATTGATCACTGAAATCGCTACACCCAGTGACTACAGTATCTTGCATACAGAGAGACACAAAATCATAAAATACCAAGATCTGCAGCCAGAAATTAGATCAATGTGGAAGAGAGACATTCAGACAGTTCCAATAGTAGTAGGGGCAACGAGTCTTATAGAAAAGGCTCTACAATGGTATTTAGATATGTACCAATACATGTAACTCCATATGAACTGCAGAAGGACTCATTACTAGGCACATTGCAGGTGCTGCAAAGAGCAGTTTTGGCTGACATTGAAGATTGAAACAATACTAATTTCATGAACTTTAACTGTACTTACACTTGGGAATGGGGTCCATTCCCATCATGGTATTACAAACTCAAAAGATTTTGAGAAATTAAAAAACTGGGGATTAACCCATATCTCACTAGATGGGTTGCCAATTGACTCACCAATAGAACCCATACTGTCAAAGTTGGGGATTACACCTTTATCAGTAGAACAGTTACCAGTGGGGTACCACAAGGTTCTATGCTGGGCCTTCTACTGCTTGGAATCTACTTCTCAGAAGTGCAGGCAAAAGTAGACGGCCTGTGGCTTACCAAGTTCACAGATGACTGTAAACTGGGGGCAGTCATTGAGTCCCCTAAATGGATTAGCATATTACAGGAGGGGTTAACACAGATAAATGACTGGTGCCAAAGCCACAGTCTAAAACTAAATGCAAAAAAGTACATCACTGTCCCCTTTGGCAAAGAGATAGCCCCTGCAAATTATAATACAGACAGCACCACCCTAAGCTCAAACCCAGTGGTGTGTAACTTGGAAACACAGATTGATAGCAGTCTAAACTTCGATCACCAGGTGTCCACAGTGGTAAGGAAGCCTTTTACATTGCACACCTCATAACTATGGGCATCGCATCCAAGACCAAGGTTGTTATAATTCCTCTGTACTCCACCCTCATCAGACCACTAATAGACTACAGCACTCCCTTTTGCATGTACCTCACCAGACACCAGCAGCAGCTAGACAGACCACACAGGTTCCCGACCAAGAGAATTCTGGGTCTCCAAAACATGACCTACATGGAAAGACTGAAAGCCCTGTCACTGTACTCTGTGCCCTACAGGCTGATGAGAGGTGAACTGTACCTGGCCTACATAGCAGTCTCAGACCCTGTCCTAATGGAAATGCTTAATGTCCACAAATGAAATGGGACAAGAATCACTCGCTCCAGATATCTCAACCTAGCCTGTGACTGAAACAAAACATGCTGGAGAGACGGACCAGATATGTCTCCTAGAGACTGCTGCTACTCTGGAATAAACTCCCAATTCACATTAAGCAGAGCTCCTCAATGACCCTATTTAAGCAGAAACTGGACGGGAGACTGTAAATTTACCCCTGGGGCAGCACCTATGTCCCTCATGGATGGGGGCAGCTGGTGTTGATCAAAAATTAACTCTGCAAACAATCAAACCATCTAACAATGGTCAGTTAGGGAACCATCTAACAATGGTCAATTGGGGAACCTGGTATTACATGGGTAGCCTTGTGAAGGCCATAGGCCCACTAACCTAGTAACCTCCTATAAACTTATCTTGCTTAGAGTCCGCAGTAGGACAATCCTAGATGATTTTACTTAATGAGTTAAGGATAGAAATCAAATACTTTGTCATTTGAGTCTGGTAATTAATTGCCTTAAATGCAAGTGTAGCAGAGGTGTAAACCTTCTTTCCCCATCTTTAACAGTGGCAGCTTGGAGGGCTTATCTGAAGACAGAGATACTGCAGAGAGGTCTGCCACAGGGTTCTTGTACAATATTTCAGGTTATCAGGGACCTTGTAAAACCATCTTTTCTCTTAGGAGCAGACGGTTGAGAATCAGATGCAGAAGATGAGTGCTGAAAGGCATCCTGGAAAGCTTTAAGTACAGGAGGGACTGGGGACGTGGCAGGGGTACCCATCTCCGAGAAGGTGTAGTGCCTTTCATGATCATCATAAATCTTTGTGGATTGCCAATCAAAGTGCTTCATCATGCTCTGTATAGCCTTCCCAAAAGAAGCCTCCTCTATAGGGGAATCTGGAGAGAGGGAGTCCCCTTCATCAGAATATATTTGTCCTGGAGAGTGCAGCTGAGAAGAACAGTCCAGACAATTATCAGAGTCATAGTCCCATTCCTCAAAAGAGGAAGATGAAATCAGAGTAGGCTTAAGAGTTGTAGCCTGTGGTTTTGGAGTGGGGCTTCAAGGACATACCAGCTTTAAATAGCCCTTGTGAAAAATTAGTCCACATGCTTAGTTTTCGGCTTTTCTATAAATTTAAATTTTGAAGACAAAAAGGAATGTTCCTCAAATCAGCACTTATCTGGATAGACAAATGGAGTAAAGATACCAACAACCAAACAAAGAACAGTCCAATGGTTGCACAACCTGTGTCCAGGCTGGAGACGAGATATTCTGAGGAACCATGCTCATATGTCCATCTTTATATCCAAACAGACAAACTGAGGTCATGCATTAGATTTACAACCTACAGAAGATAAAGCTTTGGTATCCTGGCTGGACATCAGTGGTAACAACCCATATATCAGGAATACTACAACACTAACTTCAGTCAGGATACCTGCAGAGAGACAGACTGAGATATCTGAAATATCTACCTTCAATGAGGCATATCCCAGCCCTCAACTGAAAAAGTTTGATAAATACTATAGAATCTGACACTCAGGCTTAAAATGGGTCTTGATGCTTGTTCTGATGACAGATCGTGACTATTTTCCATCTGGCCAGGTATGATTTCCTGACAGAAGGCTTTCCGACTTCTCATGATGTCCAGCATGCCCTCCCTGAATTCATGCCTGAAAGGGAGAAGTGTCAGATAGTACAGTTGTGTGCACTTACCATAAATGTAGATGTTCGAGTGTATTCACTGTTGCAGTCATCACATTTAGGATATCTGCTTGCAGTAGCCCTCAGTCGGCCTGATTATCAAAGTCTTGGGTCCTGCGTCAGGTGCCCCCCTAATGGGAAGCAATTAAATAAATAAATAAATATATATATATATATATATATATATATATATATATATATATACATACACACACACACACACACACACACACACACACACACACACACACACACACACACACACACACACACACATACACACACACACACACACACACAAGGTTATACCTCCAACAAAAAAGCAAATACACCAAAAAGCTTTTAAGCATAGTAAAAAGGAACAGAGGTACAACCAAAAGAAGTTAGGGGGCTGGAGGGAGGGTAACCAGGACTGCAACAGTGATACACTCGAACATCTACATTTATGGTAAGTGTACACAACTGTACTATGTTCTTCGTGTTTCACTGTTGCAGTCATCACATTTGGGTAGATTCCCAAAGCTAAGGATGGGAGGAGGAATTTAGCATTAAGACCAGCTATAAGGCCCTGCAAGACTGCAGTGGCAAAACCAGCTCTGGATTTAGAGAAAATTGGCAAATGGTAATGTTGGTGAAAGTATGTACAGAACTCCAGGTAGCAGCTTCTAGATGTCCCTGGTAGGGACACCTCTGAGAAAGGCTGTAGAGGTAGATGCAGCCCTAGTAGAATGTGGTCTTATCCCCTGTGGGGTAGGTTTTCCATAGTGCTTATATTAGAAATAAATGCAATGACCTATCCATTTAGAAATGGTTTGCTTTCAAATGGCCTTCCCCTCTTCCCCTGCAGCAAATGCCACCAAGCAGCTGTTCAGATTTCCTGAGAGGTTTAGTCCTGTCAAAGTAATATCTAAGTTGTCTGTGCACATCTAAGGAGTGCAGTTCCCCTTTGTTCTGTGGATTAGAAAAGAAGGATGGCAAATGAATGGACTGATTAAGAGCCACACTGGATACTACCTTGGACATGAAGGAAGGATTGATCCTGAGGGACACCCTGTCCACATGAAAGATGATGAAAGGCTCCACTGCCATAAGGGCCTGTAATTCAGACACCCTTCTTGCTGAAGTGATGGCTAAAAGGAAGGCTGTTTTCCAAGAAAGGAATTTCAACTCTGCACTTGCAGCTGGCTCAAAAGGAGGTAGAGTGAGTTTTTCCAATACAAAGTTAAGGTCTCAGGCTGGAGTTGGGGCTCTCCTAGGTGGTCTTAAGTTTTTGGCCCCTCTGAGGAACTGCTTGAGCAGTGGATGAGAGAATATGGGTGGTTCATTGTTGTAATGAGCTGAAATGGCTGAGGCATGAATTTTGATGGAGAAAAAGGAAAGGCCCTTGTGAAGCATCTCAGTTAAGTATTGAAGGATCTGAGGTAAATTGGGCACTGATGTGCCCATCCCCTCAGCTTGGTTCCAGGAACAGAATCTTTTCCATTTTTCAGCATAAGATTTTCTAGTAGTAGGCCTCCTTGCCTCCAGAATGACATCCAACACTTGTTTACTGAGGGATGGTAATGGAGAGCTCAGGTAATTAGCCAGGCTGCCAGGTTGAGGGTTTGAAGATGAGGGTGCAGAATCTGGCCCTCCTGCTGGGAAAGCAGGATAGGGGTCTGGGGCAGGTGCCATGGAACCAGCAGTGACACACTGCACTAGAGGGGGTACCAGTGTTCACGTGGCCAGTCTACTGCAATCAGTATTGTCCTTGGTTTGTCCTGTTTGATCTTTAGTCGTACCTTGGAGAGGAGAGGCAGAGGAGGAATGGCATAAACTGATAGATCTTTCCAGTTGAAGGACAGGACATTCACTTTCCAAGCTTGTTTGTGAGGAGTCCTTGTGCAGAATTTGTCCAATTGGTAGTTCTGGGGGGAGGCAAACAGGTCTATATCTGGGCTCCCCCATTTGTTTATCAACATGTTGAATGTCTTTGGTTCCAGTTTCCACTTGTGTGGGTCCATGAGATTTCTGCTTAGTTCATCTGCCAGTGTATTTAGCTTTCCAGGCAGGAATTGAGCCTGTAGGTGCACTTGGTAGCTCAAGGCTGTGTTCCCCACAGCCATGGCTAGACTGCAGAGAGGGTATGAGTGGGTTCACCCCTGCTTGTTTATGTACCACATAACAGTGGTATTGTCCGTCTTTACCATTAATTGTCCTGGAAGAATGTGGTCCTTGAAGGTTGTCAGAGCACTCTGTGCAGCTAACATTTCTTTTTGATTGATATGCAGGTGCATTTGACTTGGGTTCCATTTGCCCTGAATGCACTTCCCTGCCAAGTGAGCCCCTCATGCATAGTCTGATGCATCTGTTAGGGTTGGGTGGCAGGGGGTAGAGTGAATGGCAGTCCCTTGTTTTGGTGGCAGGCCTCTGCCCACCAAAGGAACTCTAACTGTAGGCAAGGTACAATAGGAATCATTGCTTCTATATCCTAAGAATGTTGACACCATAGGCTTTTTAGATACCATTGTAGTTTTCCCATATGCAGTCTTGCATATGGAATTAGGAGAATGCAGGAGGCCATGAACCCCAAGGCTTGCAGTATTTGTCTTGCAGATAGCAGGATCTTTGTGGCCATTAGTTTGAAGTAAGCTGTCAAATGAACTTGTTTCTCTGGCATGAGGAAAGCCATCTGGGGAGTTGTGTTCAAGCTTGCTCCCAGGGATACAATTTGTTGGCAGGGTACAAGATGAGATTTATTTTCGTTTATGGTGTATCCCACAGAAATTAGCACCTTTTGTACAAATGCCAGATGATTCAAAAGTATGTCCTGGCTTTCTGCCTGAATTAGACAATCATCCAGGTATGGGTATATTTGAATACTTCTTTGCCTGCAAAATGCAATGACTGAAACTAGGCACTTTGTGAATACACTGGGTGCAGTAGATAAGCCAAAGGGCAGTGCAGAAAACTGATAGTGCATGTAGCCTACTTTGAAGTGTAGGTATCTTCTGCAAGATTCACCGATTGGGATGTGCAGGTAGGCTTCCTTTAAATCCAGTGTTGCCAACCAGGCATCCTTGCCTAGCATAGGAAGCAACTGGTGAAGAGTTAGCATCTTGAATTTTGGGATCACCAAAAAAGTGTTTAGGATAGAGAGATAGGATAGGCTAGGTCGCCAGGAGTTGTCTTTTCTGGGCACCAGGAAAAGTCTTGAGTAGAAACCTTGTTCCCTTTCTTCTTCTGGGACAGTTTGAATAGCCCTTATACTTGAGAGAACTTGCTTTTGAGCCTCTGCCCACTGGTTTGGGGGTAGATCTGGCCAACTGTTTGGGGTTGGTAAAGTGTGGAAGTGGAATCCGTATCTTTGGGAAACTATATTTAAAACCCATTTGTCCTGAGTAATGAGTTCCCAGTTTTTTGCCTGCAGAGCAATCTTTCCCCCAAAGGGGCAGTCAGTTGAGAAGGGCTTGGAAGTTTTAAAATAAAGTCATTGGGATAGTTTACCATAGGGGGAGTCTTACTACTCCCTGCTTTGGAAGTGGGATCCCCGCACTGCTTAGTCCTGTGCGTACCTTGGAACAGAAGCCTGGGTGTTCTGCTGCTTCTGGGTTTGGACTGAGAAGGCCTGGAAGAGGCAGGAAAGGACCAATTCTTAGAGGGCCAATGCCTACTAAATCTTGGAGGCTGTATTTGCAGGAAATCTTTAACAGTTTGCATAGATTTAGCTTTTTCCTCCATCTTTTTGAGTACTACTTCTGCTTTGTTGCCAAACAGGTGGTCCTGGTTTAAGGGAGCATCCAGCAATGTAGCTTTAACATGATCTGGCAAAGATTGCTCCTTAAGCCAAGCATGCCTTCTAAGTACAGACCTAGTGACAGCAGCCCTGCAAGATGCCTCTAGTGAATTAAAACCACATTGCAAAGTATGCTTTCCAACTTGTTCAGCAGAATGCACTAAATCCTTTAAGTCCTTATTTTCAGCACAGTCAGGAATCAACATCATTTTCTGTTTAAGCAATCCATTAATATGCTGCTGATACTTTAACATATGAAACTGGCAGTTTAAGGCCCTAATGGCCAAGGTTGCAGAAGTGAATACCTTCTTATCCCATCTATCCAGTGCTCTGGAATCTCTATCAGAGGGGGTAGGATTTTTGGCAGTAGTAGCCTTAATGCCCTTGGGTTCCTGTGAAATGGTCTCAGGATCCGCAGTAGGATTTATAAAGAGGAACTTGTGAGAGTCAGGAACCCTGTAATATCTATCTGGTTTTCTGGGAGCAGGAGGTAATTAGTCTGGGGCCAAGCTAGATTCCGAAAAGGCATCATCAACAATGTCCAGTACCAGCAGCACAGCTAAAGGCCTGTGTTGAGGCAGGAGTAAGAAATCCCTAAGCCTCTTTTTAGAATCAGAGTAATCCTGGCTTTCACAGTGAAAATGCTCCCTAAGAGTATGCAAAGTTTCACCAAAAGAGAGCTCCTCTGGAGGGGATGCAGAGGGAATAGAGTCCTCTGCATCAGAGTCCTCATAGGTAGATAAGGGTAAATCCTGGTCAACTGAGGAAACATAAATTTCAGAATCCTGATCAGAAGAACCATAAGCATATTCAGTCCTAGGTCTCTTGGTGGGGGTAGGCTGGCTTCCCCTTATTAAAGTAATAAGGTCTTCAGCCATTCTTATCATTTGTTTTTTAGGCATAGAGGCCTGACCATGCGGTCTGGGCATCAGTTTTCTAGGTATGGATCGAGTTTTAGGCCTTGAACAAAAAGATGGTGTTGGTTTAATATGCAAGTCAGTAGGCCAGTATACACCCTCAGAAGCCGGTGCCTGCGCAGTGGCTCCGGACCCATCCAAGGTAGAGACATCCGCAAGTTCCACAGTTGAAGCATCTCGCGGAATACCGGACTCCGAATGGGTCTCAGTAGAGGCCTGCAAATCTGAAGTAGTGGATATCAGGGGCTGCAAAAGTGCCTCACTGAGTACCGGCGAACTGGCGACTAGCTTAGGAGAAGCGTCGTCGGCAGCTTTGGACCTAGGTGGTCTGTCTCTGTCTTTATCCTTGTGTCTTTTTTGGAATATCGGTAGTCAGGTGGCTTACCAAAGCCATATCTGCATAATTGAACCAAGTACCAAAATATTTAGAAAAGTGAATATACCGATGATGTATAGTTTGTTGTTTAAATAAGGCACAAAACCGACAGTGAGGTACGTCATGGTCAGGGCCTAGGCAAGGAATACAGTATGAATTAAAATCTTTGAGGTATTTGCTTTCCACAAGAAGTACAATTATTGACTTTTACTGACATCGGTTTACAGCAAGAAAAAGTTTCCCCAATTGGGTACTTAGCTTTAGTTGAAGACTTCGGTTCTGAAACTTGAAAATGAAAACTTCAGGAGTCGGCCAACCAGCACTTGCGAACTGCTTCTGGCACTGCACGGCAAGAAAGACTGATGTAATGGCATCGGCTGCATGCTTTATACCCCTGACGACCTGACGTCATGGAAGATGAGACAGCAACCGACGCATGACCCAAGACTTTGATAATCAGGCCGACTGAGGGCTACTGCAAGCAGATAACCCAAATGTGATGACTGCAACAGTGAAACACGAAGAACGTCATACAAGCAGTTAGTCATAGGACCTTCAGTTTTAGGGGTTTGAAGGCCACCTTGTTTTCCTTAAGGAGTGAGATAGTTGACAATAATTGTGCCACTATTTTCTGAGTCAGACTGCAACAGATAAGTGAAATGCACCTAAGTCTTTTATAAAGCCTGCAGCAGGAAACTATAGCTAGGTAGTTGGATAAAATTAAAGTGGACTTTAAAAATAGGGTTGAAATAAAAGTAAGAAAGATATGGTTAAGTAGTAGCAAAAATTAGAGGGCCTAACAAATGTTAAAGTATTGCAGAAGAGGGGGAAATCTCACAGAACAAGAGGAGGAGCAACGCTAAGCATAAAATAAGGGACCACTTTGATAATATGCATGAGTTTAGAAATACTGCCATTAAGCAACTGTTTTTTGATAACTCCAGAGCACAAAAACTTTTAGCGCAACAACTCAGGCAACAGAAAGTAAAAAGGACTGCCACCAAGCTCAAGAAGCCTGTAGCAAGGAAGATAAGAGATCCTGCAGAGGTACTAGAATATTTCGAAAATTTTATGAAAGTCTGTACAAAGCAGAGAAATTGTGGATCAAGAAATGTACAAATGGAAATGGTTATGGAAGAATTAAATATGCCAAGGTTAGAGGTAGATGAGGCTCAATTACTAACAGGATAGGAGGAAATGAGATAAAAATACTGATGTATAACCAATCCACAGGAAAGTCTCCAGGAAGAGATGGTACTCCTGTGGAAGTTTGGAAGCTAGAATGGGAAAACTGATAAGGATCCGGAAGGTATTGTTTAATGGTATTTTAAAAGGAGGAGAAGCACCAACATCCTGGAAGAAAGCAGTGGTGGCTATAACACCTAAAGAGGGCAAAGACCTATCAGATCCAGCTTTATGCAGGCCCAGTTCAATCCTAAACCATGATTACAAAGTGTTTATCTCTATAACTGCTAAAGGAATGGCAAAGATGATGTCAAATTTTATAGATATGGATCAATGTGGTTTTGTGGAAGGGAGGCAAACATTTGACAATATCAACAGAACAATGGTGATCCAGAGGGAAGAAGAATGTAAGAAAATACCATTGTTGTTGTTGGGTCTTGATGCAGAGAAAGCATTTGACAGAGTAAGTTGGGAGTTTATGAGCAGGGCAATGGAAGCATTTGCATTCCCTGACAAAATTATAAGGCTGATTAGGAGGATATATGAGGGATTGGAGGTGAAAATTAAAGTGAGTGAATCCCTCTCTGATAATTTCTGTTTGAACAGAGGAACTAGGCAGGGGTGTCCTCTCTCCCCTTTGTTGTCTACATTACATTTAGAACCACTGGAATAGAAAATAAGAGACTCAGAAATTCAAGGATATAATTAGTATGGTAGTCAAGAAAAGCTCTCTCTACCTGCAGATGATATTTTACACCTGATAAAACCAGAACATGACACTTTAGTGTTGTGGAACATTTTAAGGCAGTTTCAGATCTTTTCGGGATACAAAATGAATGAATCTAAAACAAAGGCAACAGCTGTAAATTATGTACCCATACACAAATTGTTTCAGCGATATCCATATTTACAGGGACATGATAAAGTGAAGTACTTAAGAGTATATATTAAAAAAGATTCTGGTGTGACAACTAAGGATATGTGGGGAAGAGACTAAAAAGATAATACAAAACCTGAAAAATTGACAGCTCTTGTATATGCATACGGATAGCAAGATACAAGCAGTTAAAATGTTTTTAGTCCCTTTAATTTCATACACAGGTCAGGCATATTTTTATCAACCAGAGGAGAAGTTGTGGATAGCAATTAATAAATAGCTGAAGGATTTTATCTGGGTGGGGAGATGTCAATAGTCAAGTGGGATAAGCTCATTCTTCTAACTGAGTCACGTGGTTTGGGATTACCAGATTTGAAAAGGTACTTCAGAGCTACACAGTTAAGGCTCCTATACATAGCACAAGCAGAAACCTATAATTTCAAAGTGGAAATGGATGGTGATGAAACAGGGGAAGCTCAAGAAACAAGGACAGACTGGGATTTTGGATGCAGATCCTTAAGGAGAATAACAATAACCATACAGAATATTATAGTTATAAAGTAGAATAAACTATTCTAAGAACTGAGCCAACACGGGAATGGAGAAAGGAGATTCTGCTGAGAGGGATGACTGCAATTAGGAATACAGACAATAGGCAAAAGGGAGTCTGGAATTTATTGGAGAAAACTGGCAAAAGAACCAAGGTATTGGGAGCAAATAATTAGAGAAGGAAAGGTAATAGAATGGGAACAGGCCAAGAATTTATATGGACTGAAGGCTAGAGATTGCCATCTCTATCAAGGATTGATATCAGAGTATAGACAAAAAGAAAGAACTAAGGGGATCCTAGGTGAAAAAAACAGCATTGGTACAGTTTTTCGTGGAATCTGGAACAGGCTGCGGTTAAAAAAGGAATAATTAGTACAGCATACAGAATATTGCATGATAATTATAAGAATCAGAGGAGGTTTGAAAGGATTGAGAAGACAGATTGGATAAGCAACTCATAAAGAAACAATGAGCGGATATATATATGTCTCCTAAATATGTAACAAGGTCTAGAAGATTTAGGATCTTTGCTTGGAAGTGTTTACCTAGCTTATCAGAGTAGTAAGCACTAGGTAGCCTATCTACCACAAGAAGAGTGGTTTCTGGCCCAGAAATTGTAGTTTATTGACCGTTTGGGCAGTTTTTCCATCTCTTTCAACTTTCTGGTTTAAAAGCCCATGTTTAAGTGGGTTTGTGCTTGTTTAAGCTCAGGGGATCTGGTTTTGGCATCCTGTAGACTACAAGAGCAACAGGAAGGAGAAAGAGATACTCTTAAGTGCCTCCATTTTGATTTTTTCATAATTTACTGCTCTCTGCACTTGTTTTTTGTCATTTTTAATTTATCTGCATTTATTTAAACAGTATTTTCCTTAATATTGCTACTGCTATTAAGTTTGAAGCTTGTTTCCCGCCTTTCCTGTAACTAGTCTAGTCCAGATACAAATTTGCTGTATCCAGGACTGTTTTGTAAGTTTCTGAGCCCCCAGACCTTTCTGTGTTGGAGGCAAGCCTTCTAGCTTATCAGTGGAAGTGGTAAGCACTAGGTAGCCTATCTACCACAAGGGGAGTGGTTTCTGTATTACTAATAAAGGGCTGTTTTCAGCTTTAAATCTATTATTTTGATTATTTATTTTTTCTTTTGTGACTTTTGGATCATTTACTGCTGGCCTTGTGTTGTACTATTGAATGGTTCTGGCCGTGCATCTACCTACCTGCATAGCATCATGTTTGGTGTTGCTCTTTGAAAAGGATCACCAAGCCAGATCTGCAACATCTGTAATCAGACTCTGGGAAGGAAGGACTGCCTAGGTTCTGTCTGATTTGGCTGGACCACAGCTCCATTTCCTAATGGATGTAGGGCAGAATGGGATCTTCCCTTCTAGGAACTGGCTTAGTTGATTCAAGGTGCTTCTGAGATGCCAGTGAACTTCCTCATGTGTGGCCTTGTCAGGGGTAGCATTAGAATAGTAGTACCATTAGGATAGTGGAAGTCCACAAGAAGTTTTGGTTATCACTTGAGATCTACAAGAAAGCTTGGAAAACTTCTGCTATGACTTGCAGCCTACATTGAAGGAGACAGGCCTTCTGGAAAATGACATCTAATAGATTTCCCAATGAAAAAAACACCCTTTCATCTGGTATTATGTTTGACTTGGGATGCTGAATGAAAACCTAGAGGTCTGAAAGCAGTTCATTATGAATTGCAGAGCCCTATACCCTCCTCCTGACATTTGGACTGAATCAGAATTTTGTCTAGGTTGGGGTAGATGTAAATATACTTACTCTTCAGTATTCATTCACTACACCCGGGCAGTTAGCAAGTACGCTGGTTGTAAACTGGTAATGATAGCCATGTGGATTATTATATGTATGTCAGCATCCCAGAGGTCCAGGTGACCATCAGAGCTTGAGGGGGAACAGGAGTGGTAAGATGATCTGTAATGTTAGCATTTTGATATCTTTAGTACAGTGTTCCACCTGGAGAGGTCTAAAATGGGTCTCCAGAGTCCCTCTTTCCCTGGCAATAGGGAAAAACCTGGGGTAGACTCCTTTGTTTTGGTTTTGGCAAAGGCTGTATCATACCTTGATTTAAAAGGTCCACCAAGAGGAGAAAACACAAGATTTTTTTTGTCCCCCTTAGACCTCATCCCAGCAGCCCAGCCCCCAGTGACCCATGTCCATGCTGGGTCTACCAGCCATCCTCCTGCTCCCCAGACTATACTGGTATTGCTTGGGACTGTCATGGATACAAAGGATATCCTAGGGACACAGCTGTCTGTGCTTCTGTCGGGGGGGTTCTTACACAATGGCCTTTAATCACGCCTCCCATTCTCACTGACGAGGGCAACTTCCCTCTTAGAACCACATCTCCTTAGGAAGAGCCATTGCAAGTGCACTCCTGTCTTCTGTCAGTCTGAGTTACTAACTGAACCTGCATCTCCTGAGCCATAGTCAGAGCTTTATCCCTCTATGCCACCAGAGTGATTAAGTACAAGATATTTTTATTCTTTTGTCATTGGAGGAATCCCTGCTAAAGTGAAGTCTGTAACGCATAAGATATCACTTACAGGCCCACTTGTCCTTTTTGGCTTTTTTCAAGTTCCAAGAGAAGTGGACTTCTTGGGGGGCTGGCTGGAGGGTTTCCGTTGGGTAAGAGGGTTCATAGTGGTCATGACTGCTCCCTTTGAGAGTGTGGTCCTGACAGCAACCAGACTTTCCCTTATGGTCTCCCAGTCACTTCTTTTACTACTGGCCTTTTTTGTTTTACATCTTACCTGTTAATTACTGCCTTCCTGCAACAGATCTTAGTAAGGTAATTCATGTGATATACTGGGATGACGGTGGGCTGAAAAAGGTGACTGACAGACTCTTCTGCCCTGCCTCCAGTGTCATGAATGGTTCTGCACTAGGGGCTCCAAAAACAGTTCCTTGTTAAGAGGGACATTCAAGAACTGTGTTCAGGCATCCTCTGGCAGGGGTTGATACTTTAACTGGGTATGTCTTCTGATAACACAGCCCATGGCTGTTGCCATGGATACTGCATCTGCAGCACCACATCCACATTTAATGCAGTGTTTAGCCACCTGACAAATATTATGGGTGGGCTCCAAGTAGTTTTTGTCCTCAGACCTTCAGACACCTGCCCTATTGTATCCCACAGCTGGCTGAAGAGTTTCACCTGGTATTTGGTCATAACTGGCTGACAACTGAATACCCTGAAGACAAAGGCAGCAGCAGAGAGTCCGATATCTCAGTCTCCAAGAAGAGAGCCTATTTACACTTCTTTGCTGGACAAGGGACACCACTGCTGGATCAGCAATAGGATTCGTTTTTTTTTCAATAAACATCTTTATTAAATTATCATGTACAACATAGGCAATCTTACATTTACATAAATGAAAAACAAACATTGACAACACTTTAGTTGCAAACATTATACATCACAGAGACCACTGAAACAACTATAGTTGCAAACATTATACAACATTTATAATCTATCCAGTCATTGTCAGTTAAGCATTATGTGGCTCATTCAAATCCTGCCTCTTAAACCTCGTTCCATCTCTGCATATAGTGTTCCCATAATTCCCATTGTTTCCTATGTAGTTTGCTCCTTCCTTTTCTAAAGATCCCAATTCCAGTTGTTTTACCTCTGTTACTATATTCACTACTTCTAGTAAAGTTGGTCTAGACTTGGATTTCCATTTTCTAGTAACTGCTTTTTTGTCAGCCACCTTAGTTAGACTCGGCAAGGCTTTACTATGTCTAGGCAATTCAGATTCTGTATCATAGCTCAAAAAAATCATCTCCCCAGTCAATCCAATCTGGTCACCCAGCATTGCCGACAAAGCAGTCCACAGAGAATCTCTAACGTCTGCCAGCTCATTACCTCCCAAAAAATATGTTCCCATCTACCTATTTCTTGCCCGTCACCTCCAACATTTGTTACCCACCTGAGGAAAAATTCTTTGGAGTCTACTTGGGGTATAAAATATCTATGTAAACACTTCCAGGCAAAAATCCTAAATATTCTAGACTTTGTTGCATATTTGGGAGATGCACATATTTCCCCCAATTGTCTCTTTGTGAATTGCTTATCCAATCTCTCTTCCCAGTCCTTTCTAATTTCCTCTGATTGATTCTTATAATTATCATTCAATATTTTATATGCTATACTAATTATTCCTTTTTTAATGGCAGCTTCTGTTCTAGATTATATTAAAAACTCTACAAGTGCTCGTCTTTCATTTACGATCCCCTAGTTATTCATCTTTGCTTATACTCTGATATCAATCCTTGATAGGGAAGAAAATCTCTAACCTTCAATCCAATTAAATTTTTAGCCTATTCCCATTCTCTTACATTTCCCTTTTTAGTCATTTGCTCTCAATACCTTGGTTCATTTTCCAGCCCCTCTTGCTTATTATCTGTATCCCTAACTACAGTCATCCCTATTGGCAGAATCTCTTCTCCATTCTCATGCTGGTTTAGTTCTTAGAATAATCCCTGCTATTTTATGAATATAATACTCTGTATGACTGTTGCTGTTCTCATTTAGGGTCTGCAACCAAAATCCCACTCAACTCATTTCTTGAACCCCCCCCCCCCCCGTATCATCATAGCAATAGGATTCTTGCACAAAAAGGTGCGGTGTGCAACTCAGTATAAGTAGAGTTTTTATAATATAGTTGTACGTGTATGTATATATTTGAGTAGGGAAATGGACTGTTGCTTTAATAATCAATGATGTGTTTTAATTGGGCATTTATTAAGGCTGTTCTGTATGTATATAAGTTTGTAGAGGGATGTGGTATTGTATTCTGAAGAAGTCCTGTGTACTGAGTGGACGAAAGCACTAAATAAACTGGTTTCCTTTGGGTCCATTGCTTCACCATCCATTTTTTGTGTTTTTACAAATTTGTGCTTACCTTGATTGGTGGCGTATTGTCATGAAAGGTGAAGTTAGAGCCGAGGAAGAAGGTCCCCACCTGCAGGAACTATATGCAATGTAACAAAAACTTGCTGCTTCAGTGGGAGACCTTACTGTGCTTGTTTGTGAACTTTCACAGCGATTGCCACATTCCTCCAGTGTTGGTCTGCTTAATGGAGATCAAAACCATAGCCAGAATGGCTTGAATTAATGTAATTCGCAAGTTCCAGTGTTCAGTGGCATAACCCCGGCTCAGAGGGGAAAGGGCGATGTGTTTTAATTGGGCATTTATTAAGGCTGTTCTGCATGTATATGAGTTTTTAGATGGCGGTGGTATTTTATTCTGAAGAAGTCCTGTGTATTGAGTGGACAAAAGTGTTAAATAAACTAGTTTTCTTTGGGTTCATTGCTTCAACATCCGTTTTTTGTATTTTTACCATATTAAACATATTAGGCTTCTTCAGGACAGGACAACTGGAGTTTGGTTCCTCTTAAGACAACTAGAAAGGTATCTTCTAAAGTTCCAGGGATGTCTCTAAGACCAGGAGATTGAAGTAGCACTTCCTGGCATTGGACACATTTTTTTGGCATACTATTTGAAATTCTCCTTCAGTCTGCAAAAGGTACAACCAAATGAGATTTCCTTTATGGATGATGCAGAGGACATGTTGCTTTCAGTGTGTCACACCCTAAGGGCGAAAACATCTGGCAAGTACAATCCAGGTCCTCTTCCTCACAATATATGGAATCAAAATACACCTCAGTGGAGGGTTCCCTCTTTTCTAAAAAAACTGAAGTCCTAGTTCCCTGCAAGTGTTTCTCCAGGATCACCCTAGTGACGATGATGGGTATTTGTACTGTCTGCTCCCCAGCAAGGAACAAAGTGGGTACCGTCTTCAAAGTTGAAAACAATGAAGCAAGCTTTGGCAACTGTGTCCAATGAAGCAGGCATTGGACACAGTTTCCTCCAAATGAGTGTCAGGACAGACCTCTTTGCAAAGACCATCAGCTTGGGAAGATGTGCCTTGTTCCAAAGGCATGACAAATTTCATAGTAGCAATGAAAGAGTCCTTAGGTAATTCAGGAGTGTGGAACATGGGCTGTGAAGCCCCCTCACTAGACCCTGTGATGATATGGGCAAGTGCCAGCATAGCCAGCTGGAGTTTTGTAAAGAATGATATGTCCTTTGAATATCAAACCGATTTATACAAGATGCATGTGTTACAAATCTAATACAACTATACGTCTTTGTATATCAAACTGATTTGTACAGTTGCTTGTACTGAAAATGTTTTTGTGAGTTTTGCTTGTCTTAAATGTATCAACAGTCCACCATGCTGGAATGAAAAGAAATGTACATGTATTACTGTAACTGAATTAAATGTGCCAGCTAGTTTACTTTAAGAAAAATATGGGAAATGTAAATGAGCTGTTAAACCATTAAAATGGTACCCCACAGTTCTGAATAGGGCAGAAGATGGTAGGTTTGGGAAAAGCCTTTGTTCATTAGCTCAGTAAAAAGAAGGGAAGCCCCAAGCACTGCCATAAACATTTAGATGTGTACTGTAGAATCTATGCTAAATTCCTGTCTCAGCTTCAAATGGGAATACTGCGAGAACTAACAGTCATGTGACCAGCTGAGGTCATTCTGCCAGCCCTCTTGGTAATTATATTTTAGATATTAAAAAGAAAAATATCAGAGTATTGAGTACTCTGTTTTGGGGAACCTGACTAGAAAGACACTCACCCACAGCATCTTGCCTTGCGGTAGTAAGTAACTTAACTAGGGAACAGTAATTCTTTTAGATAAAGTCTGGAATACAGTGAAGCTTAGTTTAGAGAGTTTTTTTTATTTATTTGCACAAGTCTGTCCACCAATGTTAATTTCAATATTTTCTGTGATTTGAACTCTGTGGTTTACTGTAAATTATGTATGTTCAATATTTTCATGTTCTTTTATTATTTATTATTAAATATATTTAAGACTTTTATTGTGGTTGGTCCTTGTAGAAAGCATCTAACCTTTGAGAGTACTTATATTTATTTAGTGACACTGTGTGGGCCACTCCAGAAGGCCTAGCTATCTTGGTCAACTACTATCATTTGTATTAATATTACACAATATAACTGGCCACCCTTTAAGGGCCTTAGAGTAGCTGATTGTGGAGTGTCTGGTGGCAGTGATAACTACCTTATACTCTGGGCTGAAGGGGGCACAGCAGGTAAATCTGTACCAGCCCTTCCCATGTGTGTGTGTGTGTGTGTGTGTGTGTGTGTGTAAGTAAAATTAAATCTCTCAGTGTGCGAGTCAGCTGCTTGGGGCAGGGGCACAAAGCACTGGGTTTACAGAAAGGGTGCTGGAGGACTTAGCTTGGACACTCGACTGTGGACCAACCCTGCAGCTGTATCAGTGGGGAGTCTTAATTGGAGGCCTGGAGGGAGACAGATATAGAGACATCCAGACCCTGGGCTGAGTGTATTCCCTGTGTGCTCTTGAGGGAAATTGTACTTGATACAAAGAGGTCTGCAGCTGGAAATATTGCATGTATCCATTTGTATTTCAAGTGCACATCCTTCTTCAATGTCGGTGGCAAGGATTCAGGCTCCTTGATTATTGGTCCAGTGTGGAGACAACACATATTGGTGGCCATCACATATTGGTAGTGGTGTTGCCATCACAGACCCTACACCCTCAAACTGAGTTGGAATGTTAGACAATCTTCAGTGTCCCTTTCCTCCATCCCCTTAAAACATAGCCTTTTTTTCCCCTTGGAAGGAACATCCACAACAGATGAAGAGCTATCCAGTGATATGGCAGTGTAGGGTATGGCCCCAAAAGCCTCTTCTTTTCTAGACAGTCTTAAGGGGCCTGACATAATTGTCTTGGCATTTGTTTTTACTGGATTTGAATGGAATTCTGTCTAGAGAGTAGTACAAAATAGGCCACAATCGCTCCTTCCTTGACTTAGTGACACAGATCACATTCACATGTGGAATATTTCCCTTCTCTGTAATCAACCCAGAGTAGCGTCATGCCAGTTCTTCATGGAAATATAGTACAGTGGCATCCAAACCTGTCTTTTAGCAAGCTCAGCTCAAGCTGACCAATGGTTTGATCACACAGAAAATGCCCCAAAGCTTTTGAAGGTGGCTGGCTGTTAGGACATAATGCAGGGCATAACTAATGCATACTGCGCAGGCTACTGCAGCAGTACTAATATGAATAACATCTAGACCCTTCTTCCTTCTAAACTCTGGTCAACATGTCATCTCACAGTTCTATTATATAAATTTCAGTTATATAATATTCAGGACAGGTCATGGCCGTTACTCTTCCATCTAGTCACTTTTTGCCTGCATCCAAATTTCTCAGACTTACCAAGCTGCCTGTCTCATAAGTATGCAGTTTCATTGTGTAACTGTGGTACTCTCTTTGCTTTAACTTGCTTTGTGAAATCAGAATGAAGCAAATTCTGAGTAAACATCAGCAGATGACAATCCAGTATGATACAGTTACATGATCCAGTAAATTAACAGAACTCTAAGTACTCATTTCAAGAAATCCAGTTATTTTTTTTCATATATTCTTTAAATGTTTGCATTGCTCATTTCCTAATCGATCTGATAAAAGGATAATAGGGTGCAAAAGTAATGTGAATAATTCAGTTCTTCCTAACATATTCTGCAGATTCCTCACTACAAAACGCTACTAGTGTTCAATATAATAATTTCTAGTTTTCAATTTAAGACATCTAACCCTTTATCAACTGGGTATTTTTAATTAGACCACCCCTTTTACAGTTAAAACAATACAGTTTACACAATAACCATCATCGTCAGTAAAAAGAAATGCTGCTGGACAACACTGATGCATACATTTTGTGGTACAAATCTGCTGTGATACATGCAACATATTAACAGAATAAACAAAACTTATTTTAACCATTTTCTCTGTTCAATACACATTAACCAGATGTGTGGGCTTGTCCAAAGACATCTTTTAACTATGACCTACGCAACATGACAGACAATATAAAGTCCAAAGTTACATACTTACAATAATGACCGTCTTCATTCCAGTTCAGTCCAGTCTGTTTGATGCAACACATGGGTTCTTAAGATGCTTGTTGGATTTGAATCAGGAAAACCAGTGTTCTTGCCTTGAGTTCTTTTATGAATTCCATTTCCCATAATGCACCAATCCCCTAGTTACTTTAGATCTTGTTTGGATGCCTTAAGACATACAAACCACTAACCTGTGCTGCCATGGACCCAATGAGCTCTAACCTAAGCATCCTTCAGGCTTTCCAAACAGGGAAGGGGATAAGGTGGGAGGGTTGTCATATTGGAAGGACTGGAATGACTGGTTACATCATTATGGCAAGTATATAACTCTGATATCCTATTTATTCAGTCTGTCCGAGCCAACAAATGGGGCAGAATCCCATGCTACAGAGACCCTGAGTGGCATCAGGACAGGAGACCCTTCAGGATGCTGGCACAGGATGTTGCTCTAGCCCTGGAGGTACACCACAACTGTAATGCTTGACAAAGGTATGCATGGATGACCAGGTGGCAACCTCACAAACATGACAGTGAGTAGGTTCTGAACAAGGCATTAGCCTTTGCTATGCCTCACACAAAATGAGGCCTTGGTTTACCAGAAGGAGGTTTGTTGTCAAGTGTATAAATGAATGTGATGCAATCTGATAACAATCCTGAACGTGACACTTTGGATACATTTACCCTCCCCCCCAATCTATTGTGAATGAAAGAAACAAAAAGCTACCTTATCCTTTCTAAATGACTGTGTTCTGTGTAGGTAGAAATGCAACTATGTACCTGCAAGAAATACAATATGTACTCTCCCTTGTTTCTAGAATTCAGAAAGAAGACTGGTAGGTGGATGGGTTGTGAAATATTTGACTCAGAAGCCACTTAGGGAACGGATGAAGGATTTGTCGTTAGTAATACCATATCCCTATGGAAAATCAAATAAGGAGAAGAGGAGGCTAGAGCAGGAATATTGGAAATCCCTCCTGCTAATGTTATTGCTATAAGAAAATAGATTTCAAATATGTGTATTTAAGCTCTGCTGAGAATGTTGGCTCATATGGCAGTTTTGTGAGAACCTCTAGAACAAAATTCAGATCCAAAGGAAGAACTGGGATGCCAATCAGTGGTTTTAATAAAAAGGTACATTTTAGAAATGCCTTGCACAGTTTGTTAAGAGGCTAGTGAATGTTCCAGAAACCTAATGTGATAGCTTGAAACAGCAGCCAACTGGACCTTGATAAGAGAAAAGCTAAGCCTGAATCAAAGAGTTGCATCGAAGCACAGGATGTCTGCTATGAGTGCTGAGAAAGGGTCAGTTTTTTTGTTGGCAAGCCCAAGAAACAAGTCTTTTCTACTTGTTACTGTAGATCTTTAGCTTTTGGAGAGGTTGTTAAAATTCTGACAACTTTCTTAGGAACAGAATCATTCTTAATCACTGGAACTGGTGAAACCAAGTGGTTAGTTTCAGACTGTGCAGATCTGGATGAGGCTCTCAGAAAGGGTGAAAGATCAGATACTGAACTGGATCCAGGACCCAGGGAGGCTCCTTCAAGTGCAACCTTAGCAGGGGAAACTAAATATGCCTGGGTCAAAAGGAAGCTATGAGGATAAGTGTTGGCTTGCACTGCAAAACTTTCTGTAGAAATCTGGACATCGGGGGAAGAAAGCAGTGGGTATGTGTAAAGAAGCCAATGGCTGACTGCTGAGCCAGAGCATCCCTTTGTGGTTGTCTCAGGGGATTATGGCTAAGTAGCCACTGTATTCAGTGTTGGGTACAGTAGCAAAAAGACTGCAGCAGGGAGTGCCCCAGCAACTGAAAATCTTCTTGAGAGAGAGCATTTGGGAAGGCCAATCCCCTTAGTTCTCTAATCTTGAACTATCTTCTGTTTCTTTATTCAGCTGCTTTTTCTGTAATTGTCTTCTTCATACTTTACCTTATTTTTGCTGTGTGCTCTTAAGTGTTCCAAGTGCTTTTATTCAGGTGCATTTATTATACTCATTAGTAGCCTAATTAAATGCATCGGTTATTCTAAGCATTTTTAGCTTTGATCTTGGCATTTGTGCTTTAGGCCAGTTACTTTACATTTAAGAAGGTTCTTATGGTCTACACTCTTGTAGACAAACCCCTTATCAAAACCTTCTCTCTACAAGTCCACCCAAGCATTCAGAACGCTATGTCTAGACAATTCCCATCACTTGCTCCTGGCAACCTGGCCGACATGGACATACTAAGACAGTGTAGCAACTGCCTTATGTTTACTGACAACCCTCTTCTCCTAGCATGCAATTCTTCCACCTGCGAGAAATGCATGCACATCAATAACCTGGAGTCCATGCTCTCTCGCGCCACAGTCACTAATCCTGACAAAGTGGAAGATTGCCAGCACAAACACCACATCACTCACATCACACAGTAAGCACAATACACACACACATGCACACACACACACACACACACACACACACACACACACACACACACACACCCGCACCTATGCAAAGGTCCTCAATAAAAACTTAACTAAACAGCAGAGACCTGCAAAACACACTCAAACATTCCACACACAACACCAAACACATCACACACAGCAGACAACACACCAGTGTCTCACAAACACAGCCCATAAGGCAAAACAATAAACCATCACAGCCCACAAGATATAACAATAAATCAAACACACTAGTCATTGGTGACAATTGTGAGACACACCAATGTCCCCCTCACCAGGCTCGACAAGGAGAAGGTCACTGTCAGTTGTCTGGAGCCAGAATCTGCCACAGCATGCAAGCACTTAAATCTCTGCACAAGTACAAGTACAACTGTACATGTTGCAGTGAATGACTTGAGATGTACCTCCCTGGGCTATATGGAGAGAGACATGATTGAACTCTCAGTGTGTGTGTTCCAGGCATCTTCCAGTGCATGTTTTGTATTTTTTAGATTTTTTTCCCCTAGCAGATTTGTTTGTTTTTCTATTGAATTGTATAGGTTATAGGTCACATTAAAGGTGGGAAAAGTTTTGAAATTATCTATTGTGGTCTCACTTTTTATATCACAAAAACTTGGCATTTTAACAGGGGTGTGTACACTTTTTATATCCATTGTATGTATGTTTCCTAAATATGCAACAAAATCAAGAAGAATTAGGACTTTTGTAATAAAAGAAATACAGTGACTCACACAGCAGAAAGTTGTATAAAGCACCAAATACCAAAGGATAGTAATAAGCAGAACACAGTTTAATAAAGGTAAGCGCTTTCCCATCAAAAGCAACAATGCTTCAACAGACCCAGGAGTTGGTCTGATGAAGCATCATTGTTTTTAATGTGAATGCTTATTATTACCCATTGGTATTTGGTGCTTTACACAACTTCTGCTGAGCAATTTGCTGTATTTCTTCTTTTATTACAAGTTATTCTGGTTTGTGGATTCCAGTGACATTACCTGATGCTTTGCTTTGGTTTTGTGTTAAGATTTAGGATTTTTGCCTGGAAGTGTTTGCATTGGTACTTTTATACCACAAGTAGATTCCGAAGAATCTTTCTTCAGGTTGATGGCAAATGCTGGATGCGTAATGGGGATGAAAGAGGTAACTGGGAACATATGTTCTTCGGGTGTAATGAGTTGAAAGACTTTAAAACTACCCTACTGATTGCCCAGTCAGGAAATATTGAACAAGCAAATAAGTAACTAAGGAAATTATTTTTGACTTGGGATACAGGATCTGCATTGTGCAGACACAGTAAGGCCCTATTAAATTTAATTCTGATGGCTGCCAAAAAGCAATTACTAGAAAATGGAAATCAAAGTCTAAGCCACCCATACATGAAGTCATGAATATTGTAACAGAGATAAAAGTACAGGAAGTGGGATCTTTAAAAAAAAAGGACAGGAGTAAATTACATAGAAAAAAATAGAAATTTTGAGGAAATAACATGCAGAAAATGTTTTGAAGGAGGAATATGTTTAAGAGAAGCCAAGAATTGAACAAGTTATGTAAGGGCAATTTTGGTTTGATTATACTGTACAGAACAATATATGTGATGTATAATGTTTGTAAATGAGAACTTGTTAATATGGTTTGATTACATTTGTATAAATTTAAGTCTGCCTATGTCACAAGTGATAATTCATTAAGGGTGTTAAAAAAGCCATCTGGATAATGTTACATTGGAGGCTTTCTTGCCCATCCTGTTTGAGGTAAAGGATACGAACAACTGATCATCTTTTATGAATGGACTGGTTCTGTGGAGGTAGAATCTGAGCTTCCCGTAGACATTCAAAGTATGTGACAGATACTCTCCTTTATTACAATTATTATTTAAAATACTTGTAAATGTATTGGTTGATTTAGATTATTCTCTGATGCTACTTTTGGAATAAAAGATGGGTTTGTTCTTAGGGAGACCCTGTCCTTATGGAAAGACTTAAATATTGCGGAGAAGATAACAATGCATGTAGAGCTGAAATCCTTCTGGCTGATCTAAGTGCGACCAAAAACAACGTTTTCCATGATAAAAACACAAGGTCCAAAGAAGTGGCTGGCTTATAAAGAGGTTTAGTTAAGGTCTCTAGGATGAAACTGACATACCTTACAGTACAGGTATATTTCTTTTGCATCCACCAGGAAAAGATTTAAGTCCTCCCTGGGATAATTATATAATGTGAAATCACATCAACTGTAATAAGGAAATGTGGTATTTTAACATGTTTTAATTTAATTCCTCATCTCTAATCATACCCAAAGAGTCCCATGAGTCTTTAATAAAAGAAGGTGTACTTTCAGTAACCTAATTAGGAATCTTGTCATGATACAATGAGATACATTCTGTCTTAGACCATGCAGCCAAAACAATAGGGCTTAATGGATCGTCTTCTAGGTCTTTGAGTTCTTTGCATATTCCAAAAACTGCTGTCAAGGAGTTAGGGGTATATAACAAATTATACACATCAGTATCAATTAAATTGTTGTTATTACATTCAACAATTCAAGTTCAACCCTCAAATATTCCAAATTAAGTTCTCTTTTAGAAAAATACTTCATTAAACTCTCCTTTGTTCAACATCAGCATCATAATAACAGATTCACACAATTAAATTGTTTTAAGTGCTGGCAGCAAGGGAGGACTGAATGTACTACATTTACTCAGACAACGTATTGACATACAAACCACTCAATGGGCTGTTTAAATTAAGCTTAAGCACACATACTTTAAGAGATAGAAACATTTTTCATAATGTTTGTTCTGAGGGTGAGAATGAATGAAAAGCCTTTTTTCAAGCATATTCATTTCAGGGAAAAAAAATTCTAAGCTTGCTTTCCCCCTTTCCTGTGGCAGGTTTTGTCCAGATACGGATTTGCTGTGTCCAGGACTGTTTGTGAGCTCCTAAGGCCCCCCCCCCCCCACTTAACTGGGGTTAAACTATTCCTGGCGCCATAAAGTCTGTTCTTCAAAATTTCCCTTGCAACTAGCCAGCTTTTTAGTTTTAGCACTCAAATCTGTTTTTTGAGCTCAGCACTTGTTCAGAACTCATTGTAAGCAGTAAATATGTTACAAATTACTACAGTACTCAACTTTCCTCACTTGTCTACAGGAAAACAGTTTTTAGTACTTAATAAGCACCTATTCAGGCATGTCTAAAGGTCAGCTCCCGGTGTTTTCTCTTGTCTACCTGATGAATCTGGGCATCTTGGGACAATGCAGCAATTGCCTCATGTACACAGACAACCCTCTCCTCCTACCACCCAACACTACGATCTGTGAAAGATGCACTTATATAGCCAAACTGGAAGTAAAGCTCTCTTCACCAAAGACTGGCCTAGACAGTCAAGAGGAGAAGGTAAACACTTGCACTGCACCACACTCATCACATAGTCCCTAAAAACCTACACCATCAAAACACACACACAGAAGCACAAAACACACACCTATATTCGTGGAGGCTCTCAGTACAAATCTGCCCAAACAACAGAGACCTCCAAAGCAGAAATGAAAGCAACCTCCACCCCCCCCAACACAATCCAAATGGCACATAGCCCACATACTCAGTGTGCCACTCAACTACAGCCCATAAGGCATAACGTACACAACACTCTAGTCATAGGTGACCCTATAGTCAGGCACACCAATGTTCCACTCACCAGGCTAAACAAGGAAAAAGTTACTGTCAGCTGCCTGTCAGGTGCCAGGATCCGCCACATAACGCATGCACTCAGATCATTCCACAAGTACAAATATGACTCTGTCATTGTCCATGTTGGTGTGAGTGACCTGAGATGTACCTCCCTGGACTACATGAAAAGAGACATGGAGGAGCTGTCAGATCTTGTAGCCCAGGCAGGTATGACCCTAGCCCTGAGTAGCATCTTGCCATCACCCAGAATGATACCACAGTACAAGGACAAAATGATTGACTTTAACAACTGGCTAAGCTTCTGGTGTCATTCTAAGGGAATCCAGTATCTGTCTGCCTGCGATGACATGATCGACAGACAATGCTGCTTTGCCAGAGATGGCCTGCACCTGTTGCCCTTGGGATTCTGGATACTGGCAAAGGCTCTTGCCACCCCTATGGTGCCTTTTTTAGGCAAGGTTCAAATGACAAATTCACCACCGTAACAGGTACAAGCAAGCAAAATCTGAGGGTAATGCTACTCAATGCTAGAAGTCTAAACCTCAAAATGCACTCACTCAAGGCACTCCTTAAAATGGAGAACATTGACATCTGTGCAGTGACAGAGACCTGGTTCAAAGCTCCAGGGAGCACCCCTGCATTACCAGGGTATAATTCATACCACACCTTTCTGCCACCAAACCCAGACTGAAACACTACAGGTGGAGGTGTGTCCATATTCATTAAGGATATCCACACCTCCAAGCTAGTTGCTCTGCATAATGCATCCGAGATTATCCAAGTTCAACTAACTCTGCGCAAAAACACAATCCAGACTGTAGCTTGCTACAGACCCCCCACCATGCCCCAGGATTCCCACTCCTCTTTTCTTGATACACTGGAAAACATTAAGGTACAACCCAACACTCTAACAATGGGTGATTTCAACTACCCTAGCATTAACTGGGAAAACTACTCATGTACCAACTCTTTTGCTTTCTGGAAATCATCAATTCCAATGCCTTGGATCAACTTATCCACACGCCCACCAGGGGCAGCAATATCCTAGACCTGGTCATCACCAACATGGGTGATCGGTGTTCCACACCAGAGGTCAGCTCCTCGTTGGTCAGATCCGACCACAAGCTAATCACCACAGACATCCACATCCCGCTCCCACCCCCAATTAGGAAAACAACCGTAACAAATTTCTCCAGAGCCAGCTTCACACTTCTTAAGACAGAAGTGGCAAACTTCACGAGACCCATGCAGATGGACAATAGAGGTACGACTGCTGAATCCTACACAAATGCACTTTATAAGCACTTACACGAGTGCATGGATCGTGCTATCCCTAACAGAACCAAGATGCTATCCTCCAAAAAAGGAAGTCAATCTGGTGGTCTTCTGCCATAAACAAACTCTACAACAGAAGAAAGAAACTGTTGCAAAAAAGAGTAAAATCCCACGATTGGAGGAACTCCCTGGTCAGCCTCAGTAAGAAGCTGAGATCCCTCATAAAATCCTCCAAAGCTAGTTATGAAAACGAAATTGCCACGGATTCTAAAGACAACCACAAAACATTCTATAGCTATGTCAAGAATCTCAATGGCAACACTCAGATCTGCTCTGAGTTACAGCACAATGACACTAAATATACAGAACCAACTGATATTGCCAAAATCCTGGCAGATAGGTTCAGTGCTAACTTTACCCCCCTCTCACTCCCTAAAGGGCCCATCTTTATAACGGAAGAATGCAAAGGTCCTGTAATCATGGCTGCACAGCTACCTCACTCTCCAAAGCCAAGAACACAACATCCATGGGACCTGACAACATCCCAGGCTGCCTTCTACATGAACTACAGAATGAACTGGCACCCCACCTAAGTACCATGATTAATCATAGCCTCACCTCAGGCTTTGTGCCCATTGAATGGCGCACCAGGACAGTTATCCCACTCCACAAAGGGGGGGCCACAACAGACTCCGGGAACTACCAACCCATTAGCCTGAGGAGCCTGGTCTGCAAGGCCATGGAACGTATCATCATGGAACTCATAAACAGATATTGGAGATCTCCAAACTCTGGACCCCACACAGTTTGGGTTTGTAAAAGGCAGATCATGTCTCCTAAACCTGATACACTTCTTTGAAGTAGTCACCAGAGCCATAGATGAGGGTAAGGTGGTTCACACAGCCTATCTAGAGCTCGCCAAAGCATTCAACACCATCCCCCACTCTGGAATTATAGATAAACTCACTAAACTAGGTATAAATCCCTATGTCACAAGATGGGTTGCCAACTGACTTACTGACAGAACCCACACTGTGAAAGCAGCAGACTCCAAATCAGACCTTTAGACCAGTGACAAGTGGAGTACCACAGGGTTCAGTCCTGGGTCCTCTCCTGTTTGGTATCTACTTCTCTGAAGTACAGGCTAACACAGAAGGTCTTTGGCTAACTAAATTCGCAGATGACTGCAAACTAGGAACCATAATCAAAACTCCTAACGATGTGGACATCCTACAAAAGGGCCTCACTGAGACAGATGCCTGGTGTCAAAGTCATGGTCTCAAACTCAATGCCAAAAAGTGCATTGCCGTCCCCTTTGGTAAAAACTCTGTACCCATGAACTACCACATAGGTGGTAGTCTACTTAACACCGAAAGTGTGATAAGAGACCTTGGGACACAGGTGGACAGTAGTCTCTCCTTTGATAATCGCATTGCCACAGTGGTCAGGAAATCCTTCTAAGTGGCACACCATCACAAAAGGTTACTCATCCAGAAAAAAAAGAGGTCATTGTTCCCCTCTACTCATCACTCATCAGACCCATTATAGAGTATAACGCCCCTTTTGGTATGTACCTCACAAGACATTTACAACTGGAAAGGCCGCAAAAATACCTCACAAAGAGGATTACTGGCCTCAAACAGATGCCTTACGCAGACCGTCTCAAAAAACTCCAGCTTTACTCCGTCGCATATCGCCTACCCAGAGGCAATCTCTGCCTAACATACAAAGCTACGTCAAACCCAGAGCTGTTGGACATGCTCCACTTAAAGAAATCCCAATCCCTCCAAGCTACATGCTCTAGGGACCTAAACCTTGTCACCACAATAAACCGAACATGCTGGAGGGATACATTCATGTCCCAGAGACTTCCCATACTCTGGAACAGACTACTTATCTATGTCAAACAGAGCTCCTCATTAGCACTCTTCAAGAAAAAATCTTGATGATTGGATGGGTAATAGGAAATTCACCCCGGGGATCACTTCTCTGGTTCTGCTTGACAGGGGCACAGGAAAATAATTTTCTTGGGTGGCGAAAGCCAGGGTACCTTTTTGGCTAGGCTTGTATAGGCCCTAGGGCCAATAGCCTAGTACCTACCTATGAACCTAAGAATAAATTCTGTTAAAGACAGCACCATGTTCTGGAAATTGTTAGAAAACTTCCAGCAACCATTCAGCCCCCTTTAGGCCTTCTTGTGGTTAATGTTGCTTCAGTTGAGGAACTGCTAACAGAACAAAGACAACATAGGGTCATAGGTAGTCACTTGTCATGCTGTTCAGAAAGCCAACAGGGAGGCTAGCCCAATTAACAAAAGTCCCAGGGCAGTGTCTATATAAGTGATTTGCTCAGGAGTCATACAGCAGGGAAATGGAGGTTAGCCACACAAAACATGGACTACAGGAAACAGCTCATAGCCTTAATCATCTGTGCTGCCACACAAACGTCCATGTTGACATCCATCAACTTGATTAGCACATCTGATATGTCCCGAATACAATTCCTTGTACAATTTATCAGGGGTATTGGAACATAGCTAGAAGGCAGGTGCTGTCTCAGTTATAACCTCATGTCTAGCTACTACTGGATTCATGGGGGGGAGGCTTTATTTTTAATTATCCTTGGTATATGACAAAATACAGAGCATACAAAATTACTTCACCTCTGGAGATGTAAATGGTTCTGCATGCACATTATTAAGCATTACATGTGAACCCGCGGTGGTGGTGCTGCGGTAGCTTTGTCGCCTCACAGTAAGACGCTGTCCGGTTCAATTCTCAACTACAGCGTCTTCTGCGTGGAGACATGAGTGAATGGGTGTACCTTCGTTGAAGGTTGTGTGTCAGGCCTGGCAAGCCAGTACGTAAAAATTAACTGCCAATCATTAGCGGACCGGAGTTCCGCTGTGGCGTTCCCTAACCGGGAAAAGCCGAAAGACACAAACAAACAAGTTCTAAAAAGAAAATGATTGCTGCAATTAGCATAGACTTCTGTGTCACTTAAAACTCATTACAACCGAGTGACGTCTCCAGGTGTTTCTGCAGTTACAGCCCACTGGCACCTCAAGGTGTCAAATATTGCTTGTTCATATTTGTATTAATTTCAAAACCATGCTACACACAAGTATTAAAAGATTTCATCTTAAAGCATACACAATGGCCAAAACAATTGTACTGATTTTTGACCTCTGTCTAGTGCAGATAAAGGGAGATTAATTGTTGTTCATATATTTATTTATATAGTCATACATTTCATGTTTTTCTAAATATCTTAAAAACCAAACAGCACAAACAGAACTGCGTAATCTCAAATGAAAGCAGTCAGTTGTATGAATAAAATACTGCTGACAGTACATCTGTAAGAGTAGTTGCTGAGATATTGTAGGCTTTTTACAAAATATTACAAACCTAATAATTACTGTGTTATCTGTGACTTATAAAATTCAGTTTAAGATCTGGAACCTAAAGAATACCACCACTATAAAACCAGTTTGTGATGAAAAGTTTGCCGTTTACATTTCTTTAGTAACCCCTATGTTTCCAGAGATATGAACATTTGCTAGAAATGTGAGGGCATAATTTAGTTCTGTCAAAAAGCTTAGGTTCTTGCTCATTGGACGTTACTGTGCAAACTTTCACAGCATCACTGGAGGCTGGAGGAAATGAGTTAGCAGAACTCAAACAGCTGATAACGTAGTAATTTCCATTTAGAAACTACCATTGCACAGTTTGTCTACTTTCTTTAGAACATGCCTTTTCTTCTCACAACTTTCTAAATGCTCTTTCTGGTGTGGTAAGATCATACATACTGACCTGGCCAAATGTAAGGTTGTGAATATCTGCCTCACATGATTTTAAGAGCACCTGTATAGTGGGATTCTACAGGAGTTAAAAACATGATTTTCTGGAAATTCTATTTACATAATTAGTAACATATCTAATACCACACATTAAAATTAATATATCTGGCAAAATACTGTACATGTAAAATGAACTCAGCATTATCACTTTTTCCAGCTGATATAAAACAAAGCCATAAAATAACACTAAGCTCAATGTATAATAGGCAACCTGAACTTATCTGCCTTCTGTTTGCTGTTGTCTTTTTCCCCCTTCTTCTACAGAGTGGTACAGAACCAGTTTCTCTCTTCTGTGCTTTACCCTTTGGGCATCCTCCTACTTCTGCATTAACTTTTTTTTCTTTGGTACTTTGGGGTTATCTCTACTAACTTTTGTAGATTTGAAAAATCCACACTTTTATAGGCCCTATGAACTGTGAACTATTATCAACTTTCTTCTCTAATCATTTGTGCATGCAGTATTTTATCATTTGTGCTACTTGCAACTGACAAAAATATATCTCCACCACCATCATTCTCTTCATACGTGTATAAATGCCAACAGTTAGAAGTAATGGCAACAGTTAAAAAACAAAGTAATGCTGACACAGACTGAGGGCAAGTGTTTTAGCTGTGAATAATGAAACAAGCAGGAAAGTATTGTTTCATCCCTTTTACTTTTTATTTATTTATTTTATCTTTGGCTATTTTTGTGTGTTACTGCATTTTTCGTAAACTTTGTAAAATTTCGCAAAAATATTTCCAGTCAATATGCTGTACGTTTAACAGTTTCCAGTATTTCTTTATGTAACAATCACTTCCTGTTCAGAATATTTCTTTATGTAACAATCACTTCCTGTTCAGAATATTTAAGAACTAATCTCATATGAACAAAATTATCAACTAAGTTTTAACTGTTGCCATTTTTTAATGAATTGTTTTTCTACTTTATAAGCAAAATCACTTCAAAACTCTCAAAACGTGGTAACCATCTGTATGTTCAAGTAAGAGAGGAAAGAAAATGATTAGCATGTAAACTTTTGAAAATGAATCCTGTTCTTTTTTCTAATCTCACAAAATCAATTTTCGGGTTGCCACCAGACCTTGAGTCACAGTTACTGGCTCCAAATAATTCCTCTAGAAATGAATCATAAAATAAATTCACTGGGAATAAGTCAAGGAGTAGGAATAACTTGTACTCTCCATGTCCATCCATATCTATTACAGGGAGTGAACCTATACCTTGAACAGTGCCTTATACAAGAACCTATTTGCTCTTTACAGCCTGATGCATTTTAAAAGTCCCTAACTTAATGTAAACAAACAGAATATTCCAAAGGCACAGCATACTAGAATAATTAGAAATACTATAAATTTTAATAAGAAAAGTGAAGCTACTGACTTTGAAATTAGGCTTTTTTTGCAGGGGCTATCCAAATTACTTACTTTGCAAATAATAACTGTTTAGTAAGCAAAGTACAAGAACCTACAACCATGGTTCTATGGTAAAGGTCAACTCAGGAAGGATGGTGATGTTACTTCCAAGAATTACTCTCAACTGTCCAGATTTTCACAAAATGTCCAGAATTTTATTTTATATTTTCTTCTGTTCCTCATAAAACATCTGGTTTTCCAGCAAGTCACTGAGGACTGAAGTCACAAAATAATAACATACATTTGAGTTTCAGACTTCATATCCTGCAGAAAATGCATGCCAACACAAATCCTGTTATTATGGCAAAATTCAAAATTTATAAGAGCAATGTTTAAAATCTGTCCCTATTTTGGGGCATTTTCTCCCCATTATTTTAAGCTTTGTCCAGATTTCTTGTACTAAGTTGAGTGGTATGCATTAGGCCCAAATGCAAGGTACACATATTTGCATACCGTTTACATTTCTACCTGAAAAAGTACAGGATGTTAATCATAAAACATTGTGCTACATTACAAAATAACGTACAGGTATTTCAGAACCACTTTTTACACTTAGATATGCTAAGTACTGGAAAGAGCATTTTGATTTGTATGTTCAAAATAAAGAAGGCAGCTCCTGGTTAAAATCCTGTTTACACTGCAGTACAAATGAATAAAACATTAACGGTAAAGCATCAGTTGGTAAGATAATAAAGCACAATAAAAAAAGCAATTTACTGTGAACATTTTAATAAAGAAAAAGCAAAGCTTTCAGGTTACAAAACCCTTCATCAGTGCAGGATAAAGCAATCAGTTAGGGTGCATTTAAATACATCAACCTATTAAGCACAGCCAATAATTAATCGTTCTTTCTCAATTATTGCATTTCATAGCAGTCAGATGTTTTAAATACCCGGTAATGCACAAATAATAACATATACACATATGTTGTCAGGAATACTGCTACAATGATCAGTAGGACATCTACTGTTATGGTAAATTCTTACACAACTGTACCATTTTTAGATGAATACAAAAATGCTTCGGAATGTAAAAAAGTCAGGTGGAAAGTAGCTTTGGTGTCTGAGAAAGTGCCTGGTTTAAACAAAGTTATTAATATTAAATGGATCTTGAAAGCTCAGAACATTTGATTAAAGATTTTGGGTTATTTTAATACTAATATGATTGCTGATGTTCTTTGTATTTTTTTTTTTCATTTAGAATCAAAGGAATTGTTATTTAAGAATGAAAGTGTCAGCTGAAGTCATTATTTATAGGGACTTTTTCTTAATGGACTGCTTGTTCTGATGACGTTCTTGGATTGTTAAAGAAAGGACAGTTGTGTAAAATCTTAACATAACAGTAGCTGTCCTCCTCTTCACTTCTGCGGTGTTTCTTACATAAGGGATTTCCCAAGGATAGGCCAATGACAGGCCAGTACACCAAAGCCTTTAGTATTTAAAAGTGCTGTATGTCACACACATGCTCTCTGCGCAAGGCGTAGGGAATAAAGGTAGCACAAGGATGCACACACTTCAGAACTGAAAAGCCCCAAGAGGAACAGAAAGTCCACAGGGGCCAGGAGGAATATGTGCATCCAGAAAGAGGAGAGAGGAACCCTGACAAGGAGAGCAAGGAAAACTGAAGGGAGAGGGAGCAAACACTTCAACAGTGAAGAGAAGGACATGTAATGTCATAAGATTTTACACAACTGCAATATGTCCTTACATATTAGTGATGCAGTATTCCTTATGGAAGGGAGAGTACAAAAACTCAAAAGAAAACCTGGGAGGAGGATGGCAGTGAACAGCCCTCATGAAATCCATGAGGGACACCCCTGGCAAAGCCCGCTCTACCCTAGAAATGACATTCAACTTATAACTCTCAGTGAAGGTATGGACAGAAGACTAAGTGGCATGCATCAAGGATGGAACTGGTATACAGGCCCTGGAAAAGCACCAGGGAAAGCAACACCTCTAGTAGAGTGAGCCTTTACTGAAGACAGAAGACATTTGCCATGAAAAGATAACAAAAAAAAAATGGCTTTAGAAATCCAGGAAGAGATGATATGCTTAGAAGGAGTGACACCCAAAGACCTGGGATGAAAAGAAACAAGGCTGCTCAGATTTGGGAATACTTTTAGATGACCTTCTGCATCACTGTTGCATTATTCTTCACAGAAGGGATTTCTTGCCCAGGGAAGCTTGACGCTAGTCCAGTATAAAAAAGCCTAAAAAGATCTTATAAGCACCATACATCACATTTATGCTGTCTGCACAGAACTTACGGCATAAAAGGGATATACAGATGTAACTACCTAAAATTTTTTTTTGCTGCCAGTTCGAAAGCCATTTTTGCCAGTTGGTCTGACCATCTTGTTGCTGTACTGAATTTTTAGCAACACCAGATAAGTACCCTGTTTTTTTTTTTTTTTTACTTTTCTTGGTCTTGTATTTTATTTTTCTATCTAGAGTTCATGTCATCCATGAAGGGAAAAATGTCAGTATGGGAGGCGGATTCCCCACAAGGATGGTCACTAATAGTAGTGTTTTTTTTTTTTTTTTTTGGGGCGTTTCCCATGACCATACCTCGTAGTATATGCAAGGCATTTACCATTTGTCTTCCCTGGCCATTTATTTTGAAAAGCAATGGTTTAAACAGTTAGTCCAGGGTACCACGGCAGAATCCTTTAACCCTGAGATACTCCTGCTAGGTAAAAATAAGGCCAAAAGGTCTTGTCTGGATTCTTTAGCTGTCCAGCCTCCACTGGACATCCCCCTAGAAGCAGATAATAGCTCAGTAGGTCATTCAGTGTCTACATCAGATTCCTCTGTCACTATCCCACCATGGATGGGGCTTTTTGCATGTTCTTTGAGAATTTGCAGGCATCTGCTCCTGATTTTGAGTACCTCAGACCTAGGGTGGGGGGTGGGGGGGCTTCTCTTGGTCACCTGAAAGTTCGGGGTCTTTGGTCTCTCCATCAGAAGTTAAACCATATCAACATCAAAGACATGAGAGCTCCGATTCTGGCCTTTCAGGCTTTTCACCCCATGTTCTCTCCAAGCCCCTTGAAGGTGTACGCAGACAGCACTACAGTGATGTGGTGTGTCACCAAGCAGGATGGGGCTTTAGGTTTGGGAAGCTATCAATTAACTCTTCAGGCAATATACATTACTTCTGAGCACAATCTACTTGCAGACTCTCTGAGCAGGTCCAAAACAGGCTCGTGAATGGATGCTTCACAGAGGTGTGTTTCTGGACATTGTCCATTGGTGGGTATTCTTCAGGTAGATAGTTTTACATTCCCTCTGAATAGGCACTTCCTCTTTTCTGTTCTAGAGTGTCATGCCACCTGGTGTGGAAGACAGTTGCCCTTCCCTTTCCTTGGAAGGGGGATGTTTCTTTATGCTTTCTCTCCTCTTCCTCTACTTCCAAGAGTCCTGAAGATTATTCAGCAGAACTCCCCAAAAATCTTGCTATTGATTCCCTTTTGGCCAAGACATTGGCTGAGACAGAACTCGTTCCCCCTCTTAATGCAAATGGGCAGGGGCAATCACCACAAGTTACTTCACCAGTTGGATCTCCTCACACAGCACAAGGGATCTTTCATACATCCACATTTGTCCACTCTGCAACTGACATTGTAGGTGAAATGGTTTTGATCCATCTCAGGCACCTCTTTTCTGAGGACATGCTCAGGGTTTTACAGGAGGCAAGGCAATCCTCGACCAGAAAATCTTATGTCCAAATGGAAAAGATATTCAGTCTGGTGCCATGCTCACAGCCAGAGCCCTTTTTCAGTGGGGGCCCCTCTGGTAATCTCTTATTTGTGTGACTTGCTCCAGTCTGGCTTGGCCTATACTTCTGTGAAAGTCCATTTTTCAGACATTTCTGATGTCTGCCCTTGAATACTCCTTTGACTTCTTGTTTTGAGGTCAAGCAGTTTCTTAAAGGCATCCTGCATATTAGACCTCCAAGAAAAACCTATTCCTCCTCCTTGGGACCTTAATTTTGTTTGGGAAAAATTGACTTAGGCTCCTTTTGAGCCTGCAGATTTTCTTCTTTGCAACATCGTACCTGGAAGACTGTTTTGTTGCTGGCTCATACTTCTGTTCAGAGGGTTTCTGAACTTGAGGTCCTTATGGCCGTTCTTCCTTTTCTGTTTTTTTTTCACAGGAGCAGCGTGTCCCTTTGTACTAATCCTTCTTTTATGTCCAAGGTAGTAAATAAGTTGTCCTTGAATCATTTGGTACACCTCCCTTCCTTTTTCCCTCCTCCTTTGTCTGCTAGTGAGAGGGTCCTGCACACCTTGGCTTTGCACAGACAGCTCAGGTACTATTTGGATAAAACTCGGAATATTCATAAGTCTGATCAGCTTTTTGTTTCCTTTTATCCCAGGTCTTTTGGTTTGGCTGTTTCAAAGCAACCCATCTTCTCCTGGATGTCTTTTCATGGCAAATCTCTGTCTACTTCTGTTAGAGCTCATCCCACTAGGGCTATTGCCTCTTCAAGGGGTTGGACACCAATTCCATCCTTGAAGCTGCTACTTGGTCTTCACAGCATTCCCTTACTAAGCATTATAAGCTGAATATGGTTTCTAGGGCCTAAGTTTTGCTGAAACCATTTTGTGTGTGTTTGTTGAAGGCTCTTCTCAGCCTTCTACCTTCCATTCTGTTTCTTCAGCTTTGTTACTCTCCCTTCTATGAAGAATACTGCAACAATGACACAGAAGTATGCACTACAGTTGTGCAAAATCTTACCATAACAGTAGATGTCCTTCTCTTCACTGTTGCAGTATTTGATCCCTCCCACCAACCCCATTGTTAGTTCTGTATTTTTTTCCTTCTGGGTGTACATGGACTCCTTTGTCCTGTGGTGACTGTTCTCTTCTGGGGCAATTCAGTTCTAGGTAGTTGCATCTGTATATCCCTTTTTGCCCTAGATTCTATGCAGGGAGCATAAATGTGATGTACGGTGCATACTATCTTTTTTAGGCTTTTTCATACTGGCCAAGTGTCTGGCTGCCCTGGGTGGTAAATCCCTTCTATGAAGAATACTGCAGCAGTGAAGAGAAGGACATCTACTGTTATGGGAAGATTTTACACAACTATACTCTTTATCCAGACAATATCTGAGCTATCTAGGCAAGTCCAAAGTGTGAAGAACCTTTTAACTGGCAGACTGTGAAGGAAAAAAGGAAGGTGAATGAATAGATTGATTAAGGGACAACCCATTGACCGCCATGGGCATAAAAGAAGGATTAGTATGAAGAGACGCCCTGCCTTGTAGAAAACTAAGAAAGGAGGGACAGCCATAATAGCCTGAAGTTCAGAAACCCTTTTGGCTGTAGTAAGAGCCAAAAGAACAGTCTTCCACATACAATGTTGCAAAGAAGCTGAAGCAGCAGGCTCAAAAGAAGCCTGAGTCAAACTTTCAAGAACAAAACCGAGGTCCCAGTAAGGTGGAATATGCTTCTTGGGAAACCGGAAATAAAGGATGTCTGAAAAACTGTTTGGCCTCAAATCAAGAGGCCAGAGAAGGAGTCATGGGCAGACAAGCACAGATTGCTGATAGGTGAGCTTTAACTGAAGAAAATGCCAACCCAGCAAGGAGCAGATCACGCAAATAAGAAAGGACCAGAGGAACCTCCAGAGACAGAGGATCCTGATAGCAAGAGAGGTACCATATAGAAAAATTCTTCCATTTGGACAAATATGATTTCCTGGTAATGGGCTTCCTGCCCACCTGCAGGACCCAAAGCACAACTTCAGAAAAAGGTGCACAAAAAGGATCAAAACCCTATCATCCACAGCATCAGTTGAACAGTGGACAAGTGAGTAAAGATAAGAGACCCCTTATCTTGTGTGAGAAGGTTCATCTGGTGGGTTAACTTGTGGTGACTGCCTCTGGCCAAGTGAGAAAGCAGGGGGAAAGTACAGTTGTGTACCTACCATAAATGTAGATGTTTGAGTGTATTCACTGTTGCAGTCATTACACGTGGGTTATCCTGCTGGCAGGCTACCCGCAGTCGGCCTGAATTCCAAAGTCTTGGTCCGGCATCGGTTGCTGTCACCTCTTCCCTGACGTCAGTGCGCCAGGGGTATAAAAGATGCAGCTGACACCATTTTCTTCAGTTTTTCTTGCCCCAGATGTCAGGTGCCCTCAAAAGGGTAGGCTAAAAATTATGCCAAAAAAAAAGCATGCACTAAAATAAAACATTACCTTCATCTACAAGCAAATACACCACATAGGTTGTATAGAATAGAGAAGTACAGATAAGCCCCAGCAAAGAAAGGGGGGTGGTGGGTGGGCAACCTGGACTGCAACAGTGAATACACTCTAACATCTACATTTATGGTAGGTACACAACTGTACTATGTTCATCATGTTTCACTGTTGCAGTCATTACACTTGGGTTGAATCCCAAAGCTGAGGTTGGATGGCTGGGTCTAAATAGAATTAGGAGTGGCTATGAGGCCCTGCAGAACTGCAGTGGCAAAGCCTGCTCTGGATTTAGAGTAAAGAGGTAAGTGGTAGTGCTTTGTAAAAGTGTGCACTGAAGTCCAAGTTGCAGCCTCTAAAATGTCTTTGGTTGGTACTCCTCTGAGGAAGGCTGAAGTGGCTGCTGCTCTGGTTGAATGTGGCCTAATGCCCTTAGGCACTGATTTCCCATGCTGTGAATAACAGAAATGAATGCAGTGACCTATCCATTTTGAAATATTCTGCTTTGAGATAGCCTTTCCTTGTGATCCTGCAGCATATGCCACTAAGAGTTGCTCAGTCTTTCTGAAAGCTTTAGTTCTGTCCAAGTAGAAGTGTAGCTGTCTGTGTATGTCCAAAGAATGCAGAAGTCTCTCACCCTTATTATGTGGGTTTGGATAAAAGGTAGGCAAATGAATGGTTTGGCTAAGGGCCACACTGGACACTACCTTAGGCATAAATGTTGGATTTGTCCTCAGAGAAACCCTGTGTGGATGGAAAATTATGAAAGGTTCCACAGCCATTAGTGCCTGTAACTCTGAGATTCTTTTGCCGAGGTTATTGCTAGCAGCAGAGCTGTTTTCCATGATAAGAATTTTATCTCAGCTGTATTGGCTGGCTCAAAAGGAGGCAGTGTGAGTTTTTCCAAGACATAATTGAGGTCCCATGCAGATATCGGCACTCTCCTTGGAGGTCTTATGTTTTTGGCCGCTCTGAGGTACTGCCTTAGCAGTGGATGTGAAAAAATAGGTAAATCCGTATTGTAATGAGCTGAAATGGCAGAGGCATGGATCTTAATTGATGAAAAGGATAGGCCTTTGTCCAGCATCTCAGTTAAGTATTGTAAAATCTGAGGGATATTTGGTACAAGCATGTCAATTCCTTGTGTCTGGTTCCAAGCACAGAATCTCTTCCATTTTTCTGCATAAGATCTTCTGGTACTGGGCCTCCTGGCCTCCAAAAACATCCATAACTGCTTTAGAGAGAGGTGTGTTCTGAATGGTTACATTATCCACCATGCTGTTAGATTTAGGGTTCTGAGCTGGCTGTGCAGGATCTGATTGTTTTGTTGGGTCAGTAAGTGAGGAATTTGAGGTAATGTCCAGGCTGGGCCTTGAGACAAGCTATTTAGGATTGGGTACCAGTGCTGGTGGGGCCAGTCTGGGGCAATCAGTATCATTTTTGGCTTCTCTTGTCTGACCTTTAGGAGTACCTTGGGGAGGAGAGGCAGTGGAGGAAAGGCATATACTGTAAGGGTTTTCCAGCTGAATGATAGAGCATCCACTTTCCATGCTTGCTTGTGATAAGTCCTTGTGCAGAATCTCTGTAGTTGTCAGTTGTGAGGGGAGGCAAATAGATCTATGTCTGGGCATCACCATTTCCTTGTTATCATGCTGAAGATTTGTGGATCCACTTTCCACTCGTGAGGATCCATGAGGCTCCTGCTTAGTTCGTCTGCCAGAGTATTTGTCTTTCCTGGCAGGAATTGTGCTTGCAGGTGTACTTGAAAAGTCAGTTCTGTGTTCCACAAAGTCATGGCTTGTCTGCAGAGGGGGTAGGAATGTGTGCCTCCCTGCTTGTTTATGTACCACATGACTGTAGTATTGTCCGTCTTTATCAGCAGTTGTCCTGGATGAAGTAGATCCTTGAAGGCTGTCAGGGCATTCTGAACAGCTAGCATCTCTTTTTGATTGATATGAAGATGCATTTGGCTTGCGGGCCATGTGCCCTGAATACATTTTCCTGCCATGTGGGCCCCCCAGGCATAATCTGATGCATCTGTTGTTAGTGTCTGCCTGGCTGTGGGTAAAGTGAATGGCTGTCCCTTGTTGTGGTGACAGGCCTGTGCCCACCATCGAAACTCCTGTTGCAGGCAGGGAATGAGGGTAATTAATGCTTCCAGGCTGTGGCAATGTTGAGTCCAAACACTTTTTAGATACCATTGTAGTTTCCTCATATGCAGTCTTGCATATGGAATTAGCAGAATACAGGATGCCATGAAGCTCAAAGACTGCAGAATATTTTTTGCAGATAACTTGGTCTTTGTTGCCAACATTTTGAAGTAAGAAGTCAGTTGCCTTTGTTTGTCTGGCATGAGATAAGCCATCTGGGCAGTTGTATTTAAGCTTGCACCCAGGAATATTATCTCTTGAGAGGGTACTAGCTTTGATTTATTTTCGTTTACTGTGTACCCTAGGAAAATTAGTAATCTTTTTACAAACGCCAGATGCTTTAGTAGAATGCCCTGGTTCTCTGCTTGAATAAGGCAGTCATCCAAGTAAGGATATATTTGAATTCCTCTTTGTATGCAAAATGCAATTACTGGTGCCAGGCGTTTTGTGAAGACCCTGGGTGCAGTAGATAAGCCAAAGGGCAGTGCAGAGAATTGGTAATGCATGGAGCCAGCTATGAATCTGAGGTATCTTCTGCAAGATTGTCTGATTGAGACATGCAGGTATGCCTCTTTCAGGTCCAAAGTTACAAGCCAAGTCTTCTTGCCCATCATGGGCAGAAGCTGCTGTAGAGTCAACATTTTGAATTTTGGAACGTCCAGAAATGTGTTTAGAATAGACAGGTCCAGTATTGGTCTCCAGGCTTTGTCCTTTCTGGGTACCAAGAAAAGTCTTGAGTAAAATCCTTGTCCCTGCTCTTGCTGTGGTACTCGCTGAATGGCCCTCATGTCCATGAGAGATGAAACTTGTTTTTGTGCCTCTACCCATTGATTGTGTGGCAGGTCTGACATACCTTTTGCCCTTGGCAGGGTGTGAAAGTGGAACCTGTAGTCCTGAGACACTATATTCAAGACCCATTTGTCCTGGGTGATCATGTGCCAATTTTGTAAAAAAAGTGCTAGTTTTCCCCCTAAGGGGGCTGCCAAAAGATAAGTGCTTCGTGCTGGCAGAGGAAAGTCATTGGGACTGTTTCCTGTATGGCTGTGATTTGTCTTCTCTGCTTTTGGAGGTAGAAGCACCCCATTGTTTAGGCCTGTATGAGCCTTGGGGCTGGGATCTGCCTCTGGGGCATCTGTATCTGCCTCTTTGTGGCCTGTCTGACACTGGAAAGGACCAATTCTTTGTAGGCCAGTTCCTGCTAAATCTGGGTGGCTGTACCTGTAAGAAATCCTTAACTGTCTGCATAGATTTCGCTTTGTCCTCCATTTTCTTTAACACCAAACAAAGTATCATGCTGTAATGGAGCATCCAATAATTTTGCTTTAACATGATCAGGCAGATTCTGTTCCTTTAACCAAGCATGCATCCTAATGACAGAACCCGTAACAGCGGCCCTGCAAGAGGCCTCCAGAGAATCAAAACCACATTGCAAAGTATGCTTTCCCACTTGTTCAGCTGCATGCAATAAATCCTGTATTTCCTTGTTGTCTGCACATTCAGAATTTGTCAACATTTTCTGTTTTAGCAGTGACATTAAGTATTTCTGATATTTAAGCATATGAAACTGACAATTTAAAGCCCTTACAGCCAAGGTAGCAAAAGTGTAAACCTTTTTCCTCCATCTGTCCAGAACCCTTGAATCCCTATCAGAGGGAATAAGGTTTTTTGCAGTGGAAGCCTTGGCCCCTTTGGGACCCTGAGATACAGTTTCTGGGTCAGCAGCAGGGTTTTTATAAAGAAATTTATGTGAATCTGGAACCCTGTAGTAGGCCAGACTCTGAAAATACATCATCTACAATGTCTAAAACAGGGGGAATAGCAAGAGGCCTGTGCTGAGGTAGTAAAAGAAAGTCAATGAGCCTTTTCTTAGATTCTGAGTAATCTTGGCTCTCCCAGTGAAAGTGCCCCCTCATGGTATGCAGTTTCCCCAAAAGAATAATTCTCAGGAGGAGAGGCTGAAGGGATAGATTCTTCAGCATCAGAATCCTCATAGGGAGGAAGAGAGTATTCCTGTTCAGAAGAGGAGTCAGATTAGATGGAAACCTAATCTGAAGATTCATATTCTGTCTCTTGCCTAGGCCTTTTATCAGGAGGGGGATGGAAAAGTACAGTTTTGTACCTACCATAAATGTAGATGTTCAAGTGTATACACTGCTGCAGTCATTACACTTGGGTTATCCTGCCGTCAGGCGGTTCCCCAGTCGGCTTGAGTTCCAAAGTCTTGGTCCAGCGTCGGTTGCTGTCGCCTCCTCCCTGACATCAGTGCAACAGGGGTATATAAGATGCAGCCGACGACATTTTCTTCAGTTTTTCTTGCCCCAGATGTCAGGTGCCCCCAAAAAGGTAGGCCATTCAAATTGCTAATAAAACATACATAAGAAAAGCAATCAACAACTTTCAGTTACCAGCAAATACTCCCCATAGGTAGTAAAGGGTAGAAGACATAGGTACGTACCAGCAAGTAAGAGGGGTAGGAGGGAGGGAGGGTAACCTGGACTGCAGCAGTGTATACACTCGAACATCTACATTTATGGTAGGTACCAAACTGTACTATGTTCATCGTGTTACACTGCTGCAGTCATTACACTTGGGTAGAATCCCAAAGCTGAGGTAGGGTGGCTGGTTCTATAAGGCATTAGGGGTGGCTATAAGGCCCTGCAGCACTACAGTGGCGAAGCCAGCTCTGGATTTAGAGTATAGAGGCAGATGGCAATGCTTGGTGAAGGTATGTACAGAACTCCAAGTTGCTGCTTCCAAAATGTCCTTGGTAGGTACTCCTCTGAGGTAGGCAGTTGAAGTGGCTGTTGCCCTGGTGGAGTGAGATCTAATGCTGTTAGGTACAGGTTTCCCATGGTGTGTACAGCAGAAACGTATACAGTGTCCTATCCATTTTGAAATAGTCTGTTTTGAAATGGCTTTTCCCTGTGCTCCTGCAGCATATGCTACCAATAATTGCTCAGATTTTCTGAAAGTTTTGGTTTTGTCCAAGTAGAAGCGTAACAGCCTGTGAATGTCCAAAGAATGCAGTAATCTCTCCCCTTTATTCTGTAGATTTGGATAAAAAGTTTTAAGTGAATAGTTTGGTTTAGAGCCACACTTGATACCACCTTTGGCATAAACGTAGGGTTAGTTCTTAAAGACACCCTGTCTTGGTGGAAAATGATGAAAGGTTCCACTGCCATTAGTGCCTGTAATTCTGAAACTCTTCGTGCTGATGTTATTGCCAGGAGCAGAGCAGTTTTCCAAGAGATATATTTTAAATCTGCTGTGTTAGCTGGCTCAAAAGAAGGTAAAGTTAATTTTTCCAGCACGAAGTTGAGGTCCCAAGTTGGAGTAGGTGCTCTACGGGGCGGTCTTATGTTTTTAGCCCCTCTGAGGTACTGTTTTAGCAAAGGATTAGAGAAAATTGGTGGATCCGTGTTGTAATGAGCAGAGATGGCAGAGGTGTGGATCTTGATGGAAGAAAAGGAGAGGCCTTTGTCCAGCATCTCAGTTAAATATTGTAGTATCTGAGGAATATTTGGGACAAGAGGGTCAAGGCTGTGAGCCTGGTTCCAGGCACAGAATCTCTTCCATTTATCCGAATAGGCTTTCCTGGTACTAGTCCTTCTGGCCTCCAGAATGACATCCATAACAGCTTTGGAGAGAGGCATTGCTTGCTTGACTAAGGAATCTTCCATGCAGCCAGGTTTAAAGTCTTTAGCTGGCTGTGAAGTATGTGATTGTTGTGCTGAGTCAGCAGATGTGGTATTTAAGGCAAAATCCAGGGTGGTCCTTGTGCTAAGTTCTTTAAGATTGGGTACCAGTGCTGGCATGGCCAGTCTGGTGCAATCAGGATCATCTTTGGCTCTTCTTGCCTGGCTTTTATGAGTACCTTTGGAAGGGGAGGTAGTGGTGGGAAAGCATATACTTGTAGGTTTTTCCAGCTGAATGAGAGGGCATCCACTTTCCATGCTTGTGAAAGTAAGTCCTTGTGCAGAATTTCTGTAGCTGGCAGTTCATTGGGGATGCAAACAGATCTATATTTGTGGATTCAATCCCCATTTGTGGGGATCCATGTTGTCTCTGCATAAGTCGTCTGCCAGTGTGTTTTTCTCTCCTGGCAGGAATTGTGCTTGCAGATGAACTTGATAGTTTAGAACTGTGTTCCACAAGGTCATGGCTTGTCTGCAGAGGGGATAAGAGTGAGTGCCCTCTTGCTTGTTTATGTACCACATAACTGTGGTGTTGTCTGTCTTTAGTAGTAGTTGTCCTGGATGCAGCAGGTCCTTGAAGGCTATAAGGGCATTTTGTACAGCTAGCATCTCTTTTTGATTGATGTGAAGATGCCTTTGTTCTGCGGGCCACTTGCCCTGAATACATTTTCCTGCCATGTGTGCTCCCCAGGCGTAATTCGATGCATCTGTTGTCAGTGTTTGCCTGGCTGTGGGTTGAATAAAAGGCTGTCCCTTGTTGAGGTGACATGCTTGAGCCCACCATCGAAACTCCTGTTGAAGGCAAGGAATTAGTGGTATAACTGTTTCCAAACTTTGACAGTGTTGAGACCAGACACTCTTTAGGTACCATTGTAGTTTTCTCATATGCAGTCTGGCATATGGAATTAGTAGTATGCAAGATGCCATGTAACCCAAGGCCTGCAGAATTTTTCTTGCAGTGAGATGGGTTCTTGTTGCCATCAATTGAAAATATTGAGTCAGTTGCCCTTGCTTGTCTGGCGTGAGATAAGCCATCTGGCCCGTTGTATTCAAGCTGGCACCCAGGAATATTATCTTTTGTGAGGGCACTAGTTTTGATTTCTTTTCATTTACTGTGTACCCTAGGCAACTTAACTTTTTTACAGACGCCAGATGCTTTAGAAGAATGTCCTTGCTCTCTGCTTGAATCAGGCAGTCGTCCAGGTACGGATAAATTTGAATTCCTTTCTGTCTGCAAAATGCAATTACTGGTGCCAGGCACTTTGTGAAGACCCTGGGCGCAGTAGATAAGCCAAAGGGCAGTGCAGAGAATTGATAGTGCATTGAACCAGCTATGAATCTGAGTTATCTTCTGCAGTTTTGTCTGATAGGGGCATGCAGGTATGCCTCCTTGAGGTCCAAGGTTACAAGCCAAGCTGTCTTGCCCAGCATGGAAAGAAGCTGCTGTAGTGTCAACATTTTGAATTTTGGAACATCCAGGTAAATGTTTAGAGAAGAAAGATCCAGAATGGGCCTCCAGGCTTTGTCCTTTCTGGGAACAAGAAAGAGTCTTGAGTAAAATCCTTGTCCTTGCTCCTGTGGTGGTACCTTTTGAATAGCTCTCATGTCCATGAGTGCTGTAATTTGTTTTTGAGCCTCTGCCCATTGATTTGGTGGCAGATTTGGCATTCTTTTTAACCTTGGCAGAGTGTGAAAGTGGAACCTGTAACCTTGAGATACAATGTTGAGAACCCATTTGTCTTTGGTGATCATATGCCAATTGTGATAGAAAAGTGCCAGTTTTCCTCCCCAGGGGGCTGCCAAGAGAGAGCTGTTTGGCAGCTGTAGTGGGAAGTCATTGGGACTGATTTTATATGGTTGGGGCCTGTCTTCCCCTTCTTTCTGACCTGATGCACCCCATTGTCGAGGCCTGTAAGGACCTTGTGGTTGACCTCTACCTCTTGGACGTCTGTATCTGCCCCTTTGAGGTCTGTCTGTAACTGGAAAGGACCAATTCTTTGTTGGCCAATTTCTGCTAAATCGAGGAGGGTGAACCTGTAAGAAATCCTTCACCGTTTGCATTGATTTTGCCTTATCCTCCATTTTCTTTAATACCTCTTCTACCTTAAATCCAAATAACACATCCTGCTGCAAAGGTGCATCCAATAGTTTTGCTTTAACATGATCTGGTAACGTATGTTCTTTTAACCAAGCATGTCTTCTAATGACAGAACCTGTAACTGCTGCTCTACAGGAGGCCTCTAAAGAATCAAAACCAAATTGCAAAGTATGTTTTTCCACTTGTTCAGCTGCACGCAATAAATCCTGCATTTCCTTAAAATTAGGAGGATCTGAATCTGGAAGCATTTTTTTGTTTCAACTGAGACATCAAAAATTGCTGATATTGTAACATGTGAAACTGGCAATTTAAGGCCCTCATTGCTAAAGTTGCAGACGTATATACTTTCTTCCCCCATCTGTCTAATGCTCTGGAATCTCTATCAGAGGGGACTGGATTTTTTGCTGATGAGGCCTTAACCCCTTTGGGTCCCTGAAAAATAGTTTCAGGGTCAGCCACAGGGCTTTTATAAAGAAATTTGTGTGAGTCAGGGACTCTGTAGTATCTGTCAGGCTTAACTGGGGCTGGGGGTAAAGAATCAGGATTTAAGCTGGATTCAGTATACACAACATCCACAATATCACTGGCAGAATAGCAAGGGGTCTGTGTTGAGGTAATAAAAGTAAGTCTCTGAGCCTTTTCTTGGATTCTGAGTAATCCTGGCCTTCCCAATGGAAATGCTCCCTCATGGTATGTAAGGTTTCCCCCAAAGGAGTAGTCCTCAGGCGGAGAGGCTGATGGAATTGATTCCTCAGCATCTGAATCCTCATAAGGGGGTAAAGAGTATCCTAGGTCTGAGGATGAATCTGAAGAGATGGATACCTGGTCGGATGAGTCATAGTCTGCATCCTGTCTAGGCCTTTAATCAGGAGGGGGGTGGGACCCCCTGATCAGAGTGATTAGGTCTTTGGCCATTTTAAGCATTTGTTTCTTAGGCATGGAGGCCTGTCCTGGAGAATGCTGTATTTGTTTCTTTGTTTTTAAAGGAGGTTTAGATTTAGCAGAAGATTTAATGCTTAACTGAGTATGTCTGAAAACACCCTCTGAAGCTGTGGGTTGTTCAGCTACTCCGGATCCCACTGAAGGGTTAGTTTCGGTCGGCTGAAATTCTTGTGCGTCCGAAAGCCCAACCATCTCCACGTGGGAGTCAGAGGCGGCCTGTGGTTCTACAGAAGCGGTCGTCAGTGGCTGCGAAGGCACCTCGCTGAAAATCGGAGAACCGGCGACTGGCCTAGAAGAGGCTTCGTCATCTGTTTTGGGCCTCGGATACCTATCCTTGTCTTTGTGCTTTTTATGTATTCCGGTTGTTGGAAGTTCCAGTGGCATGGTGTAATTGAATTTTCTGCCAAAATAATGTCGGGCAAAATCAAACCAACGTTTAATAGTGCGCTTGTTAAACCTAGCACAAAACCGACAACCAGTAACGTCGTGGTCTGGGTCTAGGCATGGGATACAGTAAGAATGGAAATCCTTATGAGGTATTTGCTTCCCACAAGAAATACAGTTATTAACTTTTACTGACATCGGTCTGAGGCAAGAAAAAGTTTCCCCAACGGGGTACTTAGCTTTGTAGAAGAATTCGGTTCTGGATTTGGAATGAAAATCTCAGGAGTCGGCCGACCGGCACTTGCGAACTGCTTTTGCTTCGGGCACCGCGCGGCAAGAAAGACTGAAGAAAATGGCATCGGCTGCATCTTATCTACCCCTGTCGCACTGACGTCAGGGAGGAGGTGACAGCAACCGACGCCGGACCAAGACTTTGGAACTCAGGCCGACCGGGGAACTGCCTGACGGCAGGATAACCCAAGTGTAATGACCGCAGCAGTGTAACACGATGAACATCCCCTGATCAATGTAATAAGGTCTTCAGCCATTTTGAGCATCTGTTTTTTAGGCATGGAGGCCTGTCCATGGGATTGCTGCACTTGTTTCTTTGTCGTTAGAAGTGCTTTAGTCTTTGTCTTTGAAGCTGAAGTCGGTTTTACATATAACTGTGTAGGCCTGAAAACACCCTCAGAAGCCGGTGCCTGCTCAGTGGCTCTGGACCCATCTGAGGGAATATTTTCCGAGTGTCCAATACCTTGAGTTTCCTGTGGCCTAGTTGGCTCCACGTGGGAGTCAGAAGCGGCCTGTGGCTCTGAGGTAGCAGGCGTCGGGGGCTATGAAAGCGCCTCACTGAGAACCGGCGAACCAGCGTCTGGCTTAGAAGAAACCTCATTGTCAGTTTTGGACCTCGGATACCTGTCCTTTTCCTTGCGTTTCTTGTGAATTGCGGTAGTCAGATGGCTATCCGACATCGTGTAATTAAATCTTCGGCCAAAGTAATGAAAAGCAAAATCGTGCCGACGCTTAATAGTGTGTTGGTTAAATCTAGCACAAAACCTGCAATTAGCAACGTCGCGATCAGGGCCTAGGCAAGGAATACAATAAGAATGGAAGTCCTTATGAGGTATTTGCTTCCCACAAAAAATACAATTATTAACTTTTTCTGACATTGGTCTGGAGCAAGAAAAAAAGTTTCCCCAACGGGGTACTTAGCTTTAAATGAAGACTTCGGATCTGAAATTCAAACATGAAAATCTCAGGAGTTGGCCGACCGGTACTTGTGAACTGCTTTTGCTTCGGGCACCGCGCGGCAAGAAAGACTGAAGAAAATGGCATCAGCTGCATCTTTTATACCCCTGGCGCACTGACGTCAGGGAAGAGGCGACAGCAACTGATGCTGGACCAAGACTTTGGAATTCAGGCCGACTGCGGGTAGCCTGCCAGCAGGATAACCCAAGTGTAATGACTGCAACAGTGAAACATGATGGAACATTCAATGCTCTCTGGGCCAAGACAGAGTCACCAACAAGATTTTGGGAGAGTCCTGCCTGATCCTGTGCAAGACTCTCTGAAGCAGGAGGGGAGGTATACAGAAACATCCCCTATGAAGGAAAGGACAGGGTGTCCACTTTCCAAACCAGAGGACTTGGGAATCTGGAACAGAAAAGAGGGCATTGTTTATTCAGAAGGAGGCACAGATTTACCAGAGGAGTACCTTCACCAATGGATAATGTCCAGGAGCACATCTTTGTGAAGCATCCATTCATGAGCTTAAGTGCTGGATCTGCTCAAAGAGTCTGTCACTAGACTGCTTTGAGGGAATGTAGACAGCCTGAAGTATTGCTTGATACTGGACAGCTAGATCCCAGACCTGAAAAGCTAGCCTGCAAAGGAGGTAGGATTCTGTATCCCCTTACTTGCTGACATACCACATCACTATGTTATGGTCTGTGCAAACTTTGAAGGGCCTGGGATAAAAGAGGGAATGAAAAGCCTGAAGAGCTAGAAGCAGAGCCCTTATCTCCTTTATTTTGATGTGGTCTGACCTCTGATGAAGAGGCCACTGACCCTGAAACCTGAAAGAGCTGAAGGAAGCTCCCCACCACCTTGTCTAAAGCATCTGTAAAGAGCTCTTGAATAGAGACTGGAAAGGAAGCCCAAGGTTGAGATAAAGTTGATAAATCCACTAATGAAGCTTAAGCTTGAGACAAAGAATTAAGGGAACTAAGAAGTCTAGGAGGTGATAATGTTGAAGCCATGCTGACTTGTGATACCACTGACGTTTTCTCATATGCAGCCTGGCCAGAGGCAGCACAGGAATGGTAGAAGCCATAAACTTGAGGACCCTGAGAAAGTCCCTGGCTGTAACAGAATCCAGAGGAAGAAGAAACTGGAAGAAGTGAGTCAGAGACAGGGCCTTGGGGGCAAGGAAAGAAGGCAGCATGGGTATGGTCTGGATCCTGCAACCAAGGAAAACATGATCATGAGAAGGAGTTAGGACTGATTTTTGAAAGTTTATGGTGAAGCAAGGAACTAGCAAACTAGAGATCATGAAGCAGAGCCTCGGGGGGGGTGAAGCCTGAATGAGCAGTTTGCCCAGATAAGGAAAGATCTGAACCCTGCTCAACCTACAGAAAGCAATGACAGGAAAGAGGCATTTGTTGAATACCCCTGGGGGCAATAGAGGGGCTAAAGGGCAAAGCAGAGAAGTGAAAAATGCAAGGAAGAAACAGAGAAAGGCAAAACCTTCCTGAAAAGAGGATGGATGAAGATATGAAGGTAGGCATCCTTGAGGTCCAGAGAGACCAGGAAAGGTCTGGGGAAGAAAAGGAGGAAATAAAGTTTAAAGAGACAACATCCATAGGAAGGGGACCTTGAGAAAGGTGTTGAACTGAGAAAGGTCCAGAACTGGTCTCCAGATGCCCTCCTTCCAGGTAACCAGAAACATTCTGGAATAAAAAACCCTCCCTCCCTGGGCAGGAGGCACAGCTTGAATGGTGCCCTGGGTCAAGAGAGAATGAAGAACCTCTGGGAAGAGAGGATCCTGTTCTCAAGGAGGTTGAGGGTTGCTCAGAAAGGATGAGATTTCCAAACCATGAAACAGCCCTGGTGGATAATGGACAGAACTCAAGAGGCTGTTGTGATCCTTAACCAATTTGGAAGGGACAAGGGGAACCTGGTTGACAGAAAAGGGAAGCAAATTGTCAGAAAGAGCCTGGCTTGCCCTTAAAAGGAGGCTTTTGTGGAATGAAGGGGTCTATGTAGATTTAGCAGGAGGTACACGTCTAGAACCCTTTTCACCTTTGGGTGGAGAAAGCTGAAAAATGTGGATTTGGAATGGAAATTCCCTGAAACTTTGAAACAGGAGAAACAAAAATATGTTTCAATTCCTGAAGGGCTTTGCCCTTATCCTGGAGAAATTTAACAAGCTCAGCAGCAGCAGTACAAACAGATTTTTATTATCCAAAAAAGCATCCAATAATTTGGCCTTAATGTCATCAGGCAAAGCCTGAAGACAAAGTCAAGAGTAACCCCTCATAACACAATAAATGCAGCAGTCCCTGGAAGAAGCATCAGCTGCATCATAATTGCATTTAATAGAGTGGCAGGCAACTTAAGAGGTAGAACCCAACAAGTAAAAGAACCAAAACCTTTCCCTCAGAATCAGGAAGATCAGATATCACCTGAAAAACTTGATAGAGGATTGCTAAAACAAACACGGCCATTATGAGTCTGGTAATTAATAGCCCTAAAAGACAGGGTAGCAGCAGTATAGACCTTTTTGCCCAGCCTCTCCATGGCCCTACTATCATTATTTGAAGGAAGCAGCCTATTAGTGAGTAACAGTTGGAGGGTTTCTCAGAGGAGAGAGACACAACAGAAGGATCAGCAGAAGGGCACTTATACAGAAATTTACAGTCATCAGGCACTAGGAGATGGGAGCTGAGAATCAGGGGCTACAAAAGCTGCTGAAAAGGTATCCAGAGAGCAGCCAAAACTGGAGGAACAGCAGAAGGCCTGAGAGACTCCATCTGGGGGAGCTCATAACTACTCTCCTGGATATCAGAAACCTGAAACAACCCCACTTGAAGAATTCCATCTCTCAGGAAATAGTGTCTCCAAAAGGGAGCTCCTTTAAAGGGGAATCTGGACTAATAGAATCCTCTTCCTCTGAACCATAGTCCAAGGGGAGAGAGATCTGAGAAGAGTAGGCTAATGATTCTTCCCCTGAATCTTGATCCTCATCTAAGGAATCCTGCTCCCTAGGTCTTTTAAGAGGAGGGGAATACCAGGGAGGGGCAGGCTAAGAGACCCCTTGAGGAGGCTATAAAGCCACTAAAGCATAAAACAACTCCATGTGAAATCCTGCCATTCTTGCTGGGGATCCTTAACTGTAGAGGAAATAGTTTTTTTTTTTTGTTTCTTCTTTTGCGGGACATCTACACAAAGAAACCCTGGGAGGGTCAGACCTTTGACAACACTCAGTAAGCATAGTAGGGATCTCTTCCCTCAATAAGATCTGTGGAATCCCCTAGATTCCTTGGATATAACTGACCAAGGTTCCCCCTCAATGTCTGGAAAGCCTCCAAGGATGTGTGAGAAGTTGGATCCATGCAGACATCCGGTGGGGTCATGGCAGAGGAATCCAAAGGAATGAACGAAGTTCCTCCAGGCTCTCAATCTCTCACCAACCCCAAGAGAGACATGGGGGGGGGGGTGCTGGACAACAGCTGTATCAGACCTGAGTTTGTTGGCCTTTTTCTTAGCCGATGGCTGACCTTCAGGGATGGGAAGACTTCACCATAGCACCCAGAGCCAACAGCTTAAGATGTTGTTTTCAAGGTCAATAGACAAGGAGAAGAAATGACTATGAAAGGTCTTGGGGACAAACGCTTTGCAAATAGAACACTGCATGGTTGTGGGAAGCACCCAGACAGAAGAGACACTAGTCGTGATGACCTTTATGGGGAATCTGCCTCACACACTGACATTCTCCATTTCTGGATAACATGAACCCAAAAGTACTAAAAGTAAAAGAGAGATAAAAAAGACAGAACCCCAACAGGAGACTTATCTGAAAAATGGCTCAGTAACCAGCACAGAAGAAAGGTGTTCAGAAAGACATTCAATGATGGTGTTTGGACTGGCAGCAAAGAAGTTCTGATGTGTGTGCATTTGTATGTCACTTTTATACCCTATGCCTTGCATGGAGAGCATACATGTGATGTATGCCTCTTGTAAATACCAAAGGCATTGGTATATTGGCCAGATGGGCTATCCTTGGCAGGAGATCCCTTACGTAAGGAATACTGCAACAGTGATATGAAAGGACATCAAAAGCCCTCAACAGATTATACTGTTGTCAGGTGGTCATTTCAGTACACAGTGTTTTGATTTTTTCATCTTTGAGTCATTTTAGACACTTCTTGCAGTTGCTGTTGTTTTACTGAGGTTTCAGTTGTTTGCGATTGACAGGTTTCATAATGACCAAACACTGAGTCCGTCAACAGTCAAAATGGACAACATGATGAGAGTTTGGATCTTACATTACACCAACTGCCAGCAGACTTGCTTAATTTATCACTAACATTAACACTGGTTATTACCACGGCACAAACTGGTTTTGGATCAAATTAACAAGAAAAGACGTTTAATTGGTGTCACTTGTGATGATGGGTCTAGTAGTGTTACTGAAGATAATGATGTAGATGTAGCTATAGTTACCGGCACTTTCATTCAACAAACTTCTTCTACAGAGATGGTAACATCCAGAATCAACACCTACACTGTGAGTACTGCTAAGAGAGTAAGTAAGAATGCTAATTCAGCATTTGAAACATCTTTGTTGACGTGAAATTTGAATATTTTTGAGTTGAAAAACAAACTGTTAAAGCTAAAAATCACTTGAATATATCAATTTTTATTCAGAAGTAGAGATAAAACAAATACCTTTTTGACTTAGACTATATACATTTTCTGTTGTTATATCATCAGGAGATAAAATCTACAAAGATGAAGTAAAACTTTACAATAACACTGAAGTTTCTGTTTTAATATTGTTAATTGTTCACGACAAAGAAATACTTGATTTGTTGGTGAGTCAAGTTTATCAGCTTTGACCAATGTATTAGAAACAATGAGATTTTTTATGCACACAAAACTCTGTATGAGGGTATCAGTGCTAAAACTGATAGGCACATAGCAACAATTTTTTAAAAGAATAGTAAAAAGCTTAAGAGGGATGAAGATGCTTATCATTAACATTGCATAAGTCAAAAAACAATCTGGTGACAATTATAGATAGTCAGTGGTTTTGATATTATACCCACTGAACTTGTTTTTGCAGCAGAAGACTTCCCACCTCTAAGATCTGTCAGGATAACTCAGAATGAGCCTCACTGCATGGCAGGAGTTGATACAGTCATTAAAAGTGCACATACTTGTGAAGAAATCTCTCCTGCCCCTTTTTCTCAGAAGCCTCCACCAGTGAAACAGAAGGGGTGCTCCAGAGAGAGAGAAACTCACAGATGAAAGAGTCAGGGTAGAGAAAGGAAGCATTAAGCTGTTTCATGCCCCATTAACAGTCTTAGTTCTTTTACACTTTGAGTGTCATATTAAGGTTCTAAATAAAGGCTTTTCATGTATTCCCCCCTAAAGGCTAACTGGTCAATTTGGTGATTGTGTTAAAACTAGTTGCTAGAAAACTTAATTTACAAAACATTTTACATTGTGTTTTTCATTCAAACTGTGATATACATTTTCAGTGTAGAAAAAAAGTACTTTAAATCCATTTTTAAGTAATGCTTAATGTATTTTCAAAAATGAGAGTGGCTTTAGGAAATTGTTGGCTGGTAGACCTACAAGGGAAATGTACATTATCCAAAGGTGAGAGAAATGCAATAAATTAGTCATAGAAATGTGATTTTATTATAAAAATGAAGACAGACAACGACAAAGGTTCAGATGGTTCTAATGGACAAAGTAAAACTCACAGAAGAGATGTTGCATCAGTTTTCAGACAAGAATTGTTACAGAACATTTAAAAAATATTTTGTGGAAGATAGGTATAAAATTATTGACCATTTTTGTTAGATTTGTTGAACAAAGGATATATCAACTTTGCCTTATATGATTTTCTTCAGAACAAATAGCCAAGACTTGGCAAACTGTTTGGGATACCAAAGATTCGTAAAGACATCAGACATCCTCCATTTTGGCCAATTGCATCTGTTATTAGCAGCAAAACTGAACCAATAGACGTGTACTTAGTGTATTAAATTCTGTGATATAGATGTCTAAATATTACCTCAGGAATTTTTGAATTTACTCAGACAGTACAAGTTCGATGGTTCTGAAATTTTGTTGGGTACCTTCAATGTTACATCATTATATACATCAATCATTTAAGATATAGGATAGATTTTGTCAGGCAATATTTGATGATTTTACTGATTTTGACAAAGTCAAAATTACAACAATATGCTTTTTCTTGGATTTGGTTTTAAGTAACAATTTCTTCATTTTTGAAAATCAAACATATCAGCGATTAAGGGATGTTGCAATGGGTGCTAAGTTGGCACCCTCTTTTATGAACCTCATGTGTTGCTGTGAAGTGATTGTAGTAGTCAACACCCATTTCACATGAAGTGGAATGTCATCAAGGGCAGTTAATTTGACTTAGAAAATTAATTAGTAACAATGAGACTTTTCTGGCAGAGGAATTCTATTTGAAAAACACAGCAACAAACCCAATGGATGAGTGATAAAAAGGCTATGAACTGAATTTATTAGAACGTACTGCTCAGGAAATTAAACAGAAAACACATGAGTTTTTTCTCCCCATTTTGGAAGGGAGTACGTCAGTAAAAGGTGCTAGTGACACTATTAAAAATTTACCAACAGTTTTATTTTATGCATAAATGTTGATGACAAGGACAGAAAATAAATTATTGGAGAATTTTTAATGGTAATCCTAATGTATACAGGGCTGTTGAAACATCTCCTAGTTTTGTGTGCAAGACATCTAGGTCTATTAAGCAGTACCTAGAAAATGATGGCACAAAAAAAGTTTTACTTACATGAAAAATGATGGCAGGCATAAATGTGAATTTTGCAGGTGTATAATTTTATGTACGAGGGTCCATCAGTTAAGCCTTTCACATATGAAAAGACGTATTAGAATTAATTTCTACTATGATTGTAACTCAGTGGATTTGGTTTATATATTGCCATTTGCTCCCACTGTGAAGTATTTTATAGTGGCATGACCAACAGGAAACTGTTCAACAGGATCAAGGAACACTTGTATGCTATCAGGTCTAAGGACAATAATGCACTGTATAAGCATACTTTGACCTGTTCTTGTTTCAAGAAATTGTATTTTTTTTCTGTGTTAAAAAAATAGTCACTAAGGAAAGAAACTTTATAGCAACTAAGAATGCAATCTGATAAATATCCTGGACTTGATACTATATGCATTAAATATATTTTGTAAATGTTACTATTTCTTTAAAGAAATGCTTGCTTTCTAATTTGAATTACTTGGCTAATGAGACTGTTATTGTTTGAATTTTGTATATAAACTGACATTTTAAACATAGTTTTATTCTGAAGAAGTCCTGGACAAAAGCACTAAAATAAAACCAGTTATATTTTTCAATTGTCTGTTCTCCTTCATTTGCCTACCAGTGGATGTTTTTTATTTTTTAGCATTTTTAGTGTATTTAAAAAAAACTTATTCATGGACAGAAGTCATCAACAAATGGATGACATTATTGATGAGAGTAATTAAAATAAATAAATGGGTTAAATTTCAGCCAGTTCTTGTTCATGGTTACATCCAACAAAGATACAGCGTTGACAGAACAGATTCTTATGTTAGAGCATTTTCTTTACCCATATGTGTAGATGTGTTTGACATCAAACATATTCTAAAGGATAACCGGAAAGTTATTAATGCTAACCAATCTGTTTAAAATCAATGGTTCAACACCTAGTTTTTTTATAAAAAGACATGCAATTTAAAATTGTTTAAAAAAGAACATATTGATTCTAGCAAATATAGTGTTGGACCATTTGGGATATACCCTTGCTACTCTTGCAAATATTGTAGATATAGCAATACTGGACATTTTTTAAATGTAGATAGGACAATTTTTGTAAAAAAGTGATTTGCATGCAAGTTAGAAGGAGTTGTCTATCTGGCCACTTATAATTCCTGGGAGGCTTTCTACAATCGGTAAAACCACTAGAATGCTCTCACAGAGAATTTATGAACATGTACTTGCTATAAAAATAAAAGACAAATGTTTCAGCCAAGCATGCCATTTATTGCAGCAATTTAGAAATTTTCTTTTTTGTCACAGATTCAAGTAAATAAAATATGTTTTTAGATTAATTGCTTTAGAGTGTAAAGCAGTCAGGGGGCAAATAGCATCAGCAGCTGACAAAGTGCCTTGCTTAAACAGAGTTGTTAATATTAAATGCATCTTGAAATCTGAGAACCATTTGATTAAGGATTTTGGGTTACTGTAACAGTAATATGATAGTTTTTTTTTTTAAGAATCAAATGAATGAATTATTTAAGAATGAAAGTGTCAGCTGACTGCCATGTGACTGTTATTTAAATGGACTTTTTCGTAATGGACTGTTTGTTCTGATGATGGATTATTAAACAGCAAAAGCATTCTAAGGATTATATTTGCTGGTGTTAGTCTGGTCATTTTGATATATGGTGTTTTAATTTTATTTCATTTTCATGTCATTTTAAACACTGCCTGCATTTGCAGCTGTTTTACTGAATTGTTTTTATACACTTGAAAATATATGAGAACTAAATTTCATTACAGCTATTAGCCGACAGTCATTCATTCAATTATATTTACCCATACCTCTCAATCTCTTAGCTTAAGAAATCTGGACAAACCCTAAAATAATGGGGGGGGGGCAAAGGCCCCAAAATAGGGATAGGTTTTAAATATTGCTCTTATAAACCTAGAAAGTTGCTAGAATAACAGGATTTGTGTTAGTTTGCATTTTCTGAAGGCTATGAAGTCTAAAACTAAAATGTTTGACATTATTTAGTGACTTTGATCCTTAGGGATTTGCCAGAAAACCACACATTTTATGAGGAACTGGCCAAAAATATGAAGCAAAAATCTGGATAGCTGAGAGATATGTATTTTCCTAATAATTTTAACTTAGACTAGTACTTATAAGTTTTTTTTTTTACAGTTTGATTTGTGGTATTACTATGGATTTCCTGACATACAATAGTGTCTAATAAACAAATTATACTTATTACTATAGTTAGTTAGCATTCAATAAATCTTGCAGTATGAAAAATGTATGGAATGTAAGAAATGTGAAGTATAGAAAAGGCACTGGTTGATGTAGCTTTGTTTCCAAGACATTCTTTGCTTGTTTCTTCTCTACATAACTGGAATTTTATACAGTAAATGACTATTATAACAACTCAAGAGGAAGAATGAAACATTTATTGCCTCACATTCTCACAAGCAAATAGTGAAATATTTATTGCCTCCCACTGACAAAAGCACTTGTTTTTTACTGAAGGCTTCACAGTAGTTTGTCAAACAAATTTCACTAATATTTCATATATACCACAATGGAAGCAACATTACCTAGAGCCCACAGTGGGAAACTGCAACTAGGTGACCATATTTGCTCTTTTATCTAGAATTTCCCATATCAGAAAGAGACACTTTTCTCACAAACACAGTGCATTCCTATTATGGTACAAAAAGTATCTAATGGCCTGCTACAGTACCCCTAGTTATTTTTTAGTGTTTTCTTGACCTTATTAAAAATTCCCAATTTCAATACAAAATCCCCCCTCCCCTCAAGAAATGGCATAAATCCTCACTTGGTAACAGCAGTGGCTACCATAATGTTTGCACCTCTAAATGCTATTAGGCTATTTTCTTCTTGCACAGAGTTCACTGTTCCAAATTTCTACTCACTAACCCATATGGATAGCAAGGCAGTCTTAACAATAGCATATAATACTGTTACCAGACAGAGTAGGTACCTTACTATATTTTTCTTTTTGTGTGGAATTCCCTACATTAATACAAGTTCACTTTTCCACTTAAAAATCCACAAAGGCAGTTTTACTAATCTATGCCTTTCAGTCAGGGTAATGCTTTTAAACTTTTTTTACTGTGAAACTTTTTGCATCTCAACATAGTTCCCATTTTCCGCTCGTAAACAAGAAAACTTCACTCAGCAATAGTAATGAGTCTGGTTCTTACACAATAAATGCTGTTAGTTCCTCCATTGTGGAATTTACTTTAACACAAGACCTCCTTTTCCATGTCTAACTACCACAGTATTCCCAAACACTGTACTAGTAGACCTTTTTCCTGAGTGGAATCCTCTATACCACTATAAATGCCCTTTTCCATTGAAAATTAATTTCCTAAGAACAGTATTATCAATAGCAATGCATGTCTGTTACTGTGTAGTGCTATTTTTTTCCTGTGGATTTTTGTATATTTCAAGGAGCCCAGCCTTTCCACTAACAACTAATTTGTCCAGTAAGACTAATGCCTGTCTAGCTAGGTACTATATGACAATAGTGCTGCTAATTCCCACCTGTGATAATTGATTTTAAAAGAAGCTCCATTCTCCAACTGACAAACAATGGTATACATTTCCTCAGCAACATCATATGACAGACACTCTGTTTCCAAGCATCATAATGTTATTAGGAGCTTTTTAAAAGTGGAATTTCCTCTGCTAAGGATAGGATAACATCTTAACACAGCAAGCTATGTCCGCCACATTGTTCTCATGTGGTGCACTGCTCTTATTTTTTCTTCTTCTTCTGTGGAATTGGCTGTCTCAACAAGGAGCCCCACTTTCCAGTCACAATAATAAAAGAATAATTTAGTAATAGGGAATGTCTGCCTATATCTACACAAGTCCTAATAATGGTATAATTTCATGCAGTATAACTAATGCCCGAGTGCAGTATTCTCAACTGATGTAGTGCTATTAGGATTTTTTTTCTGTATATAACTGTCTATATTCCTTTACCACTCATACATAAATGACAAAGGGCTGACTGGCAGCTTTAGCAAGCAATGTACTAATGCAACAGCGCAGTGTCTATTTTTCTTATCTGCAGAATTGCTTATATCTTAAAATAAGGCCCTCTTTCCAGATGCACAGAATGACAGACATCTGTACAGAGCCAGGAAATGTGGCACCTTGTTCTCAGATAATGTACTGTACTAATTATTCTTCCTCTATTCATTTCTTCAAGTCTTTAGGGTTTGTAATACCATGACGGGAATGGACCCCATTCCTAAGTCAAAGTATGATTCACGTTCATGAAATTAGTATTGTTTCAGTCTTTGATGTTAGCCAGAAGTGCTCTTCGCAGTACCTGCAATGTGTCCAATAATGACTCCTTCTGCAGTTCATATGGAGAGTTACATGCATCGGTAACATATCTAAGTAGAATTGCAAATTCTTTTTTATAAGACCCGTTGCTCCTACTACTACTATTGGAACTTTCTGGTTATCCTTCTTCCACGCTGCCGTTGTTTCTGCCTGCATATCCTGCTATTTTATGACTCTGTCTCTCACTGTACATGACACTCTGTCATAGTCACTAACTACAAATTTCAATGATCAATGCTACTTTTGTCTTCTTTTCATGGACTACTGTATCTGCTTTGCTCACATCTATTTTTTGAACCGTTGATAATGGGTGATCCCAATGTGATATAAACATCATTTTCTATAATGCTTTGTGGCTCATGTTTCTAGTGTTTTGCAGCTACTTCAGTATTATAATGTTTGCACAATCCCTAGTGCAACAGTCTTGCCACATTATTATGCCTTTCAGTATACAGCCCTTCTGTCACTTGTATATCACAACCAGCAACAAGATGGACAACTGTTTCCAGTTCTGTTTTTACTTCTGATCGACATGAAGTTGTTCCAAGAATTTTCTATACTTGCAGTTGTACTTGTGCATCTTCCACATTTCCTGCCTTCTCATCTGATCCTTCACCTTATATTCCTTCTTTTGTTTATTGGCACACTCAGTTGCTACCTGATTTTTATCTACGTCTGGTTTGATCTCCGTTCCCGCTTGACGCAGATAATCTTTTGGTAAACTAAGCAAGGAAGTCATCTTAGACTTATTCTCCTCAGGTTTCAAAACTTTCACTATATTTGGGTTTTGTGAGGTTAGCAGAGATGTATGCAGTCCTATGACTGCAGATCTATACATGTAATCAATTTCGAGGAGGCCCATACCTCCTTTCAGGATGGGGAATATACAAATCTTGGTATACACTGATTTTTATAAATCATTTGATGATCATGAAGCATCCTTTTTGTTTTCCTGTCCAATCAATCCAACACCTTTTGGGGGTCAATCACTCCAAAACTGCAAGTTAGGGCAGGAAGAGCAAATTGGTTTATAGATTGGACTTTATTCCTAGATGTTAACGCTGTTTTTCAGTAAAAAGTTTAGCTTTCTAAAATATTCCTTACTAAGTTTCATTCACATTTGTTCATGTTTTATTGTTGATCCTTCATCAATTCCCAAATATTTACAAACTCCCTCTTGCTCAAGTTCTTTTGTATCTACTGATTTTTCTTGGTGCTGTAGCTTTCCTGCTTTAAAGGTTGATTTTGCACATTTACCAAAGCCAAATGACATTCTCACATCATCTGGACCACTTGCAGTTGCGCTTTCAGTTCCTCATCTGATGAACTATACAGATTTAAACCATCTACAAAGAAGAAAAAGATGAAAAGTCTTTGCAGTTTGTTGTTTTCTGGGAGCCAAACTGTAGCCATGACCTGATCTGTTAAGTAGACAACTTAATGGGTTAAGGGCAAGACAAAAGAGCAGCCGTGACAGTCAACTTGAAGTATCCCCCATTGAATTTTTATCCCTGGAATAATAATTTTTCTTTTATTGTGGCTTAGCTTTAAAGTAGTTTGATTACATTACAGTGACCATGAAACAGTGGCAATCAGTGCAGGGTGTATGTTATACATTTTAACTGCTCTTATCCATGAATGTGGGATACTGTCAAATGCTTTTTTGTAGTCTCTCCATGCCATACTTAAATTCTTCCCCTTTTTACAGTTCACCATTATGACTTTAACGACAAATGATCCTTTTTTTCCATATGACTTTCTTTTGTTACCCTTTTGTTCTACTGCCATGACTGAGTTTTCTTCTAAATGACTATAAACTCTGTCAGCATCAGTTCCAGTGTATAATATATATGTTGTCTGAAAGCAGGTTATTGGTCTATAGTTTTTAGGAGAGCTTCCAAGTTCGTTGTTAAGTAGGAGCCTTGTTTTTCCTGTTGTTAACCAGGCTGGTGTTTGTTCGGGGTGTGCATATAAATAGTTCTTACTCATGGCTAAATCTTCATGTAAATATGCTAATACTTTTCGCCAAAAGTTAGATACTGCATCTGGGCCTGATGTTTTCCAGTTAGGTGCTTTTCTTAACTTTGTTTCAATCTCTCTGGCCGTTACTTCATCCCATTTCATATCTTGTACATTTGAACTTCTTATTCTTTCTTTTACTTCGTCTGTCCATTTAGCATATTAACTATGTTCCGCAGGATCTTCATAAACATTTCTCCAAAATGTATCCGTTTCTTCTTTTTTTGGTGGTGCTTCAATTCCTTTTGCCTGGTTTCCCAGTTCTCTATAAAACTTTTTTGGATCAATAACGAACTACTTATTTTGCACTCTTCCTTTATATTTATCTGCATATCCTCTAAGTTTTCTACCTGTCCTAATATTTTTAGTTTATTATTTGTGACAGTGCATGATAGATCCTGATCTGTTCTGATACTGCACATTCATTTTACCACATCTATCTTTGAGTATTTTTGTTGATATGTTCCCTCATCTATACTCTTCTAACAGCAATAGTTCCATGATGACATTCGATTGCTCCCCTTTCCTTTCCCTTACTGCCCTGTGTCGCTGCAGTAAGACTATCTGTTATTAATGTAGCTGCACAGTAATATTTACTTCTGTTACATCACATGAATCTCTAGATCTATGAACAGCCCTAACTATTGCTCTAACGTTTTGGGTTTTATTGACTTTCTGCAGTCTACTTCTTTCATCAATCTTAATATTATCCTTCCATCTCTATTAAATCAAGCAACTCTTCTCTTAGATAATTTTCTTCTAAACTGTTCTCCATTTTCTGTGGGCATTCTATAGAAAGTTCCACAGCATCTTCCTGCGCCACATTCTCTTCAGTTTCATCTTGTGTCTGTTGCTATTTCATATGGGAACTCACAGGCCTATCACTCCACAACACTGACTGTACCAAGAGTTGCAACAGTTTCCTGTTCCTTCCCTTGCTGTGCAACTCTAACTAAACTTTTGTACTGGTTTCTTATGGAAGGTTCCAAAGTTATCTTCATATTGCAACTAATCAGATGTTTCCCACTCCACTGGTTTCTCCTTAATTTGGTAATCCATTGTTCTATCCTGTGATATTATCAAAGTTAGACTTTCTATGGAAAATCCTTCACTTCACAGGTATCCATAACATCACTTTCTATTTCTTTAACTTCTCCATTACTAATCATTTTTTCTACTTTTCCTCTGTTTTCTTATTTTTTGTATTGTAAAATTTTCCATATCTGGATGCCTTTGCTTGCATTTCACTTCAAATATTTTTGGTGCTGTTCTTTTTATATTGATTAGTTTAGCTTTCTCTTTTTCATAAATATTACACCATATTAAATCTTTCGCTTTCCCATGTCCACATTCCTTCTTCAGATGTCTGCTGCTCCTCCTGTTTCTCCTTACTTGGGGCACTCATTGTTCCATTATATGGTTATATAACTTGTGTTAGACTTTCTACATTAAATCCTTCACTTCGGAGGTATTCCATAATTTTACTTTACTAATCTTCTGTTCTACATCCCCTCTTTGTGATCTTTTTTTTCGTATTTTGAAATTTTCCATATCTGGATACTTTTGCCTGGATTTCGCTTTAAATATTTTTGGGGCTATTTTTTTGTACTGATTTATTTGGCTTTTTGCTTTGCATAAATATCACAACATATCAGATCTCTATTTCTTTCTCGTGTACAGGTTTCTTTTTTTATACCATTCAAAAATCTCTAGACTTTGTTTATATTTTTGCACTTCCTCAGTCACTTCTTTTTCCAAATGGCCCAAGGGTTCCTTGGTTTATATACTGTTTTTATTTTAAACATAAATCTGTTGTATTAATGAACACAATTTCTTATATGACGCTTCTGACAGTTTTTCTTTTCAAGTATTTTTCTTTTCTTTTCTAATTTCTCTCAAACTTTCTGTATATCTTCTGTCTGGAAATTCTGGGCTTGTTGCATAATAGCAACAATACATTTTTTTTTTCTTATCCTCAAAAGTCCGCTCCATTGTCTTTATGACTCTTTTTTGGCCTATCAGTTTTTGTGGATTACTACTTCCTTCTACAACAGTGGGGCCATCCTCCCCCTGGGCCTGGCCTAGCCCCACTGTAGGAATGTTTCAGTGTCTTGAGGATTCTACACTGCCATTTTTTCCAGCCCTGGCACCAGTGCACCTACGAGGATTGGGCACTTTTTTTTATCCTGGGTCTTGTGCATTCAGCTATCTTTTTTAAAATGTTTAACCAACTTCTGTCCATGATATATGGTACATAAAATACAGTCTATACATCAATCTCATCTTGGTTAGATTTTGTGAGATTTCCCCCATGTCAATACAATCTCACTTTTACATTCATGAATAATAGTAATATTCCCTCAGTAATGGCAATGAAGGGAGAGTGGAGTCACAGGACAAAGCTCTTGATTTACTATTCTGTTTATGTCTACATTCTCACCTATTAACTTAGTGTAGTGATTGGAAGGATGAGACTGTGGATACAGACAATAAAAATGAGTTTCCCTCACAGAGTTCTGGGTTCTGTCTTCATGATAGAGTGAGGGTATGGGCAAGTTCAGTCCCTTGGTCTTTATACTTCAACTAAGAGGCAACACTGAGCCCAAACAGGACCACTTAGTTTCTCAACTCAAACCAATAAACAGTATCAACTTACCTGCTCCCTCTGAAACGCCCACCACATCAACAGAATCAACCAAATCAATGCCTTTACTATACAACATAATCTTGACATATACAACATAATCTTGGCATTACAGTTATTACAGACAAATGTCTGAAACCTGACACCTCCAGTCTTCATCACTTCATATCAAACTATTCATACCAACAAAATTACAGTCCAGACAAAAAAAAAAAGAAACAAACAAACAAGGGAGGAGCATTAATTCTCCTCAAAGATGACCTTAAACCCACCATTGTTGCACAAGTTAACAACAACTTGGGAATGGATCTTAACTGGATCCTTTTAAAATTTCCAACAACCAATCAAAATAAACTTATTATAGCCAGTGCGTACCTGCCTCCACCAGCTTTACTACCAACATTCAATACCCTCATTCAACAGATATATGCCAAAGCTACCCAAAACTACAACTTAATCATTCTGGGAGACTTCAACCTTAATTACTTTGTACAAAAAGCCACTGATATGTTAGAAATCTTAGCCAGCTCAAGTCTTACCCATATCAACTCTGAAGCCACTACACCAAACTCTTAATCCAATAGGCATACCTTACTAGATTGTGTAATAACTAATAATCCTACAATAATATCTAACCTCACCATATATGCACCCTCTTTTCAGTGATTACTGTTCCATAACTTTCTCAGTACACAATCTAATGTTAAAATATAAACCTAAACTTAACACTTCAGACCCCCAGATCCCAAACCATTCAGAATATCACTAATCTTTGCCTCCCTGGATTGGTCTAACCTACTTGGCATAAACGATTTCAGTCAAGCAGCTAATGACCTTGCCAATACATTACTACACTTGAAAAATAATTATTTCCTTTGGTACAAAGGCTACTTTCACCTTAAAAACATGACTGGGTATCTTACGGACTCAAATACTACCTCAAATTACATGAAGAAGCATGGCACAATTGGAAATGCAGCCCTTCTACAAACACCAATGCCAAATACACCTCACTATGCAAACTAGTCAAGCAATTCATCTGCATACACAAACTCCACTGCCATGAACCCCTCTAACACCATCACAGACTCTCATGTACTGACTTTCTCAATGAGTTCAGCAAAGTGCAACACATCATCATCAACACAAACCTACAATCCCCATAGCTACCCTCTCCCCATTTACATTCCACTTCAAAAAGATAAGAACCTAATATACAAATGGCCCATATACAAACAGATACTTCCTACAGGCTCAGATACCATGGCCACTTGGTTCATTCACCTTTGTAATGACATCTTCCATCCTCTCACTCACATATACAGCTCCTGCTTAACTAATAAGATTATGCCTCAGATATAGAAAACAGCAATAGTCACTGCAGTTCAAAAACTACCCAAGCCAACTACTGCTTTGCAATACTGTCCTACCTCAGTACTTAGCATTTTAGGTAAAATGCTGGAAAAATATCTAAGACCAAATTACTACTTATTTAAGTCAATGCCATATTGGATTCTTGTCTGGACACAGCACCATAACAGCTCTCTACTCCCTCACAGATGATATTCTTCCAATATGGACAAAAGCAGCTCGATATGAGCTGACTTCACAAAAGCCTTTGATCTAATTGATCATAACCTACTACTCAACAACTGAAGTGAAATAGGTTTTAGTGATAATGCAAAACCTTGGTTTGTAGATTTCTTCACTAACCGACCCTTCAAGGCGAAAAGTAGTGCATCACTCTTCCGAAACAGCACCTCTTATGAATGGAATCCCCTAGGTTCCAGGGATTCAACTTAAGCTCCTCTGCTAGTTTCTATATTTTTCAACGAACTCCCATCTGGTCACCTTCAGATACCTCTAATTCTTTATGCAGGGAATATGGTCATCTACAGGTCAAACAAGTCCCACTCTGTTGCACAAGATGACCTTCAAACCCTCAACCAATGGCTAATAGGCCAGAAACTTGTACTCCATCCTTTACAAACAAAAGCTGTGCTATTTGGAACCAACCAACCAACCAAAAAAAAAAAAAAAAAACAACCAAATCACTTAGCTTTCTAATATTAAAGATATTAACAATGCCACCACAAAAACTATGCCATCCTTCAAATAACCTTGGCATTTGGCTAGATCAAGCTTAACTTTCAACTACACATTCAAAACACATACAAAAAGATCTAGACACTACTGTTCTGGGCAAACAAGCTATCACCTCTTCTGTCCAAGCCAGCAAAATTTGTCACAGGCAAAGAAATACTCTCATCTCAACTTGAATATGGACTACCCATTATAGATGCAGCCTCAAAGAAAAATGCCACAATCTTGCAGACATCTCCAATAAAATCTTCAGGTTCATTATCAACTCCCCTGTTAATGAACACCACTGCCTAACTCTGACCAAAGCTCAATGGCTCCCAGTGCATTTGAGAGCCAACCTCCTACTAGGATCACTAATTCATAAAGCCCTTTCTCCAGAGGCACACTGCCTTTCACTCTAACTGTTTACCATACCCCCCCCCCCACATATATCAGGAGACTCTCAATCTCAACCCAACCTATTAACTCCAAAAACTAAACTTCATTGCACTGACCATGCATTCTCCATCCTAGCACATAAACTGTGGGACTCCATTCCACTCTCAGACATCCAAATGTACTCAGACTTAAGATAACAGCTCAAGAATACCTCTTTACCTGAAGTACAGCTGCACTCACATAGGTCACATTACTTGAACCTTGCAGCTCTCTCACACTCCTTTATCCCTGTTTCATCTTTACTTATCTCATTTTGTCATCCCTCACTTGCTGCCTCTCACTCATCCTACCAACCTCTTCTTTTTGCATCTCTTACATTTCTCTCATTTTTAATCATCTTCTCTCACTTTCTCTCCACTTCTCTGTCTTCTCCCCATGGTATTTGCAAACATCCTCACTTGCGTCTTCTAATACCTTCATACTTCTCTATGTAATGATATGCTGCTATCCCTGTAGCATAAGCCATCACAGTCATTATGGCTACATCTTATCCAACAAAAATTCTGCTAAGGATAATTTCATTTTTCCATTTATGTTTTGATTTTGTAAACAGCTTCTTTAACTAAATGTTGTAGCACACTTTTGCATCTGTAAATATGCATGTTTTATAACATATCCTTGTATCTGTAGTTACGTTTTTGCTCATTTCTTAGGTGATCCTATTCACCTAGGCTGTGCCTGCAAATGATCCATTGAGACCAATGCACCACCCCAGTAAACAAATATGAATAAATAAACTAAATAAACTGTTTCTCTATGTTGAGAGCAGTCCATTAAGATGGTTTGGACACTGTCAGAAGGCACTCCCTGGGAATTTCCCACAAGACAGTATGAGGTACAGTGCCCTGACAGGTGGCCTGGAGCAGACCTAGATCAGAGTGGAGCGAATATATTTCTCTTTGTTTGTGAATGCTTGGATGACCTCAGACTGTTGCTGGGGACAAACATCTGGTCTATGCTGCTCAGCTTGCTGCCACTGCAACCATGTACAGGGTAAATGACTTGGAACATGATGACAATGATGATGGTGATGATGCTCAAGCTTCCTTTCAATATCAACATTATATGAATGGAACTGCAGTACTACCATTACCATTTTTTGGATTTCAATTTCTTGTTCAACTATTCTGCTACCACGCACTGCTTTGTCATCCATAATGACAAAGGATGTTTTGAGAGCACCTTGATCAACCGGACATAAATTCCAAAAGGCATG